>NC_137519.1:5390000-5662500 GCF_041902795.1 Electrophorus electricus
TTACAGATCTTGGTATCCGCACAAATTCTTGCTGATGGAGAACACAGAAACTCATGAAACCTTCACTTATATATATATATATATATATATATATATATATATATATATATATATATATATATATATATATATAATTAGAAGATTCCAGAGAGTAACTGGTGTACCATAGTCATGCAATGAAGTACACACGTTTCCCAAAGAAACAGGACGAACAGGACATTTATTTCTGACTGTGGCCCATCATTAGCCGTGCAAGCAAAGTTCCAGACCCACTTCGAAAATCAATTGCCTTGCACAGCTACTGAAGGAAATCTGTCAGAAAGTTTCTGCTTCTTTGGAACCAAATTTAGGATGGAAAAATATTAAATGGTAAACCATCCCTCTGCCTATAATCTGATAGTGCTCATTAAAACCTCACTTTAGGGGCTTACAGAGAGAAATCAGACAGTTGGGAATGTCTTATACTCCAAACTGAATCAGAAGTGTGGTTCTAAATGCCTGGTACGTGTACACGAGCAAAACTTCATAAAGAACCAAATCATTTCCATTCTGTGTACTTCCTGTTACACCGTGGATGGGTTAACCTTTGACCCTTGAACGCACCCTCTGGTCATGGCTGTGGCCTAAAATTGATTTTTATGGTTCAGTAATTACAGAATATTTTGTGTGTGGCTGTTAAGATGGGTAGCTAGCAGCAGACAGAGGGACAGGATAGTTCTCTTATATATGCCCTTACTTACTTACATGTACAGGCAGAAGAAGAGAATATGCCACCTGTTTTAGCAGAAATGCCTGCCTTACACCTGCACTCACATAGCCACTTTAGAGGTGCATTTTATAGGTACGTAATTACTCATTACATCTCTAAAATTGTAATGGGATTATTTTACTCATCATTTTGTGGAGAAAGTAATCTCATTACTCATTACTTTACAATCTAAGTTATTGTACAGTCTAAAGCCCATACAAGTATACTAGAATCAATCCTACAAACTAGTCTGTACCAACCGGAAAGTACAAGAATGAGAAACGATAGTCCATTCAATAGTGTGGCATCCGCCACTGGTCAGGAGAGAAGAGAGAGGTGGACACAGCAGGCCAAGGAGACCACAGACTGCAAATTAGATGAAAGTAATTGTGCACTTGTTTAGTTAGAGCAAGGATAATTGTGTATGTATGTGTCCGGATTATTTAGTTGTGTGTTTTTAGTAGTTTCAGTGGGTATTAGGATATCCCACCATCGTTGTGGTGTGTGTGTTTGTGTGTTAGATACCCCTCCACTATTTCCTGGCTTAGTCAGTTCCTATTCTGTTTGTTTTTGTGAGCCTGTTAATAAAGCATTGTTCATGCAGAGACCTGAGTACTATTTTGCGACGGTGCTACAATAGTTTATTTAGGAGCAAAAAGTAGTAGTAGCAAGACTAAACATGTTTGAAATGAAATACAAATCTACACTATCTTCTCAGAACAAGTCTAGTTGCTCTGAACATAACTGAAATATTAATGTAATAGAAACACATTCCAAGATAAAAAGCTTTCACAGTGACCGTCACACCTCCCACAGGCCTCATAAGACAGTCGGAGCCACACTACACTTCCCAGAATCCCAAGGGGAATCTTCACCCAGTCCTACAGCAATCTCATCTTTCCCGGAATATTAATAGTGTAGGGCTACACCTGTTCCTCACTGCCCTCTTTATAAAGACTCTGTGTCTGTCTTTCTGGTGTGAAGTATTGCCCCTGTACTTTCAGTGCATACTGAGTGTTTCTTCGTTTTGTTCTCTTTTCCTGACCGGTTTTGGCTTTTTCTCTGCTCTGTTTTTGGATTTTCCCTGTTGGATTTGGTAGCTTTGTGTTTGTGTTTTTGTTTGGCTATGAGCTGGGCTGTTTCTGACTCTGTGCCTGATATGCCTTTGGTTTGGGAATCATATTATTCTGCAACATCAAACATTGGCCTGTTGTTATCGACTCTCCATATGTTGAATGAACATTACCGAATGAATTTTTAGAAGCAAGTTCTGGCTGATTCTGACCGATTACAATGGCCAAAAAAAAAAAAAAAAAAAAAAAAAAAAAAAAAAAAATTTAAAAAGTGAGGTTTTGTCTTTCTTAGGACAATATCTATGTGTAGAATTATGGCGCAACTCTTGGTATGCAGAATTATGCAACTAAATGAAAACGGAAATTTTCATCTGAGGAAAATAAATAACTCAAAAATAATAAACATTTCTGACATTAAAAAAAGTTACCAATATAGCCATGCTTCTTTTCAATAACAGTCAGAAGTCTTCCATTCACAGAGTCTGTCAGTTTCATAATCTGCAGATGATCAACTTTTGTGCAACAACAACCGCAGCTTCCCAGACACTTCAGAGAACTGTACTGTTTTCCTTTACCGTAAATCTCCCGTTTAAGAAGGGCCCACAAGTTCTTAATAGGGTTTAGGTCAGGTGAAGAAGGGGGCCATGTCATTATTCTTTCATCTTTAAGGCCTTTACTGGCAAGCCACATAGTGGAGTACTTCGATGTATACTTGATGCATGCTTCTTGAAAGATGCAGGCTTCTTCCTGTACCACTGCTTGAAGAAAGTGTCTTCTAAAAACTGGCAGTAGGTGTGGGAGTTGATTTGGAGTCCATCCTCAACCTGAAAAGTATCAACTAGCTCATCTTTAATAATACCAGCTCATAGCAGCACCTGAGTCAAGTGGAGCTCTGTGCCTGTTACTGAGCCATGGACCCATCCATCTGGTCTGTCAAGAGTCATTCTCCTCTCATCGGTCCATGAAACCTTTGAAAAATGCGTCTTCAGATATTTCTTGGCCCAGTCTTTGACATTTATGTGTCTTGTTCAGTGGTGGCTGGGTTTCAGCCTTCCCTACACTGGCCATGTCTCTGAGTACTGAACACCTTGTACTTCTGGGCACTTCAGGTAGGTTGCAGTTCAGGAATATGACAGCACTGGAGGATAATGAGTTCCTTGATGCTTCACATTTGATTCTTCTCAAATCTTTGGCAGTTAATTTGTCTTTTTTTCTCAACACGTTTTTTGTGACCCTGTTGACATTTGCAACAAAATGTTTTATATATATATATATATATATATATATATATCTCAATCAAATGGCTCAATAACACACATATAATAGCAAGAATGCTATTTTAAAATTCATGCTGTCACACAGATCTGTCTCAATCTATGATCAGATTATTTACGATTATTTAATCCTTTTTAATGTTTTAGGTATTCATCTCTGAAACAGTGGCTTTTAATAACTAAGATCTGTCAAACTGCTTTAAGGAGAGCATGTTTCTCCTTGGGGTCTGCTCAAGATTGCCTAGCCCGAACAGGCTCTCCACAGGTGCGCTTGATGGCATTACATAGTGTTGTACTTCAATTAGTTTTTTTTTTAATCTGGTGAAGTGGTCAAGAACATCCAACTCTGATCCAGTTGATTTCAAGAACTCCATTTCTTTGTTCTTTGCAGTGTAAGAAGTCTCTGTATATTCCTCTTCAAATGAATAAAAGTCGTCCTGACTTGAGATGGAAGGAGTTTGCTCTGCAGGAGGACCTAACACGACACTCCGTGGTCGGCAGTTACCCAGCACTGTTTCTGCTTTCACGGTCTCGTCTTTCATCATCAGTGTAGCTGAATGACAGCTGTCTAAAGTCCATCTTAACTGTCCAGTAAGTAAGTAAGGAAGTTACACGTACATGGTGCCTTTCAAAGAAACCGAGGACGCTTTACAATCAACACACAGCTTTTACATCCAGTCACACGCTGGTGAGAAGCAGCAGCCAATCACTCACAGCGTACTCTCATACAGAAACCACGCCCCCAAGGAGGACTGCATCGGGTGCAGGGATGTGAGGGAGGAGAAAACACAGGAAAGAGCGCCATGCAGGCAGAAAGTCATTCTCTCACACACACACACAATTTTATTAGGCTAGCCATCACTGGAAGATGGATGAGAAACACTTTGGTAGCCTGTCAAAAATATACTTAAAACTTCTTCATTATAAAAGTGCATCTGGCTCACACCATCTTACCTGACATTATGCGCTTACCTGTACGATTCCACCAGATAGACTTACTGTCATCTCCCTGCAATATATCCAGTGCATCAGTGAGTGGCATCAATGCTGTACAATACTACATCTACAGCTGTGATCCCTTTTCTCTGGTGCATTTTAGCCCCACTCAAGAGGAAATGGCGTTCAGCTCTGTGACTAGGATCTCAGTGATGCAGGACAGGCACTTCTGTAGACTTCACTGGACTCAGTGTTGGCTGCTAGCCATCTCTCCACACCAATACTTGATATTATACATACATCCTAAAGGCTTTGATAAAATTAGAGCTGTTGTCATTGAGTGCGATTACATGCACTTAGTGATCCGATAACTGACGAAACTCAGACTCTCTCTGTAATCCGATCAATGTGTTTATGTACGCTTGGGAAAACAGATAATGGGAAATCTGGGTTGACATGAGTTGGGAAATAATTGGATTTCTATTTTGCAACCAGCCAGTAATCTCACAGAAGGACGTGTCATAAAAGTCAAACTTCCTGCTGCGGCCTTTTGGAAACTAAACCACTTTTTACCGGCAAATGTGTTTTTTATGGTTACTAATAGTTCACAGTGCTGCCCTTCTTACAGTTTTACAGACAGAGACGAGCATTTTTTTCAATGAGCATCTGTTCTTGGACCCAGCAAATATGTTCCTCCATTTCAGACAAAGAACCAAGCCTCTAACTGTGTCTGTCATTTTAAGAGTGCTTCTTAAAAATGTCTCTGTGTTGCTGCTTCCTATTCAAATGGTGCATTTTCTTGAGCATGTACTGCATTTCAGAGTCTCCCCAAAAGTGTTTGGTTACGATTTGGTCTGATTACATTTGTGTACATGCGCAGACTGAGAAATACAAAAGAAATAAGAGTGAGGGCATACATGTGCTGAGAAGTATAATTGTGGAGCTAAAATCCAGATCTCTTTATCGTATTTCTAGAACTTAATCTGATCTAAGAAACTGGAGCATACTGTTTACATGACCACTTGAAAAATCAGACAACTGCGGAAATCTGATTATGATCAGATTATTAAGAGCATGTAAACACACTCAGAGACAGTTTATAGCCTGAATGGTCCTGTTCAATTTCACTGGCGATGACATCACATCCTTTAAGTCTGCCATGCCAGTTTTTCCACTGCAAAACCTACTGCAGTTTATCCACGATCTACCGTCCTCAGGATGCTAGTATTATGACATGTCCATATATCTGCTGGAGGCATACTCTAAAACCGCCCAAATTTCTTTTGAGCTCAGACTCCACGTTATCATAAACATGTCTCTAAATAGCTCTGATGGCAGCACACGTTTGCCTGTGACTGGTATCTTCTTCAGTCTGTAGACTCTGCAGTAGACAGTAGTAGCTTTTTCTCTACTAGGTATCTTGCTACCAGGCTCTTCGTTTCTCCAGGAGCTGTGTTCTCTGAATGAAAACCCAGGTGAGCTTGTCTGGGTGATACTGGGTGACACTCTCTCCTTTGGTACAGGGCTCTTTAACAATGACTCTTCTTTTAGCATGAGCCACACTTAAATGCTTAAACAAACTGTTTGTCGTGTTTGCAGCAGTTGTAAGTTGCTTTTGGCGTGAACATAACTTACTAGTAATGCTTTTTGTCTTCGGTGAAACAAATACAAAATAATGAGAACGTCTCCAGTTATTGAAACATCCGGCCTCGTCCTCCTCTGCAATTCTCTGCTAACTGCCCCTTTGCTATTGTAGAATCTGCCCTCGTCACTTAAGGTACCCTTCTGACATTGTAACCTATCTGCATGCATCACATTTACAGTAACATGACATGTAATGCAGTCTACTGTGACTAGACACGACTGTGTGCAAATTATGCAGAAAACAGCCAATAGAAAATGTTTTATGCTTTGGGTATTAAAATGTATATTTTTGGTATAAATGTGTCAGTACTGCAAATGCCACTTATATTAAGTTAGTAAATAATGTGATTGCAAGATTTTAAACTGTAATGCATTACATTGCTTCATTACAGATAAAAGGATTCACATTACTGTGAGACGTTCCTGGATATTATGGGCTGGCAGAGCTTTCCTGCCAGGATATCGCTGAGTGGTTCACATGCAGGTATGCATGAGACAGCAGTGTTGCTGCAGTATTTACACACATGAGCGTCTCTGTTGGTTTCAGAGTGTATGTATGTGTGCATGTATCATCCATACATACCCAGCCATGGTTCTGTGGCCACTGATGAAGAGTTAGAGAGTGGCCAGCGGAAACTGTGTATAACATAGACTGTAAAAAAAAAACTGGTTGTAGCTGTAAAACCACAAGGTGTTTCTAATATAGATTTATATTTGCAGTATGTGGCTCTCTTATCCAGAGCGAATTACAAAGGGTATATTTCTCACTATGACCGTACGTATTCTTCACTGGAATCGAGTCCATGGCCTTGCAATAAAGGCGGCTTTAACTTTAAAGACTTTTTTCTCTAGCGGAGTATTGGGATCATAAATACTACTAATGACAGGTCTGTCGAAGCCAAATACGAGCACTGAAATGTCGGTAAAAATAGTACAGGTGTGTTTTCAAGCGTTAAGGGTACCCCCGAGCTCCTGCGCCACTGACAGGCTGTCCGCACGCGCCCATCAAACGCCGGGGCTGAGTAGCAGCCAAGAACAGCTGCGCGCGCCTGTCAGGAACATAGTCAATGGCTCACACAAGCACAGAATACCAAAATAGAACCATGCTTAATGCTAAATAAATAAATAAAAATAATATAATAATAATTTTAGGTTAAAGTGAATAAAATATTCTGGGAGAAGTTTAGAGACAGCTCCGGAAACACAAGACGAAACGTGGCTGGGTTTACGGGAACGTTTCCAGTTTGTGATATTAACCCGTGAGGACGCCATTAATCTCGAATCTCTGGCTGCAAGGTCTCTCGTTCCCCTTTCAGCGTCTCTCTCACTTTCTCACCATCAGAAGAGACCCAGTCTCTGAGCTTTGCGCAATACTGAAGTTTCGTTTACACTTGCTTTGCGGCGGGGGTCCAGCCCGGATCCGTCAGGCGGTCTTGGCGCCGTAGTCTGTCTTCCTGGGTCCTGCGGCTAAGATCGAACAGCGCGGTCGTTGTTGTTTCAGGCCCCGCGTGCGCTGCGGACCCTCATCGCCGCGTCTCAGCCCACGCGCTTCGTCGCGCTTCAACGTCGCATGTTTACACAAGCGAGTCGTTCTGCCACGTCGAGTGGACGATGCTATCTGCGAGGCCGCTCGCAGAAAAGAAAGAAAAGAAAAGAAATAGGACGCTCATTCACGACTACAACCTATGAATAAATGGCCAGAAGGAAAAGCAGACGGACAGATACGGACAGTCACGTCAGCCTCGTGTGAGGTTGAGTCTGAAAGCATCGGCACTACAGCACGCAGGCTGGGGAACGTCCTTGGCTTTTAGCGACCTGGAGAATGTAAGCTTGCTAGTACCCTCTCTTGTCCATGGCTTTATACATCTCACTTGATGGAATGCAGAGGATCACATTGAGAGAGAGAGAGAGAGAGAGAGAGCACTCTGCACAAAATGGAACTTAATATGAGGGTAATAGGGGTGACAAACCTGGGAGATGGTCCTAAAAGCAGACAGGAACACTGTTCCAAAGCGCCCGTAATCTCCACCATCACTCTGAAAGCAGGCAACAGCTCGTGCCAAAGTCATGTCTTGGTGTGGGCCAAGCTAAAGCTGAAGGCACAGAGCTCTCTTTTGCCTCTCTGACAAACGTTTTTGTTTTTTCTTGGGACAATAGTATGGGGGAGGGTCTCGTGGCCTATATACACTACCGTGGGATAAAGAAATGCAGCCAACTGGCCAGATGTGATAAGTTCACTTTGACCTTAACGTTTGGCTGGTGTGTCTGACTGAGCAATATCCGCTTTTGACCCAAAATGGAGGACTGCACTGTAGTGAGCCAGTCATACAGACTCGTTTTGGCCCGAATGTTAGACTAGGGAGGAATTCCAGTGTGCTGGCCTAAATGTGAGGGCTGTGCTGTGTGGTGATATGTTGTACAGCGCTGGTCAGATATTATAGGCCCATCTCGCCTGGTGAAGCTGTAAAGATTTAACAACTGTTCAGGGAATAGAACTGCTGAGTGTTGGATGAGTGCACTTGTTCTCGGGAATGTGTGTGTGTGTGTGTGTGTGTGTGCGAGAGAGAGAGAGAGAATGAATGAATTAAAATTAGCATTTATGTTTGTGCAACTGTGTGCGTACATACAGTTTGTGCTCAAGGAAAAGCACACTCTCACACACACACAGTTTCTCTGGGAAACACACATGCACTCTGGGGGAAAGCAGCATGCACGGAGCAGGAGAAAGGCAAAAATAGGCTGGGACCTCGCCCACGGAGTCTGTAGGAAAAATGTGCCCTCAGCCAGACATCGATCGCAGACACAGAGCCAGAAACCAGGCCCAGCAGAACCATTTCAGCTTCCTCTGTGTCCTGGGCTTCTGGCCTACGATGTCACCTGGACTTGGTTTTCAGCATTACACCCATAAACAAGGAGTCAGAGCTGTATTGAAATGAACTGATGGATTTTCTTAAATACAGAGGCATTTAAAAGATTTCCTGAAGGCTTTCATAGTCTTTGGTCTTTTATTTGGAATAAGCAATAATGCATCATTTGTACTAAAATGTTATTTCTTTACATTCATTATTATATTGCGAGCCCCGCAATAACATTTAGGTGTGGCATCCAGAGCAAAGACAGAATGGGTAAGAGGAAAGCATGCTATTGCAACATGATAAGTGATAGAACCTGCATAGAGAGGGTGAAAGGATTCGTTATCTTAAAAAAAAGTATTTCCCCAGCGGCACTGAATGCAAATGATGTCATTAAATAGCCTAGTCGCCGAGCTCCAGAGGAGCTTTCGTTTCAGTGTTATGAGCGGCACACACAATCAAGGGGACGATAAGGTTGCTCAGAGGGTAGGTTTTCAAATTGGGTCAGAAATGTAAAATAGCTACATGATCCATTAGTATCCTGTCACCAAAATAGTTCTTGACTAATTCTCACAACGCATCTCTCACAAGGCCAGGACTCTGTTTCAGTTTAGACCCAAACTATACTGTTTTACATATACAGCATTTTTAAGATAATCTCATCCATAGCAATTTACTAAAGTGCTTTGTCATTTACTCATAGAATACACCTTAGCCAGTACAGTCCAATATAACAATGAGCTAGAATACTGCTGAAATACAAGGATCGGTGCTGATGTCTAGAAGTACAAAATACATAAGCTTCATCTTAGACAATAAGTACAATAAACAATAAATACTAGTTTTTTAGTCAACATCAGTGTAATAAACAATACCCTACAATATGTAGTAGTTTCAGTTAGTTAACATAGGAGCAGGGTCAGTGGTCATTTAAATATTAACTATAAAAGTCTGATACAGAGAACGACAGAACTCTTCGCGGGGCAACACGAGCATCATGTTGGGACACAGCCCACTACTGGACCGCTAACATCCAGCAGAAAAGATGTGCGACGGATCAAACAAAGCGAAGATAAAACCTCCCGAAATTCGTGCTTTTAAAAAATATATCTGCAGCACGAAAACGTCGCCAGCCAGTTTTCCTGTCCGGCCGGTGGGCCTCTCCTCGAAGAGCAGACGAGTTTGGTACCCCCTTGCCAATTTAAACACTGAAATTACACACGTCGCGCTTCACGGTACAGCGCTCGCGCTCACCCAGCCGTGGCAGGGCGTCCCGGGGCGGGGGGGCACGCGGTGCGTGCGCGCACGCAGCGGCCGCTCCAGAGCGAGAGCACACCGTCTCCGGTCAGCGCTTGGACAGGCGTGGGGGTTATTAACCCGAATGCTTGCTGTTTTAACTAGCAGCACGCCACAGGCAAACCCACGGACAAGAGGTCGGGCTGAAAACACAGGCCTGCAAAAGCACAAACAGGTTAATTAGATTTTTGTAATCTCACTTTGATTAAATGTGATTTAATGTTAATCATAAGACTGAGAGAGCCGGAAGCTCGTCGCTCCCGTTTCCATTCGCTCATCCCAGCTCCCTGCTAATGGAAATAGAGGATTATTATTATATGGAGTTCGTCCAGGTGGACAATATCAGGCTACACGTGAATTCACCGAGGACTATGCGGTAACGTGAAATATTTCCTGCCCACTCGCGGAGCGCTGTTTTGTCTGTTATGCATCATGGATTTAAGATTTATAGTCAAAACACTGCCCAGCTGTGTTCAATAGTGGATTGTTTCTGACAAAAAAGCAAAACGTCCATCAGAAGCAGTCAAACCCAACAACCTAAGCAGATGGGGACCTGACTGAATGCGAGAGGAGTCGCGCAATGTGGACATCTCAGAATAAAACAGAATAAAATCACAGAATAAAATGGAAGAAGTTAGATCAGAACTCTTATTTAGATCAGACTGTCCGATCTGAGCAGCCTGTTAGTACACGCGTGTATAGAGGTGTCCAGCAAATGTTATGCTGGGTTTCTGATTCAAATCTGTGGTTTTCACATGGTGGGTTTTGTAGATGCAGGTCAAAGCGATAGATAATCCAGGACTCTCAAGAAGACATTTATCCCCCAAAATATTTAGCAGGACGACAGCATCTCTCACTGGCTGTCTGTGAAGTCGGTAGTCTGCCTCCACAAGGTCCCGGTGAACACAGGCTATCAACAAGATCTTAACAGCCATCAGTCAGCACGGCTACTTATACACGGGAGGGTTAATTGTTTTCTGAGACAACAGAGGAGTTATCTGTAATTGAACGCTGACTTAAGAATCATTCGTAACGTTAAAAAGTACCCTAGAGTTCGGGGGTCCTCTTATTGATTATTGTATCTTGTGTTTATAGTTTCAGAAGCCTGTACGTCAGTTTAAGTTTAATTTTGTTTCCACCCATTTTATTTCGATATGAATGAACGTACTGTTTTAAAGTCACATTGCCTGTAAGAAAAATTTTATACATTTTTGTTATTATTAGTTTTCAGTTTGGCGCGTCCGAGAGTGAATTCGTGGCCTTCTATTTCAGAGGGCTGAGTGATAAGTTAAGTACACAGAGCCGGATAATGTCGGAGTCCTGGACCGGGGCCCACGTCCGCAACACATCACCATCAACCGTAAACAATAACTTCTCCACGTCCGAGCGGAAACAGCGGGGAGAAGACATGCGCTACCGTCAGTTTATTTTAACTTTGCTCTCCGTCGGGAATAACTGTATGGATGTGGTACATACTTAAAGCAACAACTTCCGTGATTTACGGGTACAACCTTTAAACACACACACACACTGAGTCCAATAAAGGCACATATGTGATTTACTTAACAAACAGTGGGAAAGGTTACTGTATAGACTGCGGATTTAGATGAATCAGAAGAAAGGTAACACGTGTGTGTGTGTGTGTGTGTGTGTGTGTGTGTGTGTGTGTGTGTGTGTGTGTGTGTGTGTATCATCAGTATTATGAAGAACACGACGACTGCACAAAATTAGAATGGCAAACATAAAATTAGTTTTCTCGTAAACTAAGCTTCTACGGTAAACTCAGCCTTGGATAGAACATGCACTTATAAAACGTTTTATGTTAATATGTATTTAACGAAATGCTATTTAAATGACAAATAATATCATTTTCTAAATATCCTATATTACAAATGATATTCCTGGGGCATATGAAATGTTACACAAAATATTGTTTTAATCGCTCAAGAGAATTTCCACCTCTCCCATGGCAAATGTACACCTTATATGAGTATTAAACGCCACACAATAAAATAAACGTAATACACGTACAATACAATGTATTTGATCGTTTTTGAGTTACTGTACCTGCCCAGAATGAGCGTGGAAAATACACAGCATAAAATCATGTCTGTGTCGTTCTCTCACACACCGTGAAAGGAGAGAGTGGCTTTAGCGTAACTAGTCTCCACGCACTCATTAAGTCAAAGAAACTGCTGTAGCTACATGATACAACACTCCCATCGACTGCGTGCTAACAGAGATATTCTCTACGCCTGTAAGGACTTTTTACTAATTACAGAACAAAAGATCTACTGCATAAAAATACATTTTTGCTTATTGCGCTATGTGGAAAAGGTGTTTTGAACAACTCTAAAAGAAGCACTAAGGAACACGGAAAACCACCACGATTTATTAACCGCTTTTAAAACAATAAAAACGACAACAACAACAAAAAAAATCAAAAAACAAAAAAACAAGAAACTCCATTAAATAATACTATTAAAGAATAATGGGTTTTCTGTGAAATATGTAAAAGAGGAATTCCTTCCCTTTATTGTCCCCCAGTCTGTTACAAACGCGTGATAACCTTAGACATTTTAAGCCAGGACTGTGTACAAGACGTACCGTCCTTTCATATGTACAATGCATGATTTTAGGAAGAAAACAGAGGGGTGTTGTGTAAAACGTTAAATACCTATACAGCTCTGTAATGCTCGTGGTTCAAAAGGAGCATTATAACAGCAAGAAGATAAGGCGTGGAGATGACAGCATGGAGATATAGTTGATAAGAAGAAGAAGAAGAAGCAATTTTATGTATTGTGGCAGTGGTGTGTGTCAATGCTGTCACAAGCAAACTCTAGCCTGCTCACAAACATCTCTTTCAGCAGAGGGTTAGAACTGCTGAGTTTACGCATTTTAGAATAATTCTGAACTGATTTCTCCTTGTTTCTTTCTTTCTTTTTGCCTGGAGGGACAAAAAAAAAAAACAAAGTCTGCTTTCAATTTAAAAAAAAAAAAAATCAAAACTGTCAAACACAGAAGCAATCTCATGTCTCTATTCAAATCTTCTGTTCAAAGTGGAAAACACTGCTAACATCTCACAACACTGCATCCTTTGTCCTACCGTTAACTGAAGTTTGGAAAAGTATTTTCTTTTTTCCGTTATACTTTAGGCTTTAGACCTGCACCCAGTGCACCCACGGGGCCGGCTTTCCCCGACCCAAAAGCTCACACATCACTCAAACATGGAGACCATCAATTAACTATTTCCCTCTGCAGTAATTAATGGTGACACCAGAGCCTCACGATGGGCATTAGCTGGTTGTAGGGCTTAACTGAGCTAGGTGCCCTCTACAGGCTTCCTGGTGGAATGGGACAAGTCAGGCCTGTTAAATCTTCCCTATTAGAACCCTGCTCAGGCTAATTTGATTCGCTAATCCCACCAAATCCGGACGTCCATGACCCAAGCGGGCAGAGGAGAGGCGGGTGCGTATGGAGCGAGGAGCCATTAAGCAGGGGTATCGGTCTCACCACTGCCCATGTCGCACTCTGATGTGATGATCTGATTACAGGGGAATCAGAAACACCTGAACCTTCCTCGCTGTTCTCTCATTACAGCTTTATTTAAACACACGGCCCCTGCGTGTTTGAAAAAGTGTCTAAAACACACAGGGCTGACCCAGTGCGTTATGGGAACTACCGGAATGGCCGTCAGAGAACTGTGCTGATTATCAAACGATAACCACATGTATATGTTACGGGGAAGGGCTGGGGTATCAAACTCTGCCCCTATCTCCTTCTTATAAGAGAGCACTGTCTCACGCTTGGAACTGACCATGACTAAACTGTGAAATTGGTGGGCAATAAAAGACATCTAAAGCACAGCACCCAAAAACCCCCCAATCGGAAAAAACGAGTACTAATGTGTACTGAAGTTGGTCTGAGACTCAATTATCCCAACACCTGTGGAGCGCCTATGTCATGACATCACACTAAGATGAATGACCCATGAAATACGTTAAGTCATCTGATGCAGTCTGGCTAATGTAGCCAGTCCAAAGAACCCAGGTGGGGTTTACAATATTTCTGAGATGACTTCTGTCTTCAGAGAGTTACTGATTGTGTGTTTAGACACTGTTAAAAGCTATTACTACAGCTAGAGGTGAAGTGATTGTAGTGTGAGTGGTAGTGGTAATATGGTCAGTATCCAGGGAACACAGCATAGCACAGACTGAGTGTTATACTACCTGGTCCAACTCATCAGCTGATTAACCAAGCTCCTGGACACGCAAACTAGCTGCACTAGAGCGAGCACGCGACTCCTGCCTTGCCCTGAGACTGAAGGTGCAGACGTCTGACCAGAGACAATACATTTTGGTTACTACACCCAAGCACTGCTGTGTGGGGACTGAATTGAGCCACGCCAACCTCCCCACTCACGTGGTGCCACTCACAGATCCAAAAATACAGGAGCAGGTACTTCTAAAGCACCAGCTTAGGACATAAGCAGGAATGAACTGAACCCACAAACAGTCTGAGACTTAAACAGCTGATCTGAAAACACAGATCTGGAGGTTTAGAGAGAGATGCTCTGGCTCACCTGAGAGCGGTCTGAAACCTGATCGGATGTGCTGAACTTTTTTAATATTCTGAAAGCTCCATTTTTTAATAATGGTTGTATAGACCAGAGACCATAGGCATTTCCGCTGTGTGTGTGTGTGTGTGCATGCATGCATGTGTTATATAATTTATCTTAGTGACCAGTCACATGCTTATGTTTGCTCAGGGGTCCTGATATATGGATGTGTTTTTTATAGCATTCTGATTGGTTGGAGACCCAACAGGACGTGTTACCTCACACACAGTAAAAGTGTCTTTTCACCTTCCCAACCAAAAAATTCAGTCATGGTCAAAGAGAGAGACACAGAGAGACGCAGAGAGAGACACAGAGAGAGAGAGAGAGAGACAGAGAGAGAGAGAGAGAGAGAGAGAGAAAGAGAGAGAGAGAGAGAGGGAGAGAGAGAGCATGAGTCAACGACAGAGGGGCATGCCACAGAGAGAGAGAGAGAGAGAGAGAGCATGAGTCAAAGACAGAGGGGCATGCCACAGAGAGAGGGAGAGAGAGAGAGAGAGAGAGAGAGAGAGAGAGAGAGGGAGGAAATCATAAACGCACTTCTGTGGCAAACAGCACGTCACCATTATTCCTCTTATCAGTCCATCTAACAAAATGGAGACGGCGCTTGTGTAATGTTACGCAGTTCACGAGCTGGACTTCCATTAACCAATAGAAAAATCTATCAGCCGACACCCTACAAATCCGAGTTAACCACATACACACGCACGCCCCTACACCCCACCGACTGTGTTCAGAGCCAAACACAACAAATAGCTCAGTACAGATATATGGGGTTAAACACACACACTGCTGCCACGGCAGGATTCCTCCATGAAACAGCCCACACACCACAGTCACACATACAGCAGGATCAGGAAGCGGAACACGCACGTACGTGCGCGCGCACACACACACACACACACACACACACACACGTATGCATGCCCTTGCACATGCACACACTCACACATATGCATATAAATATAGAGGAACATTCTCTCACACACACACACACACACACACACACACACACACACACACACACACACACACATGCACAAAAGAGAACAGGACTTCAATTGGGAAATGGAATGATACGATTTCCCATCAACTGAAAAGTCTTTATTTTTTCTCTAAATAATTCTCTAAAAATGTCATGGCGTTTTAACGTGTCAAATCACCATATCTATATTATATCTAAGACAGGGTAACAGATTGTTTATATACAAAATCTTTAATAAAGAGGACTTCATTGTGATTTTTATCAGTAGGTGCTCAAGCTTCCAAGTACACACAGATCACCTTACTTTCTCCTCTCCCCACCCTCCACACACACACACACACACACACACACACACACACCTCTAATTAAACATTTCTCCGGAGGCGGCTGATTTGTCTGCCTATGATAAAAGCCTGGTGTGCTAGAAGTGGCCCTCTCAGGTCAAGGACTGGGACTCTGTTAAAACAATGGGCAATGTCTCTGCGCCCTGGCGATCAGCGCAGAGAAAATCATCCATTCAGCAGTCAGACCATTTCCAAGGAAAATGCTAGCAGCCCTTTGTGTCCTTTACAGAATGTGTATCTATACATCGAGGAGCCATGTACATGATTTGAACATACAGGATCACTCCCACCACGTATAAAGCAGATTTAACAGCATGCTTCATTCATTACAACAATTCCATATGGCAGTTCTGTATCAGTTTACTTAATTATTATTGCTGTATTCTGTAAACAGAAACTTCTCGGTTTTTGTCATCACTGGCACAGTCATTAGTCCCGTCACGCTTTTATTATACAAGACGCTTCTGGATGACGTGGACCCAACAGCTCTGTTACGGAATAAACAGAGTTTATATATATATATATATATAATATACACACACACACATACACACACACATACACACACACTGATTTGATCATCGTAGATTATTATTATTTTTTTATTAAACTTGGCCTGTAAATCCAGGATCAAACGGTGTCAGCTCAGTTGGCAGATCCCACGTCTCAATTAGCAAACCTGTTCCTTCTTCTCACCCCCCCCCCCCCCTCCAATCTCCCAGGGAGGTGAGGAAACCTTACCAGGCATGTTAAGCATATCCACAGCATGCAGAAGTGATGTTCTAAATCACAGTGTGTGAGAGGGAGCTCCTGGCACTGTGTCCTGCCGGCCCTGACCTGCCACTGACCGATCACACATCACAGACCTGGAGAAATCTCCATTAACTGCATGCTTGTGTATGTGTGTGTGTGTGTGTGTGTATGCGCACACACACACCTCTGCACACACACGTGTGCATCTGTGTTTTTGATGGATGCGCTGCTCTGTCAGAGTCACCATTTCTCTACAGTCTGTGTCAGGTTGAGTCTGTCGTAAGTCCGAAAGGGCGGAGACTTGGCTCTGTAGAAGAGGAGCGTGGGACTGAACAGCCTGATTTTTTTCTCCGAGATGCCGGCGCGCCTTTCTTTTGAAAGACGGAGTGTTGTTTTGATGAAGTGGTTAGACTTTCCTGTCCAAATACACAGGGTGCTATCTGAAATGAATTCCACCTCTTCATTCAAACCCTCGGTTAAAATCTGAGAGAAAGCCCATCACAGATTACCAAGCAACTGCTAGAAACATGAGTGGGAACATGAACAGATAAAAGAAATGGCGAACATAAAAGGGGCGAGCACTTAAAGGATCCCTTCAGTTATAGGAAACAGCTCTTCACGAGCCCAATTATTCGGATACAAGCCCCCCCCCACCCCCACACAGCCCATACACATCCGTCATCACAAGAGCAAGCCTCTCGTGGCCAGCTCTGCTGATGTCATAATACTCCGAGTGTTCCAGCAGTTCTTCACGCTAACGTTCGGAAAGGGTGGGGTTGACGGGTTTGACTGGCGGCCCGCGGGACCCGCCTCCACCAGCATGCCTCAGGGAAGCATGGTGCGGTCTTGGCTCGACCACTCCATGGCCGATAGAAGCAAACGGCATGCACGTCGCCTCTCCCTGCAGACACGTAGGACAAGGAAATGACTCCATAGGAGCCCCGGGGCCCACACCTCCATTACATTAGGACATGCGAGACTGTCCTGTGCTTGGGGGGGCAGGGTCATGGCATATTATCAGCCAGCAGAAATGGTTCTGCCAAATTTTGTTCTTTGACTGTTGACTTGTAGGGCAGGAATGCCAAAAGAACAAGTGCCTTACTGGGGGGAAACTGATGGAGGGTGAAACCAAATCTGTTCTTGTGTGGTTGAACTGTGATTGAGTGATCTCAGTCAGTCCAGAGGGTCTGTTTCCCATTAATATAATAAAATGCACATGCACAGACATACACACACACACACACACACACACACACGCACGCACAGCCCTCCATATTGACCATTAGAAGGATGTACTGAGCGGCCACGCAACCCAACTTAGATACATTGGATACACTGGTAACAAACAACCTCTTGATAGGCAACTGAAGACATCTGAATTATTTTGTGAATTATTGCTTTAATTAATATAAAAGGACATTGGCATGTGAGTCAGACAATGGGGCGGGGGGTGGCTACAGATGCACGACGAACACAAGAGCCTCGTCACCACCACTGACTGGCATCACGGGCCAAAGTGCCTTGGCCCTGAAACGTGAAGACACAGCCTATGCGCCGCCACAGCTAAGCCAGCATCACACTCCCGGGTTGGGCTCGCCATGTCCTGTGGCCTGGCGACCTCGCTAATGTCGTCGGTATCAGCATCAAGCTGCTCTTTCTAGTTACCGTAAATACAGACCAATGAGCTCTGGAACTGATTCCAGAATTCCAGAATCCTCGTTCTATGCTCAACTGTAACGGATTTCCAGATCTCTGACTATAGTCATTTATAGACCAAAAAACAAAACACGGTGCAAGCGTTTCTGTGTCATGCTAGAAGTTTCTAGAAAACTGCTGAAAATGCAAAGAATGACGCAAGTCCTGATTCTGGACTTGATTATCCTGTGTAGGTCATCTGTGCCTACACAGAGGCACATGCTGACAGTAACCATACCCTAATATTCAGAGAGGGGGCTCTAATTCATGTCAATTAGAAGTGAAATGTCCTCAAAGCTACCCTGGTGGGTCCTGCAGAAGAAGCTTGTCACCATGGAGGAGGCAGGAGCTGTGAGCATAGACCACCACACCACGGTCACTCATTTCCACATGTGCTACTGTTTGCTCTGCAAACAGCGCTAAGTGCCTTCAGCGGTGTGTTTGTTCTATAGGACGTATTTCAGGTATGAAAATAGCTCTGGCTTGACTCTGCTCAAAGACAGATAAATGAGGAATGTATGCCTGTGCGCGCACACGCACGCACACACGCATGCTCTCCTCCAGTGTCTTATCAGATAAAATCTCCATTAAGCCCCTATACAAAGGCAGGCATAACCACTTTCGCCAACCCCCCAAACACACACAAAAGCACAGGCATCTCTTTAAACATTTAAACCCAAAGGAAACAGCCAGGTGAGGAGGGGTCAGACTTTCAAAAAGTTTTTAAAATTGGAAGTGGTTCATTTTTGTATTATCAAATCAAATGTATTTTTTTATTGTCACTCTGCAGTTAGGGGAGTGCAAATCCTAAGTGTGGACTGCGTACTTTTGGGCAGTATTTTTCAGGCAGAATTAGGCGTAAAGCAGGATGAAGTGTCTGTGGTTAGTAATGCTGTGGTGTTTGTTCTCCGTCCCGATCTCACGGGACGGCCGTCCCGGGGAGCCACAGAGGGCCGAAGCAGCATTTGCGTAAACGATCTCATGTTGAAGAAGAGTGGGCGGAGCCTGACAGTGGCTGTTCAGGAGAAGGTCAGGTCCTAACGACGGCTGTACAGTTGAAGGATGGGCGTGTCCAGACAATAGCCACTAGAGAAAGGTGGGCAGGGCCTGACTGCTTTATGCCTGAAGAGGGTTGGCTGGAGCCTGATGGCTGTAGAGGAGAATGGTGGCACAAATCCGGGCAGCAAAGTGTGCCGAGAAACACGCAACAACCCATGAACACAAATAAGACACACACACACACAGACAGACAAATGCTGAACCATAAACACACACACACACACACATATACACTGACCTATAAACACTCTCTGGCTCACTGACTCACTCACTGCCCATGATCTCCAGGTCATGGTTCAGTAAGACTGCGACATGGAACTGGGCTAAACAGGACCCTCAGAGGCAGCTCAAGGCCTTTTAGAGCAGGATGGGAGTGGGGGGAGCTGTAAAGCTGCCTGTCCAAAAGGTGTCCATTTACTCACCAGATGGGCATTAAGGGCCAGCGAGATCCCGCTCTGAGCTGCTCTCCACATTCCTGCATGTTTTACACTGTGTTTTATGGCCATCCCACCATCCCAGAGATCAGCAGAGGTTTACTAGCCATGATAAAGTTAACTGACGCATCACAAGCCTAGAACGCCCTTATGGTGTCAGACAATGACGTACCGAGCCCTCTAGAACTCATCACACCTTCCGCGCGGGACCTGACAAACACAAGATGCCTTTTACAGTCAAAGTTCTAGATCTCTGTGACATTGATGTCAGGGCACTTCCATGCCTTTAGTCCCCCATTAGAGGCATGTAAATCACTATCTAATACCTAAACCCAGCCCTAAAAGAACACTTAACCAATGATGTCAGGATTAAGTACTATTTGTTGTCTTTAGAACACTAATCCAGGAGTGTATGGCCATTTCGGAGCTCACTGGCAGCGCTCTTCCCCACAGACTGCTCAGTGCACTTCAGTGCTAATTCAGCAGCTTATGCTAGTTGACCCCTTCATCTCTTAGCAAGCCTGTGTTTACATTTCAGATATTTAAGGGCCCAATGGGAGACAAGCACTTGGCAATATATTTTGTCAGAGAAAATAAATAAATACCAAAAGGTAAAACTCCAGAACGTAATGATTGCTGCTGGCTGGTTTCGGGGGTTTGAGCTGCTTACATTCTCCAGGCATATACCAGAAGTCAGTAGGATCTGACAGGCAAAACAGTTAACCTAGCCATGCAAATAAGAGGGTTTTTACACATAAAGTTAATGTTAGAATCATCATCAGGCAATCAAAGACATAAGTCCACTCATTTGATGTGGAGAGTATACGTGCTAACATGCATTCACCATTAGTGACATTAGCTCTATTGGGTTGAAGTGATCTGATCCATTAGAGTGCTGTGTTGTGCTGGCGGGAGGCTAAGCCACAATATCACAGCCATAGATCAGACTGAGGGAAGCAGCACGGCCATAGATCAGACTCAGAGAAAGATCAGACCACGGTTGGCTACGGGACTAAAAGCTCTTTTAGTCGTGTAAAGACGCGGATCTTGGTAATGTTAGCATGTGGCATATTTGTTGATTCAGGCCGTGGCGGACTAGCTGTGAGGAATGGGACAAGATTTCCCAGAGGCCCCTCTGGCCGGTAATCAGAAAGCAGCAAAATGAGTAGGTGATCAACGGACTGCTTGTGGTGCGTGAGGTCAGTACAGGACCGGTCCTCTGTAGGATACACGGTGGGGGTATATCTGACTAGGTGAGTTTGTCACAGAGTGTAGTTACTCTGGATAATTTAAGGGTGTTTCTGTTTTCGTATTTTTTTTTTACACTACATAAAATGACATTTAAGTGTAAATTCAGCTGCCCAGAGTCATAACCTAGCACAGTATGAATGACCATAAAGGGTCTTAGAATCCTAGTGTCCTCAGCTGCTACCAGCACCTTGGACGTTGGGATGATGAGTCGTCTGGACTGCAGTACGGAGTCTGTTGGGAGCAAGAGCGCCAGGAATCGGAATAATGTGTGAAAGAGCTGGATCAATATCAATATGTTTTTTGCCCTCTCAGATGTGAGGAAAACACTATTCATTACCCAAACAGCAGGTCACATCCTACACCAGTAGCACTCTGTGCTGGACTAAAGACAGGTGAGATTCGCTAAACTCACAAACAGGAGGCTGAACAGGAATGTCGGCGCAGTGCAGCTGTCAGATTTTTTTTCCGGGGGGAGGGAGACAGAAAGAGACTGAGGGGGGGCAATTATCTAAGCAGCTGAGAAAGAAAGAAAGCGAGAGAAACAGAGAGGGGGAGGAGAGAGAGAAGCAGAGAGGGAGAGAGTCAGAAAGAAGGAGGGAAGAGAGAGAGTAAAGAAAGTGAGAGAGAGAGAGAGAGAGAGAGAGAGAGAGAGAGAGTTCTTTACTGTCACTGAGGTTTAATGGTTACTTAAACAATTTGAGCAATTATCCAAGCAGCTGCACAAACATGATTCCAGCCGGCCCCCGGAAGAGCTTCCTGATTTCAGATTCACCCTCCTCGAGCTCTCATCTGACTCCACGTGTAACAGCCGACTCGGACACCAGAGTGCGGATGTAGCATCGGTGTGACAGGTATGACGGAACACTGACCGATGAGCTCCGGAATTGCCAGCGCGTGAGGGGGAATTCCCGCTACACTACCCGCTACTCTCCCGCTGCGTTCGGCGGGCCAGAGATCAAACGCACTGCTTTCAGACTCCTCGGGTGTTGGGTGTGGCCCCAGCACGCCCCTGCAGTGTGAGCGGCCCCTGGGAGCCTCACACTCTGTGTATGTGTGTGTGTGTGTGTGTGTGTGTGTGAGGGCAGTGGCATGTGTCTTTCACACTCTAATTGTGGTCGATCAGGGATGAAATGCAGATCCGAGGAGCTACAGGTTGTTGGGTCGTACAATCCACTCCAAAGCTGCCAGCCAAACCGGGGGAGGGGAATAAAAGGAGGAGTGTGCATACACACACAGAAAGAAAGTGCACAGCAGAACGCCGATTATAGAACACTTTGCATACGAGTCACAGAAAAGGAAACAGAAAGGAAGAAAAGAATAGCAAAGTCGCTGAAGGGGAGAATCTCTAACACCCACATGATCACTGAATACAGAGTGGCCCCTGGTGGCCCTGTTTGGCCCTGATGCCTGCTCTCTGTGCAAGAAGCCTTTGGTCTTTATGACTCATGCGCGCTAAAGCCAATGGCAATAACACACGTGTTTGCGCTTGATCTTTTCAGCTAACGACCACTGTGCAAAACATCCATCACCAAAGAACAACAATGTGCTACATTTATAGGCACCATCTTGAGAAATCCTTTTTAGTTTGTTTTTACCTTGTACACACAGTGGGGTGATGCAGCTATTGTTGATATGCTGGTATTGATCTTGAAATAGGACGTCACCACTAAGAAAGAGGCTGCGGCTTGTAACCATCGATATCCATAACAAAGAAAGCTTTTTGTTTGTTTGTTTGTTTTTTTAAAGTTGCGTTTGACCTTTGACCTCAGTTTGTCCCCTGAACGGCTGATAACTGGGATCTCCGAAGGCGTCATGCAGAGCGAGCGCTCCTCCATGCGCCTCCGCATTCGGAGGTTCAAAGAGGAGCGCCGGTCAAGGCCTCCACGCTCTGTAGCGGAGGCGCTGCATTGAGGGGCAGTCAGCAGAGCAGAACGGGAAACAGGCGGCGCGTCTCAGCTGGACAGTGAACAAAAGTGCCAGGGCCATGAAAGGCAGGAGGGGAGCAGGGAACAACCCAAAGCCAACATCCACTCTTGGTCCTGGGAGTCCACTTCTGCTGGCGCCGGAAGTCAGACATCCATGGAATTCTGTCCATATCAGAGGATTCCTAACATCCGAGTGCTTGTATGGTACAATGTGTGTATGTGTGTGTGTGTGTGTGTGTGTGTGTGACATTTACACAAAGAAGAGGCTTTTACTTTTGCAGTTTTCTAAGCTTTTAAGGAGTCTGTTTCAGTACTGTTTCCCACCCTCTTAGTTCCGTATTGATGCACTCAAACAGCTCGGAGCCCATCAGGACTGGCACACCGGGGGCGAACGCGCAGCACACAGACGGGAGTTTGCACCATGATGCAACAATGGCCTCTTGTCAGTACCATTCCTAACGAGCCATTCTGACTCTAGAAGCCCCGCTGAGAATTCAAGAAGTGTGCATTCCAGGAAAGTGCTGTTCAAAGTGCCGAATGCCACCCAAGGACAACACAAAGGCGATCTGAGTCTCCTCCTGATCTCCCCCACACACGCCTTTGAGCTCAGTCTAGCTCACCGCTCTGACTCTCTCCTGAGCCCCAATCTCAGAGGTTAGCGGGGCTAAATCCTTAAAGTCCAGGGCCAGGGCCGATGATGTGGGTGTGCCGGCGAGGCAGGCAGCCAGCGTGGTGTAATTGAGTTATTAGCCTGTCTTGCTGACAGAGATGGGCTTTGGACGTATCAGATAACGGCAGGCGCTAGGAACTACATACACACACACACACACACACACACACAGACAAAACATCTTACCCATACACAAAGCCTAATAAAACCCACACAGGCCCAGAACTCACCTCACAGGATTTTCCCTTTGCACCCAGTTTGATCTATTTCACCGAACACATTAGAACACGAGAATGCCGTTTAGATAACAATGGAACCCGAGTCGTGTTTTTCTTGGGAGTTCTCCTGGATGAATTTATTTCTCAGTCTAATTGGCATTTCATTTCATAAATCAATTTCTAATAAATTTCCCATAACGGCACCCCAGAGTCGTTCCTCGGTAATTAGGACTGATCTGCTGGAGACGGAGAACACAGCGGCACGGGTTCTGCTCCAGATGCTGTGTGTTTTCGGGGGTCCGCCAGGGGGGCTCCCCTTGTGCAGAAGGTCGTGAGGAACAACCTTCGCAGTCATCGCACATGTGGACTTGTACCTTGACTGATTCAAAATAACCATTTTCTCAGAAGAGGGATCCAAATGTTTACACGAGCAAGTTCGTTTCGGCTCCAGAGGCGAGCGAGGGGGCCGCAGCTGTGAAGCGACGGCAAGGTCAGGACGAGAGGGCGGATGCAGAGAAGAAACGCCAAGAGACAAAGTGTTAATATGGACGTTATTCACCTCCAGTGGCCTCGTTACGGAAACGGACCGTCACGCCGGTCTGGGACACTGCTTTAACCATTTCCAGGTGAAATATTTTTTTGCTAGGCACCTGCAGGAATCGCTAGCTTGTCACCAGTCAATGCTGAAGGTGAAAGACATTAAGAGAGCATGCTGTCTTGCAGGATGTCTTGAACAGTGCACAGTACTTTCCTTCCAAACCGCTTCCAGTTCAGGAGCAAAACAAGAACCTCACAGACGTACTGCTAATGTTCTGTGATATCTAAATCAATCACATATCAATCAAGTCTTCTACTGTTAGTGGAGACTTTATTTTTCCAACTTGCATGTAGTAGATTTTGCGCTTGGATGTGTGTATTAACACTTGATTAGATTGTTTCTTTATTTATAGCGTTTAATGAAAAAGTCCACAACAGAAAAATCTGTGATACTTTTGGATACAGGGCAAGGCTCATACAGCAAATATTAAAAAGGTTCCCATTTGAGAAAGCAGAACAGTATGCTGGTTTTTGACTAGAAGCCCAGTATCAACACCTTGCATCCATTTGTGCTGGATGAAACCTGGGAGTAACGTGCAGCCCGTTTCAACCCCCTTTCTTGTTATTCAAACTTTGGAGTGCAAATCACTCTTTTAATCCAGTTTTAGTCTATTCATATTAACGTATTCCGTACAGGCATAGCATCTGGATGCTTCTGAATCGCTCCGTTTGGATGTGCAGGCTGAGCCGACACCAGCGTGTAGCTGCAGCGTTGCCCTCCTGAAGACCGGACCAGGATTCTCTCCTGTCGTTGGCTAACTGTAGGCTCTTAATCCAATCTGAGGTCTTTTCTCATTCCAGGCGCATCTTGAAATCATTTTGTCCCACTCATTAAGTTGTTTCTTCGAAATGTGGATGGGTAATGCTTGGAATCAGTGTTCCAATAAACTGATAATGAGTGAGAAGAGTCTGTGTATTGAAGAGACTGGGGGGACTGGGGCTGATATATCTCTATGTAAATTATTCCAAATACGGCCCATTTAAAGGCTTCACCCACACACCCACACGCACAGGTGTGCACAAGCATACACACACAGTCACACACAAGCAGATGCACACGTGTGAACACGCACGTATGCTCACACACAGTCACACACACACAAACACACACTCATACAGAGAAAGAAAGAAGACATCAGATATATGTGGACACAAATGCATTACGTACTCCGTCACATCCAGATCAAATCTTAGACCCGCACTTACAAAGCACACACACAAGCACAGAAGCATGCACGCACGCACGCACGCGCACATCTTTTGTTTTCAATTCACTGATTCTCTTCAAGAAGAAATGGACTGGAAGATCAAGTCTGGACATATGGACCCTCCTACTCAAGTGCTGAATAAGGTCAAATGCTGCCGAGAGACGGCCAGGAATGCTGGTCCCAAACAGGAAGCAGGGAATCAGGATAAACTTCACACTGATTGCATCTGTGCAATCTCCATCGTTTGTTCTTGGACTGCACTGTTTTCCCCTGCTGCCAATGTGCGGATAACTCCAGACGCTCCCCTAGTGAATGGAGGCTGCTCCTCTCTCAGCAGCGACAATCTTCCAGCACGGCCGTGTAGCAATGCCCAAGAAGAGAACCGATCTCTAAAACACACAAACAGCACAGACAGAGAGGAACTCGTATTTCCTTTAGGGCAGCTGGTGAGATGGAGAAGATTTCTGCTTCTGCTGGTGCTCAGCAGAAACAAAGCGCTCAGAAGAAACAAGTTTGGGGGAATTTAAATTGACCCACAAACTCTCTCCTCCCCTCCACTCACCCAGCCTCTCTCTTTCTTCTTCATCTTCTCTCTCACGATCCTCTTCCTCTGGTAAGCTGAGTTCATGAATCCCCTTGTGTCTCTGGCACGCTAACTGTGCTAAAATAGGCCATTTAAAAGGATCCCGCTAGAACCCAACACCTTACAGCCGCGCATGTGCGGTGTCGGCTCTGCTACGGAAGCCTAGTGAGCGTGAAACCCGTCCTTGCTCTGAACGTTCACTACAGTTAGCAGCTCTGCAGTCAGACATTTACCGCCTTAAACAGCCATTAGGCTTCTGTGATGATGAATCAAACTGCTCATTAAGAGAGAACTTCAGTAAGACCAGGTAGACATGTGTGTCAGTGCATGTGAGTGTGTGTGAGTGAGAGAGAAAGAGTGTGTGTCTATAATTCACTCAGCACCTCAGGTCTAGCATGCAGGCAGAAGTACCTGAGTTTTTTTTTTTTTCCCTTTTTGTACTCAGATGTGTGTGTGTGTGTGTGTGTGTCCAAGTCATTAAGAGTGTGAGTTACACAGGCCTCGAATGACCAGAACGTTTAAATTGTGCTCTTACTTCTGGCCATTTCTGGCTGGTTAGCAAATAATGAAGGTAACACAGACATGGGCCTGTATTCACTAGTTGCTGTTTTATATTAATTTCTCAGATATTTTAACAAATAAACCACTAAATCCTGACATGGAAACATTTTTGGCCTTGTTGTGGTTATACTCGATGGTACTGCAGGGTTGTATATGACACGCAGCCCTATTTAGACAAACAAAGCACCAGACGACAGTCGGGTCCGACCGCATTTATAGGGAAGTAAGGAAGCCTAAAACCACATACAAGGAACTCAAGTCAACTGCAACACGCCCCTAACCCAGCGCGAGGCTCCCGGGCACGACAGTGAAGCGTGACGGTGGTCTTTGGGTGGGTTGGTTTTGCATGGAACGGCAAACAGAACATCCCTCCGTTTACCTGAAGAACAAAGACCCTCCGTCTCTCTCGCAGAGACAGCTGCAGCTGTGGGGAAGGGTGGGCCCACGCCCTGGGGGGTCACAGTGGGCAGCCATCATCTGACCCTTTATCTCGCTCCCTCATCCCTCAAGAAGACCAGCGTCTGTTTATCGAACTACTTAGAGGAGAACCACTGATCCTGGGTCAGCTGGATTTTTACATCATCTTTGAAGATACTCATGAATACAGACCTTTGGCCCTTTTGCTTGTAGATGGCCAGTTTAGTCCACTGAACATCCCTGAGCGTAGCCCACAGAGACCCAGGAGACGGACTTATTTTTATCTCCATCTAGGAAACAGCAAAGCCGATTTGAGATTGATTAGGACATGAAAGCTCGGCTGAAGGATGCAAAATGAAATCAGTGAAGCACACTGGTACGCGTAACAACGCAGGAAGTGACCTGTGTGGCCCAGGACGTCAGAAGTACCCGGCCTGAGCCTATACCATGGTCCCTCGGCATGGCAGCCAGTGGCTTCTCAGGATGGAATGTTCTGCTGTGGTCTACATGGCAGGATCTACTCCACCTTTCTAACCCTCACCTTTACAACTCCATCACACACACACACCCCCCCCACACCCCTTCCCTACAGGTTTAACAGCCCTGGCTGGGGGTGTTTGACACCAAGAGGGGTTAGAGTGATGATAGAGGGAGAGAGCAAGGCAGTGGTCACTTCGCCCCTGGCCACTGGCCTCCATAACCCCTCGGCTCTCTGCGCCGATGAGTCCATCTGTCAGCAGATGGCGGAAGCCACCCGCACAGTGTTGACTCTGCCGAAGACGCAAAACAAGCGGAGGCCTGGGCTCAGGCTTAGGATGGGTTAGCTCTCTCCTTGTCAGACATCACAGCTTACAAAAATGGCACTATGCACACCACAGAGGAACACAAGCTGCTACAGAACCAGGCTTATTCCAGTAGACCTCGCAAACCCTCCAACATAAAGTCTTTTTGTTGGCAGACTGAAATCCATTACAATGATTTAATGGTACCTCAAATTAAGGTTCGAAATAACTTATTTCAGGCCAGATATTAACTCTGTAGGTATATGCATGTTAGAGTTTAGAATGAACTGATCTAAAATGGAAAGTGGAAATAACTGAACTATTGGAGGGAGCCGGGAATCTTTGGCTGAAGTATCCTCACCTGGAAAAGCATGGAGTGCCTTTCCATGGCAACCCCTCACCTTGCCAGCCCTCACAGCAGATCATCCATCCTCGTACCCACTGAGTCTCTGCGGGGGGGTGTAACCAGAGTTCGTCACTCCTCAGAGTGTAACGTGGGGTGGATCAGTGAATGAGGGATCTGTGATTGGTTTCCTGGCTGCATGTCGAGTTCCTTCACACAGAGCTGGGCACCACATTGTCCCAGACGAAGCCCCGGCTATCATCCCTAAGCAGCGCATGATGTCTGCTCAAACAAGTTATGAAAGCTCAAAAAGGGGGGCTGAGAAATGGAGATAGAAAGAAAGGATGAAGAAACTATTAATTGACGAACTATCATTGAGAATCACACTGATGTTGTATGTGGCTTTGCACTCTGTTTCCTTATTAATCCAACATAAAAAAGGCTACTGAAATCGTTGAAGTTGCTACCAAAACTGATATAATGTCTGATGGGTGACGCTCTGGAGGCTGACGCTTTAGTATGTCTCTCTTAGGGAGACTCAGTCATTTCCAGAGCCCTGGAAATTGGCAGGAACTCTCCTCCTCCACCTTGACAAGCTGCCAATCTCTCTCTCTCCCTTTCTCTCGCTCCCTCTCTCTCTCTGCCTCTCTCTCGCTCTCGCTCTCCCTCTCTGCCTCTCTCTCGCTCTCTCTCAATCCTTCCCTCTCTCATTTCTTTTTCTTTGTTGTTTCTCGTCAAAGCGACCACTTGGTCATCTGGTTCTGCATTCAGAAGAGCCTGAACACACACACCCCCACCTCAGGCTTGACCTCCGGCCGCTTCGTAGGGTCACGCTGGGTGTCACTGGACAATGGCATGGCTATGCGACCCCTGTCTCACTTAAAAAAAAAAAAACCTGG
Source organism: Electrophorus electricus (assembly GCF_041902795.1). Classification (NCBI taxonomy): domain Eukaryota; kingdom Metazoa; phylum Chordata; class Actinopteri; order Gymnotiformes; family Gymnotidae; genus Electrophorus; species Electrophorus electricus. The sequence continues at coordinate 5,419,163 of NC_137519.1, forward strand.
CAATCAAGGCTTTTTTGGGGCGGGGGGCAAATGTACACAGGAAGATTCAAACTGAGTGGAACAAGAGTCTGAAGGAGCATCTCTGAACAATGTTGAAAGGAAGACACAACTGAAGAAGTGAATCTGTGGAAAAACAGATTGTCTACGTTAGACCTGGTCCACCCAAACTGTGCGCTCAAGATTTCAGAAACTGTATGAAATCAGTTTCACCACTGAGGGTTGATCAAAGACTGCACTCCAACTCAGGCATTAATCATGTTATTAAAGATCCATGTGTTAGTCATCAGTAAAACGGGTTAACACCAGATGTCCCAAACATACTGTAGCATTGAGAACATCTGAACTGAGTATTATCAAAACAGCAAGTTTGGGGAACTTCTGGGGGAAATTGGTCCATGATCCATTTTTATACTTCTGTGATACATAAGTCATACATATATACGAGGAAGCACATGGATGTCTCCTGTCAAAAGCCTGAGTACAACTGATGAAAACCAGGAGTTACAGGATCCTGTGCTTCACACTGTAAATCTATGCTGAATCACTTAATATGTTATTTATTAAATATGTTTCGGGGGAAAAAAAGTCTCATGCTATTTGCTGCGAAAAATCTGCCCTCTTAATTAGAAACCAGTCGGTCCTGGCCCAAACGCCCCCACCACAGCTAGTCTGCACCGAATGTAAACATTATCTACATGTCACTTCCTGTGGGCTCCCCCCCCTAGGGGGGGGCAGAGCAGGAAAGGACACTATGTAGCAGTTCACCGATACACCAAGGGTCAATGCGTCTGATCAGATCAGACAGTGATTTACAGAGTTTGAGTCTCATCTGGGATCAATCTAGTCAAGCCTGAGTCCTGTTAGACAAAGAAGGCTTTTGCTCTCTGGACTGAAATCCAGTGTGATCTAATGGAATGATGTGAATCTGAAACAGCTTTGAGAACCAGCCAGTGATCCACCTCCAGTCTGAATGCTAGATGACAGTCATAATGGATATATAATTTAAAAAAAAAAAGAATAGAAAGAAATAGGGAGGAACAATGTTTCCTAACTCATCCTGCATACCAGATCAGCGGTTCCCAGAGCAGTTGCCAGGAGCTATTTAGCACAAGCTCGGGAACAGTCCAAAACGTGGCTTTACAATACGGATCAGGAACCTCTGCCTTCTAGACTATTAACCATCTCCAGTCGGGTCAGCGGACTTAACTTATCAGTCAGTAAATCATAAGGAAACAAGAGCTCTCTGCAGACAGCCGAGGGCGGATGCGTTTTAGCGCCGCGCCTCCTTTCTCCAACCCGCAGCCACCCAAACGGCTTGAAATCAACTCCTTCAGCACTGGAGCCTTAACCGCAACACACGTCAATCCCAATTAGTGCCCACCGTCCTGTCACCTCCAGCTGCACGGCCGTTTAAAAGTGACTGCTTTAGGTGGTGCGGCAATCCACAGACCGAGGCTCTTGACAGGTGGTGCGATTTTCCTACCCTCCGCGTGAGTTGCTCGGACATTGACCCCGCTCCCTCCATCCCCCGGCCTGCGAGGCAGCTGTGCTGTTTTCGCTGACCTAACGAGACCGGGCCAACACCAGAAGCACTCGCCAGGGTAAGGGGGGGGATCCGGCATGTGTACGGCGCTCACGAGCCCGGGAAGGCTGGTTTAAGTTAACCTGTGGGGACAGTGGTGCAGCAACTGTTCTCTGTTTTCATCTGTAATACAGTTTTAGGAAAATGTGATGATGAAGCAGCACGAGTCTGCTAGGGCTACGAAAACAGATCAAATTTCGGACGCTCCAGATAACGTACCGACGCGAGCGTTCGGCAGAGGGAGAGCGAAGGTAAAACGTAAAAGAAAGCGATGATTAATGAAGAATGTCTGCTTCCAATTCCAGCTTCTTGGCTGAAGGATCTCCCTAGATCACATCACAGCTCTTAATGGGCCTGTTCTCCTACTCACCTCTGAATGCTTACAAATAAGACTCATCGTTCCTACTTAAAGCACCGTTACGCTGATTCAGCGCAACACACAGGGCCCTATAAAGTCTGCTGTAGCACACTGCATTGGTTTGATCATTACCAAATGTCCACATGATTACAGTGGACGGCTCTGCCATCAGAACTTTAAAAAAAGCTAGAGGGCATAAGTCAAAAAATCAAATCAAAACAAAAAAAGGTTGTTTTTTTTGTAAGAGCAACTTCGTGTGAACCCGGTGCACTAAGTGGGTCAAACCTGCTGGAGCTGAGAGTGCCAGCAGGGAGATCCAGAGCTGCGACCCAGGCAACACAGTCACTGTTCTGACGCACTGGTCTCATCTCCTGGTGTGTTTGATGGACATGATCAGTTGGGTAGAAAAAAATCAAAGGACGTGGACTCCAGGAATTTAAGAGGAACTAAGAGCATGCCACTGTAATCAGAACCACCCCGAGGCTGTTGGGTGACACCGATCGTAGAGAGAGGAAGAGGATGCAAAAGCCTTTACAGTTGAGACTGGCTCACTAGGAGGTTCAGATCTGGGCCAAGCTGCCCTTATAATAATATATTACATACTGGGAAACTTCTGTCCAATTAAAAGTGTGTCGTTTTACACCGAGGTGAAATTCTGTCTCTATCTGGGTTTGGGACTCGGGGTGGGAACAGACGGGCCCACAATGCACTGGGAGCTGAACTTTGACGTCAGTGACATGGGGTTCCTAAATGAAGCACAGGGACCCTTCCCTGCATTCTTAGCATGGAAACATTGTTATTATGATGCCACCACACCAGAGATCAAGTAGCATTTTATGAACCATATATGGATGCGCCTGCAGTAATGACCATTTTTGACCATTTTGTCTTTAAATAAGAAAGGCGTAATACCCCTTTATGCTATACATCTCAAGAACCAGAAGGGTCTTTAAATATTTGGAGTCTGCTTGACTACTGTGTTGGGCCAATACAGACTCACTGTCCTGCCGCGAGAAGAATCCCTGTTTCTTACACTGACGTGAAAAAGCTCCTTGCTGGCTTGCAGCATACATGCATGAACCGGTTCCATAAAAATATATGGCGGCTTTAAACCAGTACTCAGGTTTCCCAGAGAAACAGGATGTTTCGTACAGACTTCCTTCATCAGCTGTTGAAGCAAAGTGCTCGGATTACCACTGCATCTTTTACTACAATACGCTGCATTTAATCCCTGGAATTTTCTTCATATATCTCCATACTGAACACAAATCTTTTCATTCAGGGACAGCTAGAATGAACTGCCAAAAACACACAAAACATTTTCAGACGAACGCATGCGAACATTTTCAAAGTACATTAATTTTTTTGCTTTTGCAGAATACTTTTTTAAAACTGTCAACGAAAAATATGACAGAGAGTGTCAATGTCACAAAGTCTTGGAAGCAAAGCTTCCCTTATAATGACTCCACAACAACCTTCTTAAAAACACCAATTAACAAACACGTGAATTTATGGAATGCAACCCAAAATGAGAGTTACTACACTGGAACACCCGCAAACATTAAACCTTCACACACCACTCCCATTCGAATTCATCTTGTTTTTAATGCATTCCAGACCCCTGTTAATGCCTTTTCACATGTCGTCTAAGAAAAAGCCGAGATGTCAATTAGGAATGACCCTGGTGTCTAGTTGCTATAGGAGCCCAGCAACGGTGATGCAAACACGAGCGGTTCTGGTCTCATCCAACGGCATGACCGGAGCCCCACCCTTAAACCCTTCCCTTGCTCTTGTGGGAGAGATCCAGTAAGAAAACTGTTCGGTTCTCATGTTTTAACACATCGTCGCGCCAGAATTCCTCTATAAATAACAACACAACCCGGGCTAGTCCGTCACACCTGTGTGTGGTTTGGGGAATTCTTCGGGGCGTCCTGTGCGGCTCAGGTCTGCTGTACGTGCGGCTGTAGAAGCTCTGCTTCCCAGGTACAGCAGTGCTGTAACACTGCGCTGGATTCCACCTGCCCCCTTAAATCTCGCCCCCAGGGGTCAGCGCAGGAAGAGCACCAAACTGCGCAGGTCTACGGGGCTGCAGCCCAAGAGCCACGTTATAAAACCAACATCTACGACATGGTAACGCTTGCGCTTGCCGGCTTACATCGGGTCTGCGACGTCGTGTGCATGTTCGTTTACAGTTGGTGGGGATTCGGTGGATCAGGTCCTTTTCATCATCTTGCGTCTGTGTTCAGTAAATAACGCCGTCTGTCCCTGACCCCCCGTTACCCAGGCTAGGCTCAGCCTCGCTGGGGCAGGGGCCATGTAGGAGCTCCCTCCCCCGAGCTGCTTTCCTCCAGGGCCCATAGAGATGGGGCTTAACGAATATAAGAACGGACGAGTGTGGTTTATGGGAGAGAGGAGCAGAGGTGGACAGGGATGTCTCTTTTAAGCATTTCTTGGAAGCCTGCCGGACCCTCTGCCACACAATGCCGCGAAGGAAATGCCCCCTTACCCTCCTTTTCTGTGTCTTTTCTTCTCTCTCAAATGATACAAGGCTCAATAGGGGACATAATAGTCAAAAAGAAGCAGCTCACCTAAATGGGGGTCCCCAGCATTTAGCATCTTAAAATGTATACCAGTGTCTTGACATCAAGAGGACCTTTACACACATCTAGGTCCTGTGTATGATTGCTGGATCAAAGTGCACATTAGATGGGTGAATGACTGAATTAAGCAGTTTCTGTCCCAGCATTCCTGTGTCCTGGGATCAGGGTTTGCACACTGACCCAAGACCAGCTGTTTGCTTTTAATATCCTAATGAAGACAATGATATAGACTCGGGGGGCTGACACTACATGAGCCCTCCAAAACGCCCGGCGTGCCTGTGATTTCATTGGCCCGTCCTGGTCTAAAGAGGCAAATTAAAGGGCAGCCCTTCGTCGGCAGGAGGTCCTCGAGACCTCATCAAGGCCCGAGCGAAGCTGGCTGCCCCGTTCACCCACAGCACCTTCACAGAATCTTTCAGACCTTCCTGCACCAACACATCCCATTAGTCAAAGCATCTCCAACGATGCAAAAATCAGAACACATAGCCAGTAATTTATAACAAGAGCTAATTCTCTGTTATTTTACTATTACTGTTACTCTCTGTTACTATTATAGCGCCATTAGTCTAGTTTACTTTGATTTGAACATTTTCTGTGCATTCAGAAGTTGCCACTCAGCTTTCGGTGAACAATTTCAAAATTATTTTAAATACCGAATGGTGAAGACAGTTTCCGTATCCTTTTCATTGAGCTATAAACGAATTTTTCGGTATTTAACTAATATCCGAAAACTATCCGAAAGGGAGACACGACTTTTTTTTTTTTTTTTTTTTTGCTTTACCACGGTTAAAGGCCGACAGGGAAAATTCTCTTGACGTGCCACCTACTCAAGTCTTGTTCCTAATCCGCGACAAACATCAGCGCCCAAGTCTAAGCATAATAAACTGTAGATGTGATCTTAAACTCCGCGATCCATATGGAAAAGAGGTTGTCTGAGGCTGGGCGTGTTTGGGTGTTGATGAATGCTATGACACACCTGCGTACAAAAGAGGTATATCGCCGAAGTGCTACTCTCCAATCTCTTACACTTCAAACGCCCAATGCTTTAAATGCATATTGCACAGGCGGTGGCGTTTCCTCGCATGGCTGTACCCTTTGTTTTTTTGCCGTGTGTGTAAGAAAAAAAATATATTCAACAACTCATCGGCTTCGTTTAAAAAATGTAAAGGAATGTAAAAAGTGTGTGAAAGATAGGAGAGTACTAGACATTTCTAATGCTAAATATTACGTTTCCTATAATAAAGATATCTTGTTCTTGTTGAAGCAAAAATGTTAAGAATCAAACACGGGCGCAATAAATTCTACGTTCCTGTCAGATGACGGTTGTCAGTCAACTGACCGTGAGAAGCCAAGGAGGGAAACACTGGTGTGAAACTTTACACTCGGAGCTGAAAGGCTGCTTTCTAAACTTGTGTGAGATAAAAACTTGTCACCGCGGCTAGCAGTACTGTAGAGAGGGGCATTCCAGCATCGTCACCTCAACGACAGGACGCTAAAGAAGTCTCCACCACGTAAGCTGTACGAGGAGGACAAGAAAAATGTACAAATAGTATACGAAAATGTCAAAAAAGTAAAAATTAAAACATTTAAAAAAAACTATTTGGATATAAAGGTTGAAAAATCTAAATAAAAAAAATGAGTCGGTGCTCGAATTTTAAAGCATCTGAAAATCAATTATGCTAACTTTTCAAACATTTTTAAAAAAATTTTTTCAGATGACCTCAGTTATTTTGCAGCAGTTATAAATTATTTCTTATAGCTTATACCTTAGTCAACTGTAATACTTCATATGCTGCAATACTTCAATACTACACTGTATTGTTCACTGTGTGTTCAAATGTTCTTCTGTGCAGAACACACACACTCACTATATATAAAGAAGATTCTAGGTGAGTAACTTCAGTGTACTGTAGTAAGAGATGTAGAGAAATTGTAGTAAAGTGCACAGAGTTCCCAGAGAAACAGGGCGTTTCAGACAGATCCTTCATCAGCGGTGGAAGCAAAGTGCGTCTCTTCTTTAAAGAAACTTTCCGTTTAATAAAATATCCAAAGAAGATTCTAGGTGTGTGTGTATGTGTGTGGGGTGTGTGTGTGTGTGTGTGTGTGTGTGTGTGTGTGTGTGTGTGTGTGTGTGTGCGAAAAATAAATAAATAAATAAATAAATAAAAATTATATATATATATATATATATATATATATATATATATATATATATATATATATATATATATATATATATATAAAAGCTGTTAACCCAGTGCTCTGTGCAGCTAACAGAAGGGAATGTAGGAAGCCCCGAATGCTACTGATTAAAACGCAACGAGTCACCGTCATATACCGACTTAAACGGCGGATTAGACACTGAAACATTATTTTATATTATACATGTGCAATATAACATATATTTAGGCCACTGTTGCATTTTCAAAGTGTTATTTGTAGATTGTAGGAAATATTCATTTTCAGGTCAGCATCTCAGCTGTTAATTAAAGCACAGCAAATGTACTGCTGATAACGTAGCAAAGGCAGTGTTTAAAGCTGGCTAAAAACAGACATTTCGGTCGCAACAATCCGCGATTGGCCGGCATCTTTGCGACACGCCCCCTCACCTCCGCACCGAGACTCCCAGCTCTGTCCCAGAAAGGTAATAGTCCATTCCCATAACATAAAAACACCTATGTCCTGTTAAACGCTAAACTGCGTATATTCACTCAGTAAGCATTACTTTGACAGCTTTGTGGGATATAAATACACACACACACCCTACACTTGAAATTGACAGTTGACATCCGTTTATTACAGAAGACATTTTAAATGAGATATGCGAGGTATTTGATTTGGGACAGGAACAGGAAAGAGATCAGCGCCAGATAAGTGAAAATAAACAATCAGCAACAAAGAGCTGACATTCAAGAACAATGCTGAGGTAACAGTAGAGAAACAGAGAGAGAGAGAGAGCCTGAGACACAGAGACAGTGCGAGATAGAGACAGACAGAGAGAGAGAGAAAAGGGTGTGGGTGGACAGTCACATTAGGCTCAGTAAAACATTTTAATTGAGGAAGTTTCCTTGGCAAAGTTTGCCTTGCTAAGAAGACTAGTTGGTCCACAACATCCCTTCACTTTCTCTGCTCACTAGCTCGCAATCTCTCTCTCTCTCTCTCTCTCTCTCTCTCTCTCTCTCTCTCCTCCTCCTCCTCCTCTTCCTCCTCCTCTTCCTCCTCCTCATCAGCATGTGGGAGTGCTCTACTGCCGCTCTCAAGTCTTAGCACAACTGCTGAGCACCCAGGCACCACACTGTGTCCTGGAAGCTGTGAGAAACACAAAAGCTCTCGATACACACACACACACACACACACACACACAATTGCGTACACATACTTGCTCACTCACCCTTTGCATGCTCCAACACAATGGATGTCAAAGTGCTGGCAGTGGTGGTGTTTTTGACAGTAGCAATGAGGGATTCACAGACTGAAGGTAAGTTACTGTGGAAGATGGCCATTCCACAAAGATCAGCTCTCTGCTGACAGTCGCAGACGTGACGCAGGGAGATGGAACTTTTTTTTTTTATCTTAATTTATCTACTCATCAGCATTTTACATGCTAGTTTCAATATGCATGTACATGTGTGTGTATTTACTGTCCCTGTGACAAGAGTGAGTGTGAAAACAGTCTTTCAGGTAAGATGTTGTACTGGTGGTTTGGTGGTGTGCATTTGGTTTAATTCAGAAGACAGCATCCAGCAGATTCCTTTAGAGATTTGTGATTTTATGAAGGTTTTATTGATGGAAAAAGCTGTTCTGCAAATTCTCCTTTGCAGGTAGAATCTGCTCTTTTTCCAAGTGACATACTGTATCCTAACAAAAGGAGGCATATGAATTAACTGTGCATGTAGCATCACGCTGTAGAGCTTAATTTGATTTGGGTTTTGTGTGGTTTGTTTGTTTGTGTATATTTCGGCGAGTCCGCGAACTTTTTCAGGAACAGTTAAGTGCAGGGTCGTCTTTGCGAACTTTTCTTCGGCTCTCAGAGAAAGGTTTCCCCTCTGGGAATTTCTTGTAATTGTTGATCTATTGAGGTGATGGAGAAGAAAAAAAGTTCATTTGCTTGCTAATTACTTTTTGCTCGCGGCATTTAAGATGAGAAAGGGTGCCGGTAATGCGCGAGGACGGCTGTGGCTCTTCGCGCGCTCTTCCCGTGCAAGATGGAGACACTAGCTTAGCGAAGGACTAGTCTAGGACTAGATAAATGTTTTAAATCGAGGTGTGTGCTGCAGACTGCACAGTCCACCTTGGTCCAAGACGACGTGATGCCACGCGGAGAATGCACTTCAGACAGTTAATCAGGCGCGCGGATTCCAGCCCAAGCTCGAGGACGGCGTGGAGTGCAGGACTAGAATAGGAAAGCTTTCCATCAATAACTGTTAAGGACACTTCTCTGCTTCGAACCCGCAGCGAAAAGCCAGACCTGTTTAAAGGCAAGTCGGAAGAAAAGCAGTAGCCTAATCTAATTTTAATGATCTCGCTAGTGGACGCAGGTGAACGCATGGGTTCCCACAGATATGTTTGCTATGTGGGATAGAGGTTAAAAGCAAATATGTTGTGCAATGTGGTAGTTTACATCTGAAATTTTTTTTTTTAATTGCTGAGGGTACATTTTTATTGACTGTAAATCACTTGCTATTTAAATTGTGAATACGTTTCACGTAAGTAGGCTACAAACGCCAATAATCTATACAGAGAAACAGCTAGCCGCTGAAATCGATGTACAACTGTTTTACATTTTGTGAACACATTTTCTAATGAACATAAGAGTTATACAGTCACTTAACTTATAATCGGTAGTTACATATTGGACCGATACATATTCGCTAATAATGTTTCAGTTAGCATCATTTTATTTTACCATCACGTGGATTGTATCTTTTCAGACCACGAACCCGATCAAAAATGTTCACCACTGGCATAAGCCTCGTGGAAAATAAATCCAGTTCAAACCCAGCTGGCGGTAGCAGGTTGTGCTTTGCACGCTCTAACGCTCAGTGCGTTTCTCCCGCAGCCAAGCCCATCAGCCTGGTGGAGCGCTGCTGGTGCCGCGCAACCCTCCACACCGTGCCGCAAAGGAGCATCCGCGAGATTAAGTTCCTCCACACGCCCAACTGCCCCTTCCAAGTAATGTAAGTGTCAGCACTGCCGCTCTGGCTTAACACCATCCTGGACGAGCAGCCGCACAAATGCGCGCGTTTAAGTATGACGACGCTTCATTAGAAAAGCTGCACGGAGATGCTCCGTTAATTGACGTAACTGACGTCGGCAGGTTACGCTAAAAACGGTCAGTGCCACCAAGGTGGACTGTGCAGTCTGCCAGAAAAAAGTGCACTGTTTATAAGCAGAGTGACCCAGTAATGTTGTTAGTTCAGGGTTTGTTAACTACATATTATAGTTAATGTTAACCATATGGTTTAGGTTAAGGGAACCGTAATGCAAACGTTAGCAAGTTTTGGCTGTAAGACAATGAAGGCATTTGTTACTTATTCAAATACAGAACATTTTGTAACACTATAAGATGCTGTGATAAGAGAGGATGCAAATGAGCGTGTGTGTGTGTGTGTGTGCACGCTTTATCAGAAGATCTAGATAACCACATGACTGGGAGACTGGAAGTGAATGACGTGTTATGGACTGGCTTTTTCCCCCAACCTTTAGGAAATCATCAGGGGTCATACTATGCCTGGATTTTTGCTGGCCTTGTTGAGTGCCTTTCCATAATCTCTTTCTCACCAACATTTGGCATTACTTGGCTAATCTGGAACGTATTAATCTAAAATGCTTTGACGATCTAAAAACTGTCAAAAGTGGCCAGTACTAAGAGGACGAAGGGTTAACAGGGTCGTCAGGGGTCACTGTGAGACAGAAGGTTAGACTAGGACAGAACTTTCGCCGGGGGGCGACACATCACCCTCCCTCACACAGACATCAACTAAGCACGGTTTTTCTACAGGAATTCACCTCTGAATCTTAAGTACCGGGGACTCTGAAAGACCCCCAGGACACTGCAGCAAGAAGATGAAAGGGAGGCAGCAGTAATACTACCCCTCTGCACACACACACACACACACACACACACACACAAACACAGCACCCTGTTTGCTGTTAGCATTACTCCTGGCTGTGTTGTGCTTACCGCCTGCTGTTTCTGTCTCAGCCCACAGACACCTCACACAGACACCGGGCCTATAAGTAGTTAAGTCCGGTAGAACTCAGTCAGGAGCACTTCAAATCACAAAACGGGGGAAAAACCAAAAATAAACACAGTGAACACTACAAATCGATCAACTTTTGATTTCATTCACAAAAGAGGCAGTGGGGGAGAAGTCCAGATCCAGTTACACTTCTGTTTACATTCAGAAGTTGGTTTGTAGAATTTGTGGATGGTTTGGTTTAAGCAGGGATTTAGTGTCTGCTAGAGTATACCATCTGCTCAGACGGAATAGGAGCGTGTGTGTGTGTGTGTGTGTGTGTGTGTGTGTGTGTGTGGTGGTGGGGGGGGGGGCTCGGGGTGGATGTGGTTAATTTGCAAAGCTGTGTGAGCTGTTGTCCCTCTGAGCTGTTAATTCTCAAACATGACCTTTTGGCGCAAAGGTGTGACATGCAGTGATGTGAGTGGGTGTGAGAGAAAGATGTAGAAGAGAGAGAAAAGGTGAATGTGTCTCTGCATTTGTGATTATATATGAACTTGTGCTTGTGGGCACACTTACAGTCCGTGTGCATTTGGCAGAGAGAAAGAGGGTGTGGGTTGAGAGTACGCACATGCCCTGTGTGATGTGCATTCTCAGTTGCATTTGCAATATGTGTGAAGTATGTGTGTGTGTGTGTGTGTGTGGAGAGGTGAGGTATCACACTCTCTTTGTCAGATAGATGACTTAAAAGGTTACAGGCTTTCCCCGGAGTCTCCATCACACTGAGGCATGTGATTAAAAGAGCCATCAGTCTCCAGTAGCCTCCAGTCACTACGTGTCCGTGAAACTCACCCGTTCTCTCATATTTACTTCATCACTCACCTCACAACCACTCACGCTGCCCCCCCTTGGCATGCACCCAGACCACCGGCCTCCCCCACGCTCCGACAGCTCTGGTCAACCACGCTGTGTCGTTGGCTGGGCTTTTGGGTTCTGATTAATTAAGGACTGGTGAGGTGGTGATTTTTATCAGGGCCTTTACACTGGGTTTAATTATTTTTAATTAGCAGTGACGTTAATATTTACTGTTATTTCATCTAAAGTAAAGCGGTTATTGGAAGTTAGAGTTTTGAACTCCTAGGGCTGTTTCCTGGAAACTTCAAGTGCTGGTGTTGCAGTCATTCTTACAGTGTTCATTAGTGTCCAGTAAGACTGAAACGAACATTGTGATATTTTGACACAGGGGTATTGCTGTGGGGATTTCAGAGGAAAATCCCGCTGTGAGCACAGGTTATGCCTCGATTAGCCTTTATGATGAGTCTGGAGGGACTCTACAACAGTATTTCCCCACCTAATGCAACTCATTAGTTAATTAGCAAGCCCATTTGTAAGCTACATCACATGTGTTGGCACTGGAAAAGTCCTGCACATACTAGGCAACCGATTGGTAAGCGCCGCCTTAGAGTACTCTAATAAAGCATTTTCTGTCACATTTGGAAATAAATGATTTCACTAAGGATACATTAGCGATCTCCGTTCAGAGCTGCTTCAGTCCAAAAACAAAAAGCAACCGTTTCCACACCAGATACGGCTCTTGGACGAGCCTCCAGTGTGTGTCCACTGTGGTCAGGCCAGATTAAACGCAGCCAGATGTTAAGTGGAAGTGGCGCAGATGTAGAAAAGATCACCAACTGGCTGGTTCTCCTTCCCAAAAGGGATCTGTGGCCTATGCCAGCCTCACTCTCTTGACCTCATCGGATGCCAAGTCGAGGCACAGCAGCTTCCTGCTGAAGCAGATACCTTTCTTTATCAGTCTCTCATTACCAACAGCGAGTTAAAGGTCTACATCTCAAATCAGAGGTCTTTCTCTGGAGTTGTCTCAGGCTCTGCTTCCATTACCTCACTATCTCCTCCTCATTGCTCCAATCTCTCTCTTGTTACCAGTGCCAAGCTGAAGAACAACAGGGAGGTCTGCATCAACCCCAACACCAAATGGCTGCAACAGTACTTGAAGAACGCCATTAGCAAGTAAGGAGGAAACCCTTGCTCAAAAAGGCCACATGTATATAGCGCGCATACACACACACACACAGACACACACACACAGACACACACCGAACAGAATACTCCCAGAGTGTTGACAAACCACTCACTATAACAGATCCCGTTCAAGGAAATGCTATTCTTCCCCTTGGACTACACTTGTACAGATTTGAACTAAAACTCAGCATTGCAGTAAGCTTACATTTTCTTGTGAAAGTTGCTTTGGATCAATACGTGTTGTAATTGGCTGGTGAATCTTTCCAGGTTCTGGCTTCTCTAAGCTTAGCATGAACAACCAAAATATCACTAAGGTCATTCAGTCATTAATGCTTTTATCTGTGATGTTCTTAGAATAATTAAGGCACAAATAATACATTGTACAGAGTAAAGGAATCTAAATGACAGTTATTTGATATTTTTGTGAAATTTCTGTGGTATATACATCTAAATGTTATTTGTTTTTATTATAATTATATTATATTTTTGACTGCACTGGAACGGCACATTATTATCTTAAACCTACTTTGGGCGTCATACACATGAACTTTATGATGCTGAATAAACTGCTGCAGACTGTGCAGGACCCAAGACTAACAAGCAGTTGATTGGCCTAATGAGGCAGTGATGCATGATGGGCCTCCTGTAGTGCTCAGCAGAGGAGCAATGTCCAATCAGCTTTAGCTTTATTAGTGCGGGGCAAAGCATTGTTATAGCAGAAGATACAAAAGTTGAAGTATGGGTTTTTTATTTTACTCAAGTACAGAAGTACGTGCACTTAAATGTACTTGAATTTTTTTTTTTTTATATGTCTTTAAAACGCTTTTCTAAATATTATTTTGAATGTTGTGCATAAATAATAGCTTATACTAAACCTGTATGCATCATCTGCAAAATCATACAAATTATTTTTTATTGTAGAGCAAAAACTTCATAGCCACGCATAAGTGACTTGTAGAAATGTGTGGATCTCAAAAGGATCACACGTCCCGTGTTCTGTTTCGAGCAGCGGGATTTCAATTGGCTAACAACGTGGCGCTTGGTGAGGTGTTTGAGTAGACATTGCCTGACTTTTTAATTTTTTTTGAATAATAGATTAAAAAGTGATGAGGAGGAAGATAAGGCAGGATGCATGTGCTGAGCAGTGTTTATTAAGGGTAATCCAATAACGAATGTCGTTAAAGCTGACCACAGTCAAAGAGCCAGAGCTTAATGAAATGAAACTGGATAAGAAAGACAGACTAAACGGGGAAGACTAGGAGGGTATCCAAGACTAATGCACAGCCACGACTGGCAACATAAGGCAAGAAAATCAGAAGAAAAGAGAACAGACGCGAACACAAGGAAGAGCGGAGATGCACAAATGGGCAGGCAAGGCAGGGACTAAACCGAAACAAGAATGAAAACAAAACCACATGGTGCTAATTAGCGCCATGGGAACCATGAAGCCAAGGATGGGAGACCGTGGCAAAAAAAAAGACTGGTTTTAAAATGTAGTGAGTAGAAGTACATTACATAAGTAGTGAAGTACACGTGATAAAATGTCATTTGTTGCTTCCTCTGCTGCCCCAAGCTTGTTAAATAAAAAATATTTGAGAGTCAGATACATTTTTAAATGCCCAGTACCCACAAGTGTGAACTAACTGCACTCTATAAGTGGACAGGGTGAAGGGGCAAGACACACTGTGGGGGGAAATGCTGAGTGAGAAACCGTTACCTTAGACTTTGACCTCTAAATATATAGTCGGTGATTTTTTTTAATCAATCATAAAGTCATGCATTGTAAAGATGAAATAAATGTAAAATAAACTCACCACCAAACAGCCGATCAGTTGGAATAAGTGCGGTACGTGAGGACGTGAGGTACGTGAATAAGTGCGGTACGTGAGGACGTGAGGTACGGGAATAAGTGCCGTACGTGAGGTACGTGAATAAGTGCTGTAAGTGAGGTACGTGAATAAGTGCTGTACGTGAGGTACGTGAATAAGTGCCGTACGTGAGGACGTGAGGTACGGGAATAAGTGCCGTACGTGAGACGTTAGGTACGTGAATAAGTGCTGTACGTGAGGTACGTGAATAAGTGCCGTACGTGAGGACGTGAGGTACGGGAATAAGTGCCGTACGTGAGGTACGGGAATAAGTGCCGTACGTGAGACGTGAGGTACGTGAATAAGTGCTGTACGTGAGGACGTGAGGTACGTGAATAAGTGCCGTACGTGAGGTACGTGAATAAGCGCTGTACGTGAGGTACGTGAACAAGTGCTGTATGTGAGGACGTGAGGTACGTGAATAAGTGCCGTACGTGAGGTACATGAATAAGCTCCGTACGTGAGGACGTGAGGTACGTGAATAAGCGCCGTACGTGAGGTACGTGAATAAGCGCTGTACGTGAGGTACGTGTATAAGCTCCGTACGTGAGGACGTGAGGTACGTGAATAAGCGCTGTACGTGAGGTACGTGTATAAGCTCCGTACGTGAGGACGTGAGGTACGTGAATAAGCGCTGTACGTGAGGTACGTGAATAAGCGCTGTACGTGAGGTACGTGAATAAGTTCCGGACGTGAGGACGTGAGGTACGTGAATAAGCGCTGTACGTGAGGTACGTGAATAAGCGCTGTACGTGAGGTACGTGTATAAGCTCCGTACGTGAGGACGTGAGGTACGTGAATAAGCGCTGTACGTGAATAAGCGCTGTACGTGAGGTACGTGAATAAGTTCCGGACGTGAGGACGTGAGGTACGTGAATAAGCGCTGTACGTGAGGTACGTGAATAAGCGCTGTACGTGAGGTACGTGTATAAGCTCCGTACGTGAGGACGTGAGGTACGTGAATAAGCGCTGTACGTGAATAAGCGCTGTACGTGAGGTACGTGAATAAGTTCCGGACGTGAGGACGTGAGGTACGTGAATAAGCGCCGTACATGAGGATGTGAGATGCTAGTCTGGAAGTTGATGTTTTTTCTTTTTCCCTTCCATCTTTCTTTCTCTCTCTATCACTCTCACAGGATAAGAAAATCGAAAAAGCGCAACAACTAAACACAGAGGTGTGAGGAGAGAGGGTGTGGGCTTCTGACTTCTGCAGAGATACGTACCACATGTTTGCCTCTCACTCACACACTCTCTCACACACACACACACACACACACACACACACACTTAACCTGTCCATCTGTGGACTGCTTGCACAAACAGCACTTCGCTTAAAACGCCTTTCATTCTGCACGCAGCCAGCACTACAGCTCATCAGAACCAACACCACAACCACCCACCCACACCCACAGCACCACTGTGCCAGACGCTTTGAGACTTTTCATTCTGATGCTGGTGTGCTGCAGAACTGAGTGATTGTATAAGAGCAAAAAGGTAGCCATCAGTTAGTGTTTGCAAGAGACATATTCAAGGGGGGGGTCAGAGAGATAGACAGACATGCATCATACCTGCAGCTCTTAAATTTGTAATGTTAACCTATGATCAGCTTTTGCTATTTAGTCCCAGATGACCAGACCCTTAACCTCAGAAAGGAGCTGATCCTGGATCAGCCGTCCTTCTCCCTCATGCCTGCAGGGACTGCTTGGATTCTGGGTGCTAAGAGCACATCTGCATGCTGACAGATGGCTCAGCTGCGCCCCCTACAGGGAGACAGATCCCATGCTACAAATGCACTGCCAAAAACAGAAGCAGACTCGAGTGGGCAAAGCTTTCTACAACCTGATCTCCTCATGTTAAATCACATTAGTAGTCTTTTTTTTTTTTTCTTCTTCAAAAAGTTGCTTTAAGCTCAAATGCTAGATGTAACAAATTAAAGATTTTTTAAGTCAATATTAGAAAGTCAGTCCCTTATCTCCACATTCATGGCAAACCAGGTAGCGAGCTGAACCAAGACTGAGCCGCTACTTTGAGACTCATGACACAAATATCTTGCTTTGCTACAGCGATGCACTGACGGAGTCAGCCTTATGTTCTGTTATTTCGGTTTGTTTTTGTTTGTTTGTTTTGTTGTTAATTACATGCACGTCTGCAACAATGCAACTTTCACATCAATGCAATCACATCTTGGCAGCTGAAACCTTGGTATGGAACACGTGTCAGTACTGTCGCCCTCCTCACAAGCAGAGCCTGCAGCCCGCTGACTTTCTGCCACAGGTCAAATTGTTGCCATGTTGATTTTCTTTCTGTTCTAGTTTCATAACAGCTGGATCACCAAAAGAAAGCATTTCTACGCCTCCAAGCAAATTAAATTAGTTTATATTTCATGATTATGTAGATGTGCTCTACAGATGTCAAACTTTTTAGTGATCCAGCATTTCAGTTTTGTATTACGGATGCATTATATTTTCTGTGAATGTTAAGCTCCCATGTACTAATCGGCCACCCGGACTTCACACGGGAACAGTGGAAAAAGGGGACCAAATATTACCTAAATATTAACCTATGAAAAACTGTAAATATTCCGAGTATTTGAGAACCTGTTTAGAACGAGGTGTTTAGAATGTTGGACAGCCATTTCTGTAATGACGAAAATGTGTAAAGCCCTTTCAGTGCTTAACGTTTCCCTGAATGATGCGGCAGGCGCTCTCCTACTGAGCCACTCAGCTATGATTCTGAATTAATTACTCATTGAGGGATTTATTTTTGTGTCGTTTTATTGTATAATCTAATTATGAACACAAGGAACTGTATGAAGAAATTGTTCAGAGAGTATTATAGGCTTGGGCACAGGTAACATTTCATGTTAATGTTTATATTAATACTAATAATCACTTGGAATGTCATTCTGTATACTAGAAGGAAAAATCAAATGACACTTTCTGCTCTAAAGGACATCTAAATGTAAATAATTACAAAGGAACATTATAAAAGGGTTGATGGTTGGACACATTAAAAACAACAACAACAAAAAGCATTTTGTTTAGTGTGCCACAGTGGAACAGTGTTATTACCAGTGGACTGCCAGCTAATGCACAGCTACACTTTTAAATTCCCCCTTTAATGGTGTAATTATGTTGAAAAAGAAAGAAAAAAGTTAATATGTGGGTTTGATTTCTGAGGGACTGGGAGGCTTCTGAAAGAGCCAAAACATGCTTGTTATCAGGCTACTCCAGCAAGCACTTGACTGCTGTGCCTTTTCTTGCTGTGTATTATTTCCTGTGTTGCTAAAAAGGGCCTGGCGTGGCTGTGCAGAGGGTGTTTCTGCTCCAAGCGCCGAGGCCAACGGCCGCAGAAAGCCACAACGTACCTGATTCATACCCTGTTTTTGTTGTAGTTAATTACAGATAGTGTTCTTAGGAATAATGTACTGGCATTTTTTTTTAAAGCCTCACACAAGGAACTGTGGGAAACAGCTATGACCGTGGGGTCAAATCCCAGAAATCAAGGGCTCTTTCATTTCAGCCAAATCAACACAGAAGTGCAATCTTGCACTTTTAATTCACTGATAGAGTTTGACACAGATTTTGAGTTCACCTTGATTCATTTTACCGTCTGAGTTAGCCTTGACGTGACGGAACTGACCCCAGACCAGGACATGGCCTGTAAATCCCCTTTTCCTAACGTGAACCTGAAGAGGTGCTATAGAAATCGTTATCGTTCTCCCCAGACAATGTGAATCAGGATCTGGAGCAGCTCTCTGCGTCCGCATCTTCCTGTAGAATGTTTTTGTTCTTATACATCTATACGCTCACAGTTTGTAATAATGAATTGAGATGAATATATTTAGTCACATTTTCCAATAAAGGTATTGAAAACCAAAAATGTTATTGGGTTTTTTTCTCTGGCGGTGCATGACATGTAACCCTGTCCAATGTGTGTGTCTGCACACACGTGGTCCACTTGACATTACCCTGACATGTACATTTACGGCATTTAGCTGCTGCTCTTGCTGCTCCCTGCGTGAGACATAACTTCTTGCCAGTCTGTCACTGTTCTCTGTGTTCCAGAAGCAGGGCTCACACCTGCACATTTCAGGTAAATTCACCCCCACTGAAAGCAAATGCCAAAATCCTTCTTACCCTGACCCACAGCATGCCCTTTGACCCCTCCCAAACCTAGGTCACAGCACAACCAAATTCCAGCATCCCCTCACAGCATCTCACAGGGAGGTTAATGGAGAGGAGAGAATCAAAGGAAAAAAGCACTAAAGCTTCACTAGTGCAGGTTTGGTCCAAACCCGCAGTAGCAGGAAGAGGCGGGAACACATCGGAACACACAGCACAAGCACAGAAACAGCATCAGTCACTGAACACACACACAGTGTGCACACAGGAAGGTGCATCAGTCACTGAATACACACAGCACACACACACATAGAAAAGGCATCAATCACTGAACACAGCACACACACACACAAGAAGGTGCATTACTCACGGAACACACAGCACACACACAGGAAGGTGCATTACTCACAGAACACAAAAGGAAAGTCACCGAATGCTTAGCATTCCCCACTATTCCGAAGTGCGCACGCAGTCTGCAATGACACATTCACACGGAACCACCCCCCCCCCCGCACGAGGAGCAGACGGAGCTTTCAGATGAGATTAAGCTAAGGATGACGAGTTGACGAGGACGACACAGGCCAGCAACCACACAGGAAGTGCTGATTCTCCCCAGCACGCCTGAGCTGTTCTGCTCTCTGGGACGAGAGTGAAATCAACCTCGAGACCTTCCCTCCTGCATGAACCCAGATATTACTCCACACACACACACACACACACACACAAACAGACACATTCCACACGCTTGGTTTACAAGCTCAGCCTGAATCAGAGGGATGAATCCAGTGCCCTGGGGCACAGCTGATCAGAGTGATGCCGTCTCCGGAGACCTCAGGCTTATCCAGACTGATTCAGCGCCTTTTTTTTTCTGGACAGCTCTAAAAAGGTTAATAACACCCCTTCAGCAGTAATGGGAACCATACAGAGCTGTGAAAGCCCCTTACCGCGGCCGCGTCCCACTACCTACGCCCACGTGCTCGGAATGCACTAAGCACTGCAGCTTCCCTATTAGCTAAGTGCACTTCCCTGTGCCCGCAATCCCTGTGAGGCGCTGGGGTGGTGGGCTGTCAGACAGCACAGACAGGGAATGTGCGGTAGTGCATCCCACCAGGGTCAAATGACACAGCAGACCCTCGTATCCTTGGTGGGTGCGGCATATCACTTCCCCGGACAGGCTGTAGGCCTCCACCACCGCTGAGTGATTCGTCTCCGCTCCCAGAGCATGCACGTTAGTGACGCTCCATAGACAGGAACATAACACGGGCTGGCCTTGAGCACGGCCATTAAACTGAGAGCGCACGACTCCGTTAACGGAGTTGCTCCGTACGGATATGTGCGTTGTGCATTCAGGAGTTTGCACTGCCCAGTAGGATTCCTCCCACTGAGCGGATAAAGTTGACAGTCAAGGCTGCCCTTTTGGGTCTTGACATTTGGAGCGATTTGGTCATTACCCTGCTTCCTGTTCAGCGTGCCACTGTCCTGTAAGATGACAGTACTGTTTTTTTTTTGTTTTTTTTTTTACGTGAATCATAGCTGCAGATGGCATGGCGAGGTCACAGCTCTCAGCCACGATCACGCAACGATGTGGAACAGTCGGGGGGCTTCACGCGAGCTTGGTGCCGAGTGTCGGGGGCTCACGGGGCTGCACTGAGGCATCCTGCAAAACAGGCTTCCTTGTTCACATTTCTAAGAACTGTGCAGACTAAACAGACACGAAGAGAGAGGGAAGTGAAGGAAGGACAGACAGAAAAGAAAGAGTGCTTGAGAGGAGGGCTGGACGATTCAAACCCTGTTTTGCTTTCCCCGCGCAGGCGAGCTTTATTGATGAGATTTTAATGAGATGATTTATCTACCAACCTATGGCTGTCCTGATTTTTTTCCCCCCTGCCTTACAAAAGTCTCCTATAAACTGCAAAGGCTGTTCATTATTCTTACGACAGATGTATGATCAGTTCTTACGGATTCACATGTCAGCCAGATGCTTCAGGTCAGCACAGTGTCTGCACGTTCACGGGCTCTCCTTACTACAAATTGAGTCCAGGTCTGAGTGGTGTTAGAATCATTATTTGCAGTTACACAGAATGAGGATTCTTGCACGGTTGAGAAGAGCAGCTAAGTGAAAAGTGAAAGCGAGAGATCTGTACCGTTAGTTGTGAATGAACGTCGTCAGAACTGCACGGCCCTCTGGGCAACATCAGACCCGGCAGCTGGGAGATTCAAAAACCCCTGCAGAGATGTGTATCAGGCATCTGCAGCTTTCCTAATGTGTTCCAGTGGCTCTGGAAGCAGCTTGGATACAATAGGTTTCTGACACGTTGCATTTGCTGGGGCTCGTCAAAGCAGGCAGCTCAAATGGAAGCAGATTTCACTAGCCGGCCTTCCTGAGGTCAAACGGCACCTCCAACGCGAAGCCGCCCAATGGTGACATGGGTTCGGGATTTTGCCGCGTTCTTGGCAGGAAGCTGTTGTTATATAAAGCAATGCCTCAAACTGCCCTCTGCTCCAGAGCAGAGAGAACATGCTTATTGTGCATTAATGGGTGAAATATGGAGTGACGAGTCCACTGTGCCATGCAGAGTCCTAGACCACTGGAAATAGATGTCGCCAATCCTTTTACGGCTGCAAAAAAAAGGAGTAGCGTCTCCACGAGATGCAGGAACGGCCACAGCCTAACGACCTTCCCAACAGTTCTGCCCCTTCCATAAAGCACAGAACCGTATTTACACAGGATCTTAAACACAAGTCCAAATCGCTCCAGTGCTTTTAACAGCCATATCCGCACTCTTAAAAGCCTAAAATAATAGCTTTAACTCTGTCCTCCGTGCCAAATCTTTCAAGGCGACACTCTCGTGCACTGATTTAACAGGCCAAAATCCCACTCGACACCACTGACTGCACACAAAGGGGCTTTCACATATTACTCGGTGTCTTCGAGGCAACCTTCTCTAATCCCAGAGTCAGACTGAACGGGTGACCCCGTGAGCAGCGCGCAAACATAAACAACCTGCAGGGTTTGGCCGCTATCTTACCGTGGCAAGGGGAAGTTATTTTTGGAGTCAGTACGAGGCCGGAGCGTTCGGCGGTGTGACGATGAGATATGTGGCCTGGGGGTTTCTGGACCGAGCCAGGGCAGAAAGGGTCCCGGGACGTCAGCCACCTGGAGGAGCAAAAACAGGAAAGGATTAATCACCACTCCGTACCACTCACAAATCTATGATCATATAGTACTGTCTGGGGAGCCCATCACAGCAATATCAGCATAGCAGATTTTTTATATAAACATGCGTATACATATGCATGTGAGGGAAACGCCCCAGCGTAAACAAGACAATTCGGAACAGAGGGCAAGTCTGTGCAGACACGAGGACTGACCACGCACAGGTCAAAAGGTCATGGGACCCCAGACTGGGTAGCTTGATTAATTTTTTGGCCGAACACCCTAGGACGCTTCAACGACATGGATCGAGAAGAGGGGAAAAGCACGCACGCTAAAAAACACACACACACACACACTCCTGCTTAGGCACGGGGCTGCATAAACACAGACCCCACAACACGCACGGTTCAGCTCAACTCCAGTCACTCAACATCCTGGCCACAGAGGAGATTTACGCCTGATTGACAGATAAAACCCAAAAAGAAAACAAACAGCCTAGAGCAATAAAGCTCCATTAAGCAACAAACCGTCATAAAACTGGGTCATAAAACTAAAAGTAATGGTTGTTTATAAATTACTGCATACAAAATGTTCATAAATACAGTTTAACAAATTTATAAATAGAACATCTACATATAATTTATAGCATTTAGAGATTTATGAAGACGTTCGGGGTGGCGGGACGTTCCTGCCATGCTGGAGGGTGGCAGAGTGCCAAAGAAAAAAGAAAAATAATGCTTCTGTAACTTAGAACATCAAAACCTTTTCATTTGCTAAATGTAATTGTCTGGACTGAGTGATTTGCAGTGATTTTTGACAATTCTAATCACTTTCAGACAAATTGCAAAGTGATCCATCTTCAAGTTCATTTAAAAAGACAGAATGTGACAGAATGGAGCGACTGAAAAGACCAACACAGAAGGCTAGTTGGTCCTGTCCTCTCTGCTGCCCCTTTACTGCCCTTCTCCTGCCCTCATCTGGTGCATTAGCCTCTTTTACCCTTCTCTCCTCCTGTCCCTTCTGCCCCCACTCTGAGCCCCATGAATGGTACGGTTTTGCCCCTGTGCCCCTAACCTCCCTGATCAGATCAGACCACGCTAAAATTGGCTCTGCAAAGCTCCAGGGAGGGCCCGCTGAGACCAGTCCGTCCAGGAGCAACGCCAACCATTAGAAATTAATCCTATGAATTTCAAAAATGACAAAGATTAACGGGGGAAAAATTGTGCCCAAGGCCGTCTCAAGGTCAAGAATTGTCAAAGTTTCCAAAGCAGCTGGCCAATGCCTCGGAGCACAAAGCCTTAAACTTCATTTCCCATCATGCAAATTTCTGTCTAGCTGAACAGTGTCTCAACGCATTCCATTGCATTCGCTGGGGTGAGAATTACTTTGGTAAGCAAAATCAGTTTCAGCCGCAGCTTGGTGGACTCACTTAGAAACATGTCACGAATGGAGATCCTTGAACAAATATATAACTCACACTGCAGGGGTTTTCGTGGACCTCTGTGGTGTGGCATGTCTTGGAGCTGTCACTCTCCTGCTCTCACTCCCACGGGTTTTCCCGGCATAATTACATGGCCAGTCACGGAACCAAGGCTGGAAACAGCAGCGGCCGTTCGGCACCCGATGTCCGTCTGACGTGAGGGTGTACTCTTTTTTTTTTTTTCCTCCTTGACATAGGGTTGGGGTGTTTTTGGGGCGTCTGGCCCAGCGTTCGCTAACTCTCCGGGTGACTGCCTCGACGTCCCAGTGCGGCCGACGCAGGCTCCGACCACACATGGCCCTGACTCTCTGCCAAATTAGTGTCAGAACATTCTGACATATTAGGGATTAATGGGACCTTTTGTTGGTCTTCCCCTTTAGCATTTTAAATCAGTCAGACAACTTTCCCCACCTCTCAGGACTGTTTCCTGTTTTCCCTAAACTTAACACACCTGATTCAACTTATTAAGGGATTGATAACCACGCTAAAAACACTAAATTGTGTCACGTATGGTTTTTTCAGATCTGAGACCTGGACTCACCATTGTTAAGACTGAAGAGAACGCATTATACAGAGTCAATCATGTTATCCCCTATAGCCTCACAGATATGGCCTGGAACTATTTACAATAGAGCTGATTGCTAAACACAGTCAGTCACGTGCCAGCAGACTGCTGATCTTCCACACACTGCGGTAGCAAGAACGGGCCGTCAAAAAGCTGCCAGCATTAGTAGAGTCACAGTCGTGTGTGAACATATGGCCATATGATGTAGTGGGGCACTGCTCCAGTCTTGGGACATCTCCACAGTTCGGCATATCCCAGCTCCAACCCCTCTGATTCAGCTCCCAGGCTGTGCAGCAGGCTGGACGGGACCCGGTCCAGAGCCACGGGACAGCGGTCCGGCCTCTCCAACCCCCCTCGTTGGCAGGCGCCCCTCATCTCCCTGAGAATCGAGCCACTCTTCACCGGTCTCCGCATATAGTGGATAGGGGATAGTGTCACAGGGGAGGGCGGACCAACGGCTGGGAGAGCCGAGACGCTAACGGATGGAGCCCTCGGACTCTGGGATTCCATTTGGACGGCCCATCCTTTAAAACATGGGAAAACGTGCGCTGCGGCGTGTCTCTTGGAGGAGCGAGCCCTGCTGGGCCCCATCGATCTGGGGTACCGGGGAGCGGGGGGGGGGGCGGCCTGACAGGGGTCTTCTACGTGGGGGTACGGGGTAAGCGGAGACGGGATTGGGAGGGCTGAATGTCCAGACAGGTTAATGCGATAATTCCTTTAGAGAGAGAGACTGTCTATCTCTGGGGTACCGGGGGGGGGGGGGGGGGGGTTACTACTGATAAGAAACACTAAACGCACCAAATGGACTTACCACACTGCCAGTTTTTTCAGTGTGAGTTGGTAGCCATGGAAACAGGCCAGTGGGGGAGGTAGGATGAAACTGAAGCATCACAACAGAACACTCCCTAAAGCGCCCCAAAAACCTCAAAAGTCCACACTGGGCACTAGCACTCAAAGAATGACAGCACAGTATATGAGATATGCGTCACTGCATACAGCAACTATAACAAATGATAATAATAATAGTAATAATAAATTTCTCATCACCTTTTTGCACTCTTCCCAAACACTTTAAAACCTGATCTTACTCATAAAATAGCATGTAATATTTTGTATCAACTAGGCCAGATATAATATTTCCTATTTATATGACCAGTGTTGAATGTAACAGCATCCCACTGGAAGCTTAACCTTAAACTGAACGCACATCTATATGATGATATTACAGATAAAATAAGACACAGCGTTTGACTTAGCACGCTTACATCTTGCTTGTCGTCAAGGCAATAAAAATGATATTTTCCTAGAGTAATGATGGCCGGCTCTTGGTGGGATCGTGTTTAAAGCTTTCTTGGAGTCCAGTCCTTCGAGCGGACAGCGGCGGCACGAAGCCAGGCCGCAGACAAGTGAGACGAACGACTAGACGCAGTTGGAGGAGAGCCGTGCTGACGTCGGAGACGGCGTGTTGCATTACATCCACAAAAGCGTGGCCCTGACTCCGGCCATCAGCAGGCCCGCAGTGCCGTCCAGATCCGACCGACTTCCTCATAGAAGTGCATTTTTGGAGAGGAGCGACCTGGGAAGAGTATACTGTCCGGACAGCAGCAGCGAACCCCCGTGTCTGTCCCTGGGTGTTAGGGCATACATGCAATGCAGGGAAAAGCTGTCTTATCCACAAAGGTCCTGCTCCTGACGCGGGACCTGCTTGAAAACTGAGAGCAAGTGAACAAACACCTGAGCTCCTGTCTCAGTGGACCAAAACCCTGCACGCAATCAGTCCTGCTGCATGCGAGATGTGTTTTCTGCACTACACTGACTCTGGCACTAAAAGTATGAGACAGTATGAGTACATCAGACAGTATGTCATAATCCCTGCCCTGTGCAAAGATTGACAATGCAGGGTTTCCAACAAAACAGCAACCGGAAGTTTAAGAGGCTAATAGAGGCTAATAGAGGCTAATAGGGGTGTATTAAAAGTCAAACCATTAGGGAAAGTCACATTTAAAGCTACTGTATACAGAATTCTGTGTTCCTGTATGGAATCACTTAAAAACTTAATTTACAGTTTCATCTCAGAGGCTTGATTCAATACTGGTACACTTATAATGGGTGCACAGCTCAGAGATGTTTAAGTGATCGAAATGACTGCATGGGAGTCACTGACTGACCTCCATTAGGAGGAGCTTCTGGAGTTGGGTTTAGAAACGGACTTTCAAAAAGGTTTAGAACCGAGTGCCATGGCAATGTGACCAGGAACCAAGCAGGGACACAGACACACCCTCACACACACTCAGAGACCAGAATGAACACACACACACACACACACAAACAGATCAGGACACACACACAGAGACCAACAGGGGCAGTGAAATCTTACTTCAGAATTAACACACAACAGAAAACTGCGTCCTTCAGCCAAGTTTCCCATGATGGCTCTCAGCTTGCTTGTCTCCAGGAGAAACTGGGCTTTTATCGCACTGTCCCCTGCCCTCTGGAGGTACACCTGTCTCCAATAACGACAGCCAGGAGGACTCTAATAATCTGAAATCTGACGGTAGCTCTGCCCTCCAGTCATCATGCTTTCCTGGCCCACCTGCTTTCAAATTTGTAAAACTTCCGTGATGGTTCAAACGTTTATAAAACGGCTTATGACTGTAACATATGGTATGTGTGGAGTTCCCCGCATCCCACACAACAGACGCTACGTTTAATCAGAGGCTGAAAAGCCGGACCCGCGTCTGTGCTTTCTCAACTGTCCTCAACCTCTGGTCGAAGACCCACTCCGCACAGATATCCCAGTGACGGGGATGGATGAATGTATGATGTGTATGATGAATGTCTGTTTGCTCAGGAATGCAGCACGTGCGCACGCACCCACACACACCCACACAAACACACACACACACACTTCAGCCAATCTGGAGAACATCAAGGAAAATTGTAAAAGAGAAAATGGCAAGAGAGAGAACAACATTCTCTCTCTCTCTCTCACACACACACACACACACACACACACAAAAATCACACACACTCAATCCCAAAATAAATAAACAAAAAAAACGTAATAAAGCAAAGAACAACGGTAGTTAACAAGCCCACCGAGGCTGGAATAATGAGGTACGGTAAGGAGCAAGTGTTTTCTCCATGGTCTACCATTCCTTGCCATTCCGTACAACACGAAGCGCTCCGGCCCCCTGGCGGGACCTTCTCCAGGCCCAAAGCTTCATTATGGGCCCATATGGTTCCCATACAGGACCAAAACTCTCAGGGCCAGCCACAAGGGCTCCTTTGTGTGGTCCCGCTCTGCAGAGGATCAGATTTAAGACATGGGATTATACAAACAAGGCAGGAGACACTTGATACGGTTACAGTGATGCAGTTAATCCTAATTTGCAAATTCATGCTTGAACCTCAGGTGCAGTGGAGGGCCCGCGGTGGAAAGGCCGTAGATGCTGCAGCAGGGTGAAAGGAGACCGCCTGTCGCGCTCGTTTGCTCGGAGTGGATGAGTAAAGAGACTTTGATTCATCCCTGGAACCACGGGCGGTCTAGCAGAGGGCTTATTTATTCTGCGCCCTGACCAGAGCGTGCAGCGGGGAGGCGTTTGCCAGGACAGATCCAGGCTGTGTGAGAGGAGGAATCATGCCTCATCGGAATCTAGTCATCGGAAACAGAGCAATAGAAACTGAACGGTAATGACGGGGGTAGAGAGTGACCGAAACAAAGCTTGTGACAAGATAAAGCAAACTAATAGGACAGGTGTAGCTAATAACTGTTGGGTGTAGGTGTGAAGGAGACGCTTATAGAAGATTCTGCTAAGCATATTTCGAACAGTTCGCCTCTACGTCCTCTGTGTTAACTGGTGTTAACGGTCGGTGTTGCTGACGACAACTGCAATTCTTGCCTTTCTTGTTTCCATGATCAAGGCAGTAGGAAGATCAGTGGTTACTACTGATTTAGTCTGCATAATCTCTGATCCAAGCCGCTTCACGCCACTCGGCTCTACGGGTGGGAATTCCACTAAACCAGGCGGCTGTCATCATCGCCGCCGCCCTCTGCCCTCCAGCGTGGGGGCCAACGTGTGCGCTGGGTGGAAACTGGCGTGCAGGAGGCGTGTGGGAGCAAGCGGCAGGTGTGAGGGACAATAAACCAGGGCGTGTGGGGTGGATCACAGTGGCCTGGGGACCCAGTATACAGATAAGCCATTAAAGGCGTCGGGGCCCTGTGCCCTACGGCCCTGTCCGCTCTCTGCAGCTGAGCAAATATGCTCGGAGTAGGAAACCAGGGGTCAAAAGGCAGAAAGCGGGGGACAGGGGAGGGGTGGGGGGGGTCAAGGGAGAGACAGAAGGTGGAGGCAAGTGTAAAACAAGCCAGATGGAGCGGGTGGGTTCTGTTAGAAACAAACACACTGTACACCGACAAGAAGACATCTAGCAGGACACAGAGGGGCTTAATCAGGGACTCGTCATCATTAGAGCCACCAGCAGAGTGCTCATCAAGCCATCCAATCAGAGTGGGAGAGGTACACCGTTTCAGCGCGAGCTACTCCGAGGTGTACGCGGGCTGTGTTTTGGTTCCTGGCTGGGTTTTTGCGAGTGGATGAAAACCAGGCTATCGAGACCCCCCCCCCCAAACAGCACACATAACAGGGATGGTGAAATAACAAGCCGACGTTTGACCGAATGCTTCTTATAGATGGCACACGGAGAAAGAATATCATACATGTTTAAAACTGGAACGGAAAGGATAAACAGCTTGATGTTGACACAGTAGTCATATATTCAACACATCAGCGGTGGGAACGTTAAACCAATTTGCCAAAAATACAGAAGGGCTTTAAAGAGCCATCCTGAGGGTGAGTGATTAGTGAGCTAGAATAATACACATTATTAATGTACATTACATACCAAATATTACAACATATTATTACCCACTATGCAGTGAGAAATATAACCCAATACATAGTAATTAGTGTAATTAGTGTGAGTACTGAAATCTGTAGTGAGTCATGCAATACCTAATAAACAGTAGCAGAGCTAGTATACAGAAGTACATACTACACAGATACCTAAAATACAGTATACTACAAAGAGCAAGGATACAGTAGTACATACTACAGAGACCTAGTACACAGCAGTACATTCTAGATAAAGAGCTAGTACACAGTAGTGCATTCTAGATAAAGAGCTAGTACACTATAGTACATTCTAGATAAAGAGCAAGTACACAATAGAACATTCTAGATAAAGAGCTAGTACACAGTAGTACATTCTAGATAAAGAGCTAGTACACAGTAGTACAGTAGTAAATGCTGTGTTTGTAAGGTGAGGTGTTTACCTGTGCTAGTGTTCATCAGTAAAGTGCTGCCCCTGAAGCTTTGTTTTGGGAAAACACATAATGAGCCACACAGTTTGCACAATAAGTTACACAGAGTGTATATACGTGTTGATGGTGTGGCATATTATGTGTGTACTGAGGGTATGAGTGAGTGAGGACTCTCTGAAAGTGTCTGCACGCTGTACTGTGGGTGGGTGTGGGTATGTGTATGCACACTGTAGTGTGGGTTTGGGGGTGTGTGTGCGTAGTGTGCTATAGTGTGGGTTTGGGTATATGTACACTTAATGGAACCAGGGCAGACTGGCGAGTGACCGTATCGCTACGGACACGTTGGTGACAGCAGAAGTGTGATAACAGCAGACAGGAACACACACTAAATGTAACGTGAGCATACCACGAACACACACACGCACGCACGCATCCTCTCTCTGCAACTCACACCACACACACACACACACACATTCACTCTTCTTCAGAAAGCAACTGTGACAATGTCATATACGCACATGCAGACATGTACTACTGCTGACTCTCCCCATCTGTTATGGGAAAAAAAAAACATTTTATTACATTATTATTACATTACATGCAACTGCTGAAAGCCAGCATTTTCAGATCAGTATAACCTTCACACTGCCTTCAGATCAGTGTAACCCCTCATGTTGTTCATTACATATACATGTTCATTAACTGAAGGTGATGTTGACAAATTAGTAAACTTGTGGCTCATCCGTCTCAGTCACTTAGATATGTGTGAGTGTGAGCGAGCGAGAGAGGGACAAAAGAGTAATATGACTGGGGTGTACGCCTTTTATTTTAGTGTGTTCCTCCCACACATTCCTGACCTATAAGCACATGGCACTTTCAAACACTCTTGTGTTTCAGGAACCTCTTTACCTTACACACTCATCCCTTCTCACAGTCCTACCCTGTGTCTACAACACAATAGGCTGGGTCAAGAATATACACATAACCAAAACAACCTGCAAGAGTGCAGAGTAAACAAAAAACTAGCCCTGGGTAACTGGGTATTGTATGGTACAGTATAGGAATTCTCAGGGGACAAACCTTCACAAACAAGCGCACACACACACACACACACACGCACACAGGACTACTGCAATGATAGTGTACAGATACTGGACCTGAGAGAGAGAGAGAGAGAGAGAATGTGTGTGTGCGTGCACACAGGGGAGTTCAGCAGCTTGGGCTTGGCTCCATTGTGTCCCTGCGTTGTTGACCGCTGCTCAGTGGGAGATGGACTGAGGGAAACCCCCCAACACTGTCTGACTGAGACCGGCTGTCTACTCCAGCTTCCCAACAAAGCGCCACAAATCACCTGCCAGAACAACTGAGGACCAGAGAGACAGACAGGGAGGGAGAGAGAGAGAGAGAGAGAGAGAGAGACAGGGAGACAGACAGTGTGAGAGAGAACTGGGAATGGGGAAAGAGTTAATGCCAAGAACAGGTAACAGGTTGGTCACTCCTTCACCATCCACGAGTATTGTGTGTGGGTGTATTATAACTGAACCCCTACTCAGACAGAGGTGAGAGAGCTAAAGCCATTCTCGTACTCAGAGTTCATTCCATCACCGATGTGGGTGGAGTTCTGTGGCCTGCCTGCTTTTGTACAGGTACTCCACTACGGATGTGTGGAATTCAAACCACTACACACAGCCCACTCCACTATGGATGTGTGGAATTCTCACTGCTACACACAGTCCACAGAGCAATAAAGCACATTTAACAGCAACACCACAGTCCTCCATGGTAATGCACAACACCACAGTACTACAAACATACTACACCACGCTACTGCCTGAACAAGGCAGCCTAGCATTAGTTCTACTCTTCTACTCTGAAGGATGTGTATGTACCAGCGTTTACATTATTCTCACTCATCAGTTGCATCTTTTTTTATGGCTTATTTTTGGCACTCCATATTTAATCTCTAACAGCTGTGTTGTCAAGGACAGCAGGAGGGGCAGCACCCCCCCCCCCCCCCAAAAAAAACCCCAAAAAGTCTGTACGATTTAGAATTGACCAACTGAGGAGCGATTTACCAGGTCTTTCTGTTCCTTGTTCTCCTACCACTTGTTCAAGACTTGAATCTCAACACAAATGTTTATAATTTTGTTTAAAAACGCATAAGTACACTGCACAGTTCAGGGGAAAAAAAAAAAAACACTGTCCAACATTAGAGTCTCCCTACTGTAGTCTTCATACTGTTGCTCATGACAGCAAGAGAAATCAGAATATAGATCACAATGTCTGTAGTTGCTATTTTTAACAATAGAATGTTTTATTATATATGACTCAATGCCTTAATGAAAGTACCCAGCGTGTGCTGTCAAGCATATATGCAGCACAGTTGATTGACCATATAAGGGCAAATTAAGAACTTCGAATTATATATAAACAGGTCCCAATATGGCAAATTTTAGTTCACAAGAAGTTAAATTTTTCTTCATGAAAAAATAAGGACATCTATAAGCTCATTTGCAAGTTCTCAGATTCTTGACAAATCTCCCAGGAGAAAGATATCAAGCTAGATGTTCCTGATGAAAGTTTGGAAAGGAGACTATTTGGATACAGGGGGAAAAAAAAGATGAGAAGATTTTGACATGTAAAGCAATAGTCAAAGCTGGAGCCAAAGCAGCACACTGTATTCAGCTATGAGGCGTCACGCTACAGCTAACAGGTCAGCACACAGAACAAAGAGACAAGAGATAACTGTCCCAGTGATTTATTTTCATACAAAACTCAAATCTTCCACTTGTTTCACACTCTTCTCGCCCGTATATGTGTGGGATTTTACACTCTGAGATAAAATGATCTGGGACTGGGTTAGCCAGAAAGCAACGCCCACAGATACCAACCCAACCCTGCCAACACGGGGTGTTGTCAGCGTTCAGCTTCTTTCATTTACTACTGTTTCAACTGAGTCACTAGATTTTTCTAAAAAGGCATTTTTGACATTTGAGGCTTTTCTACTCCATGGCTAACGTAAAGATTACACTTTTTAATTGGTGTAATTTAGTAATCTAGATCCAAATAAATGCCATCTGCATTCAAACTTTACACTTTCAGTCCAGACCTATAGAGCCAAGTGTGGATAGGTGGGGGCAACTCTCATCCTGGAGGGCTGGACCTCAACACAGGTCGTGGATTCACCTGCTCCAACACATGCACTTAGCTAAATCAGGTATTCCATCAGGTGCATTGGAGCAGGGTGTTAGCAAAAATACCCATCATCCTCTGTGGACCTGGCTGTCCTCTCGCAGGGCCCTGGGGCACGCGTCTCAGAATAGGTGACAGAGTCTAGATGCTGATACGCACACAGTTTCTTTTCTTCACACATCGGCACATATAGGTAAATAAGCAGAGCTATTTAGATACAGAGCATATTCTCAAGACAGTTCCTTTCTCCAGCAAGAACATTTGTCTATCATTAAAACAAAACAGCATATTCAAAGAGCAAGCAGTATTGGTACACCATATAAAAACAGTAATATTAGATCATATGTAATGGAAAATTACAGCAAAACATAAAAAAGTAACTCTTATGCACACATGTTCCATCACTGAATTTTTCCATCACTTCAATGGAGAAACTGATTTTAATTTGCTTGCAGTGCCTCATATCCATGTTAAAATAAAATGTGTCAAAAGGACAGATTTATACAGAAAATAATTATCTTTGTAGGTAATTCTAACACAAAGGAATCAGTGAACTGCTGCCTGGACTTCAGTCATCCATGACTGGAGTTGGACACATCTGCTCCACATAAAAATATGCTGATATAAATATTTGTCGGTATAGCATGTCAGAATTAAACAAACAGCTCGAGTGTTGTAAGAGTGTTTGAAGGCACCCCCCCACCCCACCCCATGACTGTGTTTTGACAGATCAGAGAACACAGAAACCACACAACACAAATCAAATTGCACATTCCATCACTGCACAGATGTTCTGTTTATTCCTGATGAGAGGTAGCATCACCTTTCCCACTCAACTCGGCACAACTTGATCCTCCCCGGAGAAGGGTCCACCGGACCACGAAGCACCTCGGATTTTCTGCCGTGCCGAGGGTCCTGTAGCTCACTCTGAATGACACACTGGATCTGATGTCACAGGCAACTGAACAAACACTGGGCTCAGAATCTCACATCAAGCACTTAGAGGCGCTTGTGCCCATTCTGCTTCTCACGAAACACCAGTCAGTCTGTGTGTTCTGTTGGGTTCCATCCCCCACTGCACCTGAGCCAGGTAATAAGATGCAACAGAACTTGGCTTGGAGTGGCAACATCTGCTACATAGAAAACCATTTACACTGGTACTTTAACCCTGGGGGGGGGGGGGGGGGGGTCTTTTTTTGTTCCAAACTATAACTTTCAGGACATATGCAACTATCAGAAGAAAACATTTAGAGCCATTTTCACACGGTTCTGCTGGACAATTTCAGTAAATGGGCCAAGAAAACGATCCAACTGTTTGTCGATATTACATGAACTGGCGCCTGACTGGCCATTGTAGAAGCCAACCTACTGGGACATTTCTACAGTCTTACAGGCACCAGCCAGTCCGGTATTAGACTATTGTTCTTAGCACCAGTGGTGCAGGAGTTGGGTGGGGGGCGCTTTCCCGCGTTCCATTCATAGTCTCCCACCTGCGCAATGGTAATGATGTAGTGTCGCAGCGCGAGCGGGAATGCCAAACTGCAATCACACAGCGCGCTCCCCCTAATGCAAACGCGTTCCTCTCTTTGTTATCCGAATGACACCGCGAAAACCGCGGTGTTTCCTCAGCGCCACGCTAGTCATGTTTCCAATTACAGAGCGCCGAGGGAGTGTGCGATTTGCCCCCAGTGCCACTTCCCCTGACCTCTGGGATGAGAGGCCTTACTGGTGAGTGTCTCGCGGACAGCCGCAGCAGGGGCGCTGAAGGGATGCCGCATCGTAACGGAGTCAGACTGCACAGCTCAGAGGCCACTGGATTGGGAGGTCCTGTTTTCAGCACATAGCTCGTTATCCTCACACACCCTGTTTCGAGAATTTGTCTCGTCTCCCTGCATTTTCACTGTAGCTGTACCGATACTATTTAAGCGGTATTCGGTATTGTGCATGGGAAATAAGACTGCCATCGGCTAGTGTCACCCTGTTTGGGGATGGAAAAAATAATGGCGCTCACAGGAGTTGGCAAAAGTAAGAAACATTAAATCCAAACGTTCTTGCGGGCATTTTAGCAATAGTTTCAGCCTCTTAAACACAGCTCCACGAAGTCAGATTGTAGGCAGTTTAACGTGCGAGAGCGTGCATGTTTCCAACTTGTATTTATAAAGTGTGATTAAATCAAGACTGGTCTCTGCCTTTTCTGCCTGCTTGACTCTGGCTGTGCTTAACTGTGTTTGCATAGGTCTTGGGCTATACGTGTTGCCACCGTGCATTAAAAACAAGGTGGAGAGTTGACTCGGTTACGGCCTAAGCGCTGCACCGGCTCAGAATGATGCATCACTGATCCCTCTCTCTATGGATTATTTTCGCTAAATTGTTTGTTCCAGAAAACAAGGGAAATCCTTAGAGACGGGAAGGTTTTTCCCTTCCATATAAAACAAGACAAACGTGTTGTGCCGAAAATAACTACAGAACAAACAATGCGAGGGTCAAAATATCTAAATGACGAATCCGAGCCTCGAGCAACCCGGCGCAGGGTAACAATCGATGGTGGCGACGACACCCGCTTGGTAGGGGAAGACCCGAGACCTCGGGAAATAAGATCATGCGTTGGCACACGCGGCCTCCGCTAATGAGCTCACCCCCCACCCCCAGGAAAAATGCCCCCGGTTTGTTCATACCACAGCCTGACACAGCTCGCGGACTAATCGCCCTGGAGTCCGAGAGATGGGGAAACGCATAAACACGGGAAATTGTATTGAATATGAAACAGCGCGACAGTGGAGTCAAGGTCAATGTAATATTGTTGATGAAAGGAAGCCCGTCCTCGCTACACGCTTCGAGCTGGGCGGCCCTCAGGCAGCGCACGAAAAACAAGTAAGAGTGGACTTCCTATAGCACGCGGGTACTTGAAGACTTAAAAGGACTATAAAACTGCCAGAAGGCCATTCAATACTCGGACGTTTTAAACTGGGAAATCAATGTTCCAGCTTTGTTCCTTTGTTAGAGGTGAAACGCATGTCTGGTGGCCTGATCACGAAGATGCAGGCGCACGTAGGCCACAGGTTGCACATTCCTAGATACGCAGGCGCGCCCATGTTTTCACAAAAACAATGATATTTTGCAAACGTAGCAGTGCGTTTTCCAATATGGCCTAGTTTGCACAAATGATGCAAAGGGACATCAAGACAGTTTTTGGCATGGTCACTTAGGCCTATAAGACTTAGTTTAGGGTATATAATAAGTCACGGCATCTTATAGGACCAGGTTAGTTTATTTTGCTTAGTATATCCATCCCCATAGAATGTCCATTCGAGACAAATAAAGGAGTTTTCAGAGTCTCAGACATACATACAGAGATCACGCTTACCGGAGTCCTTGTATCCCGAAACGCCGTGGTACCGTAGCATCGCTCAAAAACCGAAAACTACAAGTCATCACCTAAGTATTTACTGACATCAAGTGGTAAAAATTGACAACTACAATTTAAAGTGTGACCTATACAAACCTGAGTAGCAGCCCATTATTTAATAGAGGAAGATGTGATTAATGTTGATATCTTAAATAACAATACATGTGAACAGTAAATAAATAACGAAAAATGACACCTTGAAATTAAAGTTAACTAAAATATATATATTTGATGTTTAACTTTCCTAACATTTTTCACACGTTATCAAGAGGGAAAGAAAAAAAAAATTAAAACAGCAAAAATAGTCCTTTAACAGTTCAGTAGCACAGAAGACTACTTCCGTCAAGCTTAAAGATTTAATATACATGGCAATAGCAGTCATAGAAGTTCCGGACATTTTCTTACATTTTCCCTTAAGCAATACCAGAAAATGTCGCATCTGTGGACTGCGAGCGTTTGTAAACGGTCCCTTTTAAGACCCGAACGTCAAAAGCTTATTACCTGGTAGTGTAATAAGGCTTGGTGAGGTTTTCATCTAAATATACCAGACGAGGTCTGCAGCGTGCAGACACGTTCGTCCTATCTTTAGCGGTCAGACAGCACGTGACGGGCTTTGGCTGTTGCAGTGCCGTTCAGCTCTAACTTCAGCCGCGCTCGCGCGTCACCGCGAGGACTCAAAACTATTACCAGAACAAGGTAGTTTACTTTACACCAAGCATAGTTTTAAATCAATAGTTGTTAAAGTGATTGTTTCCTAGCAATAATTTGTTTTACAGTTACACTACAATATTTAAGCGATTTTGCATAAATGTTTATTTATTTATTTACTTTAAATTTGTTTATGGTGGCACTTTGAAGACTGTAACAACTGAGTGTTATAGCACCGACTCTGGAACCACATTCTGCAGGAAACCGGGCGCGCAACCCCGCGCACAGGAACCGAGGACATATGTTGTCAGGCCCACGCTATTGTAGTAACACTTCAGTGTTCGTCCAGACAGAGTAGGAAGCCCGAGGTTACCTGTAAACAGTGAACTCAGCGGTCGCTGTTTTCTCACTTCCTGCTTTTTTCATTCCGCGCTTTTGTGAGTGCTGAGGTGACTCAGCAGGCCTGCATTCCGCGCGCACTGCTCACTGCCGCACGAGCGTGAGCACGTGAGCACGGGTTTTAAACACAGAATGGCCGCAGCAGATGTGACGCTGGCGCAGAGCGCTGGCTTTGACAATGAAGACGACGACGATGAAGAAATTCTCAGGTAGACCATTTTAGTGCTGCCCCCACCCCGCCCAACGCTTAAAAAGCTACTATGAGATGTTTGCAGAGGACCCCAATTCAAGATAACGTTTTTCTCTTTTTCTTCCTCTAAATCTGTTACCATTATTTCACATTATTTAGAATGTGTAATAGTTTTGTGTCTGTGTGTTTGGATATATTCTATTACTCTCAATTTCTGTAATAAAGTGGGAAATAGAATAGTTTCTTCCCCTATATGTAATAAAGACAGACCATAAGTATAGTCTCAAGAAGTACATGGAAACTTCTTTTTTGTTGATAATTTCCCTTAAATTATGTGGAATTTCATGGACATTTTTTTTCTTTCAAATAAAGTAACTTTTTGTGTGTTCGCAATCCGCGTGGGTGAATCTGCATAATCTGCATGTTCGGCTGGGTGAAACGTTCTACCCAGCTCCCACCTGTCTGCCTTTCAGCCCTGACGACCTGTCCGAGTATCTAACTGCAGGGACTAAGGAGGCCCATGACCGAGCTGAAAACTCTCCTTTCGCCAAGGACTTCCTTAGAGGCAGGATAAAGAGAGAGCTTTTTAAGGTCTGTGTACAGAATACTGTTAACACCTCGATGTGATGGTTAGGTGTATAGGAATTAACTTGTACATAAATTCTGGACTGCAGTGTGTTTATATTTGCCATTGTCATAATCATCGATCGATTAAAAATGAGTATAAACTTTGACGCTAAATGTTGATTAAATGTGGCTTATCTTTCCTTCCCTGCAGCTCGGCACAGCTGCTCTCTACTATGTGTACTCTGCCCTTGAGCAGGAGATCGAGAGGCACAAAGACCACCCCATGTTTGCCGCTGTGTATTTCCCCTCTGAGCTGCACAGACGGGAAGCTCTGGCCGAGGATCTGGAGTACCTGTACGGGCCAGGCTGGAGGGAGCGGGTCAGCTGTTTGGCGGCAGCCAAGCCCTACGTGGAGCGCATCCGCTGGGTGGGGCGTCATGATCCAGGCCTGCTGGTGGCCCACGCCTGGACCCGCTACATGGGGGACCTCTCCGGCGGCCAGGTGCTGAAGAGGGTAGCGCAGCGGGCGCTGAAACTGCCGGCGAGCGGCGAGGGGGTCCGGTTCTATCACTTCGAGGGCATCCATAGCCCCACGGCCTTTAAGAGGCTTTACCGCAGCCGGCTGAACGAGCTGGAGGTGGACGTGAGGATGAAGGAGAGGCTGGTGGCCGAGGCCAACCTGGCTTTCCGATTCAACCTGGAGGTGAGGAGGTCAGGTTCAGTACTGCAGTCAGGCCCGTTTCATAGCTCGTGTCCTGAAGGAGCACAGGGCTACATGTTGGTGGTTTTCTTCATTAGTGCACCTCGTTTAAATTGAATCATGGCTGATTGATGTGGAAAACACTGTTGTGCACCTGGCCGTGGGCAGGAGAACATTGATGTAAGCCCATGCTACAGTTTAAAGTGCCTCCCTTACATTGGTCATTATGCAGGAATAACAGACCCCATTTCAACTGCAGTCAGTGTTAATTTATTTTGGTCCTGCCATTGTTGTGTCAGTAGTTTTCCATAAAGTTGAGGTCCAAATGGAAGAGAACTGGGAATTCATATCGGTTACATCGTTATAACTGACCGTGGTCTGCTCCAGCTCAGATTTTGTCTGCTTCCCAGCCTCCACTTTAAACTAACGCCAGGCTTGCTAATTTGCTAACTAGTTGAGTCAGATATGTGTGAGATGGAGAAACAAATGTTCTGTGCAGTGGTTATCCAGTACCAGTAATGGAAAATGCTTGAAAAATGTCTGTAAGATGTGATTAATGTTGAAATCTTAAATAACAATACATGTGAACAGTAAATAAATAACGAAAAATGACACCTTGAAATTAAAGTAGACATCTCTGGGGCCAAGAAACACTGTGGTATACAGTTACATAACACCATTTATTCACAAAGACAGTGGAGTTTATTTTGACAGGAAAGATTTGTGTGTTTCCTCACTCTCTTATCCAGGTGTTTGAGGAGCTGCAGGAGACTGGGAAAGGTATTAAGGAAGAGGTGCAGGACAGCGGTGTACCTGCCCACGGAGACATGGGAGGAGACATTAGTAAATGCCCCTACTATGCTGCCCAGATGGGTGAGAGGACAGGACAGCTTTTGTAGCAGTTTCTGTCTGTAGGAAGTGCATTATCAATTAATGCTAATGTTACTGATAATCAGTTAACCTCGATGGAGTTAATTTAGCATTATGTGAACAAGGCCATGACAGTTGTTTCCAAATTACTTCTTTATGTTCATTAATCATCTTGTCTACATCTCAGTGCAAGAGTGTGATCATTTTTTGTTGTTGCAGGACAGACTACAGTCATGTTATTGCTGAATATATGATTGAATATTAGCTGTTGTTGGTGTTTGGTTCTGTAACAAACCATTCTCTCCCTGCATGTCCAGCGGTGAGGGGGAAAACAGCTCGTGTGCGTCAGCTGGCCAGGATGCTGCTCACACATGCAACAGCCCAGGTGCTCCTGGTGACATGGGTCGCTGCAGTTGCTGGATTGGCTGCTTGGTATATCATGTGATTAAACATGGGATGCCATAGACCAATGAGAAATGGGGAAGGACTTAAAAGTAAGTGATAACCTCAGCTGTTCCACAGATTTGACCTCTAAGCTTTTATCCATACTATTGTTTATATTCACTTTGACAAATGTACTGAAGTGGTGTGATTTTTAAAATTTTTTAAATAGACGCAAGTGAACGGTGAGAAAGACGGTCAGAGGAAGAGATCCCCTAGTGACGTTAGTCCAAAACACCCTTTAACGCTGATCAGACCAGCTGTTACATCTTAAAATGATTACCTGTAGATTTGAGTAAGGGCGACTGCTTCTTCGATCTAGAATTCCACCACATGCTTGGATAGAGAAAAGTATAGCACAACACATTTCACTCCTGTTCCTGTTGTAATAAAACTGTTGTCTGCTGTACTAACTGGGTGTAGGTTTCCCGGAATATATCTGCTGACTGTGCTGAGTGTGCAGGTCCAAGGCAGTAATGGTTTAAGGAAATCCACAGTTCCCCTCATAACTGATGTACTGAGACGATGCTTTACAGAAGTTCCTTGCTATGAAGTGGATATGGTTTAATTAACACATTAAACACCAGTCTGCCAGGAAAGGTGTAGTGGTATTAGAGTCTGAATATGCTTACTATGAAGTTATGTGAACTTTCCTACTACCACTGAAAGTAAACGTTAATTGGGAGTGGTGATCTTTAAGGGCTAAGATGTGATATTTTTATGACTGAAGTTCTTTTTTTTTGGTACAGAAATACAACTTGTTTATGCCTGTGGCATGTTCTGCATTTTGCTGAGGCTGTTAATCAGGCAGGGTAATAAAACATTTAACAATGAAGTTCTGTTTCATTTGTACATCATGTGCACTATCAAAGCCTCTTGTTTGCCCCAAAGCATGAATTAAGTATTTAAAATGGATTCTGGGGATTATTGGAGAGGGTCAGTAATCAAGGTTCTCTAAACTGGTTTTAGGAAATCGGCAGACTGTGTTCAAGCTAGGAAAAAAAAGCCCTAAAGTAAACTGCTTTGTGCTGCCACAAGGTGGTGCGTCGCTCTTATTGTGAGCGTCGAAATTTTTTCTTCTTGCTTTGCAGTCAGTGACGGCCACTGTAGTAGCTCTGTCTGCACTGCAGATGTTGTGCTTACCTGATTTACCTATATGTACTTCCATAATATAGTGTGATATGTATGTGAGAGCATGCACAAAATATATTCAAACTTCCCTAAATTCAATTTACCTGTTAAGCATCTTTTACTTATGGTCACCCCAACCCACCCCCACATAGCCAAAGTCTAAATCATTCAAACTTAAAGAGTCTGGTAAAATCCAAACACCAAGAGGCTGTGCATTAATAATCAACTCCACCAGCTCCTCTGCCTGCTCTGAGTCCTCGTGACCCTGAAACAACCAAACCAGCCCAGCAGCTCTTATTAGCTAAAACATGTCAACTCTTGCTAGAGCAACTTAATTACAAGAAATAGACATTTTTGCTAGCTAGCCCTGCAGATTAAGTTGCAGGTTGTTGGGGGTTTTTTTTACTCTGCAGTCTCAATGTTTATTCTCACATGAATATTATAACAGATTAACTATCATGTTAGAAATATAACAAAAGTAAGATTTTGTCACTCCATGATGCTCAGAAGTAAACACGTATGTTGTCATTAGCCAACCTGCTTACTGTAGTGTTATTTACACAGGTCTCTCAAAACAAATAACCACACCTAATAGACAGATTAGAGCTGGTGGAAAACTGGCTGTTTCTCTTTGAATAAAGTGTACTTATTTTCTTCATATACTGGTTGATCTGCCACTATTCACTGTAAACACAGCGCACAATTGCATTGCTTCTTTTGTTTTTAATATGTGCGGGTTAATCTGAGCTCAAGCTGTTCCACACTGACTGTGAGTAAAATGCTTTTTGACTGTTTTTGACTGTAAAAAACAATTTAACACATCCAAATAGGAGAGCATAATACTCTATACATAATATCATTTAAAGTTTTGATTAAATGCCAAACAGAATACTAAAAAAAACAAAAACCCAAAACAAGGCTATCACGACAAAATCCCGAACACTTTCTCAAAGCCACGCTCATCAACCACTCGGCCCAGCCTGGTGGAGAAATAGAGCACGTCAGAGCTGCTGTAACGCTTCAGCCGCAGGACGGTTTCGCCCAGGGAGTCCCCTGTATCTCCCAGAGTCATGACGTCAGACACGGGAAGGTACACGTCCCTCCTGTGTCCCCAGAAAGAGAGGTGGGACACCTTTAGGGTGGTGTGTGTGTGGTCCAGGTACATCATCCCGACCACACGCCTGATGTAGTAACTCATCACACACAGCATTATAGCGGCAAACGCAGCTACGCCCGTGGCATAGCTGAGCAGAGTGAGTGAAACCTGTCCCTGCAGGTAAAAATAACCCATGGCGGGCAGGATAACGACTGTGATGCCCGTCTGAATTATCTTGAGCCGGGACAGCACCCGCAGCCCTTTGATGGCAGGAAATGCGTAAATTAAGCAGTACTTCTGCGAGGCGAGATTGGCACAGCCCGCGAGAGCGGGCGAATGCGGTGGTGGGAGCTCCAGCCTGCTTCGCGGCATCCGACTTGCGCATGGAACTCGCACGTGTGTGTTCATCTGCGTGCGGCAGCGGAAGAGGAGCTGGATGGTACGCCGAGACGACGGAGGAAATCGGCGTCCAGGTGCTGATAACCACAGGGTGGTGCGTAGCAAATGTGGACACCTTAACTGCAAAGAGAAAAGACCGTTTAGTCATTACCAGTCAAATTCACTGAGACATTTTTCTTAATTGGTCAAGGTTGCCTACAGAATGTCCCAGTTTTCATAGTTAAGAAATGGATTGAACCATTAAATATCACCATCAAGTTAAATCAGTACAATAGACAGAAAGTAAAAACAGCACTTATGATCTATTACACAGCAGCACCAGTTAGAAAGGAACAGCCTCATCTGTCCCTTTATCAGTTATCCTGCAAGTGCAGTCAGGGATTCGTTCATGTGCGCATCTTGCGACTGTCACACTACAGCTCTCCTTCAGTCTCTGTACTGGACTCCTGCAGTTTGTGTACAGAGGCAACACCTCTGCTGGCAACAGTTTGCCTGGCCATGCCCTTCATACTAAAGCATCTCAACGGTTCAGGCACCAATGCAAGAGTTCTGTTTGTGGATTATGCAAGAGTTCTGTTTGTGGATTATGCAAGGGTTCTGTTTGTGGATTATGCAAGGGTTCTGTTCGTGGACTTCAGCTCGGCTTTTAACACAATTATCCCAGAGCTTCTGCAGGCCTGACTCACTCAGCTGTCTGGGCCAGATCCCTGTCAGTGGATCACAGGTTTCCTGACGGACAAAACACAGCACATGCAGCTGGGGAAAACACACAGCAAACGTCCTGAACTTTAGTTCTGGTTCACTGTGCTTTTGCTCCTCTTCTCCAATGTTCATACCAATGACTGAACCGCCAAAGATCTTTGAAGCTCCTGATGTTTGCAGATGATTCTTCAGTGGTCAAACTCATAACCCACAGAGAGCTGCTGGTGTCCTGGTTCAACTCCAGCCACCTGAGGCTCAACACACTGAAGACTGCCTCCTCCTCAAAACTTCAGGACAGATACAACATAAAAGTCATATGTGTTGGAAAAATAAATCATGGCCAGCCCACCAACTCTTCTAACACCTCCTTTCAGGAAAAAGCCTTCCTGCTCTTTAGAGGGGCAGTGGTAGCTCAGTGGTTAAGTACTGAACTAGTAATCAGAAGGTTACCAGTTCAAGCCCCACCACCTAGTTGCCACTGTTGAGCCCCTGAGCAAGGCCCTTAACCCTCAATTGCTCAAGTTATTTTTCAGTCATAATCATAAGACGCTTAGGAATGCAGCGTTAGCTAAATGCCATAAATGTAAACGTGAGACTTAAGTCCATCCAAACTAGCATAACAACACACAAGGACAGCTTTTTCAGCAGAGCTGTAGCCCTCATTAACAACAATGGACACCCTGCACTGCAGCCAATAACCTAGCACCCCCTTCGTTACAGCATGTAACTATAGCTATAACTATTAAAACTATATCTATTTACAAATGGCCATTTCACACAGTAACAAACTGTATATAACATTATGTCTCTTCAGACCTCGTACACAAGTACATACTCAGTATTACTTTTTATACCTCTATATCTATACTTTTACAATAAGCTCCATTGTATTTTATCTTATTTTATTTACGTCTAGTTTATTCCCTATTCTGTATATCTCTGTAGTCGGCATATCTGTAAACAGTTCCGTTATATAGGCCTAAGATACATAGACAGGCTCTAAGCAGCTAACCGCTAAGAATGCTAGCAGAGGTTAGTTAGGTAATTAGACTAGGAGGCTGCTACCCTTTAAATCTATAAAACATGACTCAGAAGGAGCTCTTACTGCTCACATCTACATCGGCAAAATATATTAAATTTCCTGTAACTGGACTTTTCACAACTAGTTACATTTACGTTGCTAGCTAACCGCTAAATCACTCACCATTTTGGCCTTAACGCGTGAACAAATGCAAACTAATAATCTCCGTGTAGGAGACTAGGTTCTTCAAAATAATAGTCTCCGTGTTTTTAAAGAAATAACGGGGGGGAAAAGAGGGAAAGGGGAAATGGTGTA
Source organism: Electrophorus electricus (assembly GCF_041902795.1). Classification (NCBI taxonomy): domain Eukaryota; kingdom Metazoa; phylum Chordata; class Actinopteri; order Gymnotiformes; family Gymnotidae; genus Electrophorus; species Electrophorus electricus. The sequence goes on from NC_137519.1 coordinate 5,463,516, forward strand.
AATGTACTTCAAATGTTTTATTTATATGTGCCAATACTTTCGATATCTCGTACAAACTAACCCATTAGTTTACAATAATATGGTTTCGTGCATGATTTACCATGCCCGTTGTATGCACCTGTTAGAAATGCTCACCAACAGCGCTTTTACGCATGGATGAGTGAAAATGTAAAGCCAGAAGTCAAATCAACGTGAATACAGAGGTGAGAAACAGTAACTCCGTTTGTATAAATTCTATAATCTACAATTCATAAGCGCACATTTGGGGAAAATAATACTTTGTAAATCAGCAAATCTATACCGCACTGTATAAAATTCGGCTTTATTCGAGTGCACTAAATTATATTAAAATAATGTTGAAATATAACTCTTAAATTTTAAAGTGTTAGACATCCGAAAAGATACCCTTGCGAAAATAAAAATGGGTTGTTTGCTTATTTATTTCCTTATTGTTTCCTTATTTCAGCTGCTGCGCTACACCAACTATACGTCGGCACGTTAGTCGAGATGGCGTGAAACGACCTCTACACGACAACACGGGACGATGTTGCGGCTATCCACAGCTTGCTATTGTGGATATTTTGCTATTTTAGAACTTCATCCATTAAAATCCAATGCTGTGTTTCCGCCAGCAATCTCGGCCTATTTTAAATGCAATCGTCTAAAATTCTGAAGTTATTTCACCGTAAACCCGTGGGAGTAAACGTCAGCAAGATTCTCTCTTGCGGGTAACGCTTATATTTGGAGCATGCTGCAGTTAGGGGATGGTATTGCCTGCCTCTCGGCTGTATTCTTTGTGGTTTTGCTGGGAACAAGGAGGCCCGTTTGGTCTAGCGGGATCACTCTCTCTATCTACCTCTTTCTGGCGAGCTTCCGCTTCCCTCCGCTCCCGGCCGATCGCTCGAGGCAGGTTCTGCGGCCCGTGTCTAAACTCGCGGCCGGCGGCGTGTCGGTGGTGGCTCACCGGGCCGGTGGACACGACGCGCCAGAGAACACCATAGCAGCTATCAGAGCAGTAAGTTGACAAATAACGAAATCTTATGTGTGGATGCCAGTTGAGTCGTGCCTTGCAGATTTGACATGTTCTCGAGTGCTTAAATGTAAGATTCGCTGCTTGTGAATACAGACGGTGGTGCTTTGTTTCCTCTGATTTGTAATCGTGAACGGCACAAATTCGCGAAAGCTTCAGTAGATGTTTCTGTTTCTCTGTAGCTTTTCGCTAGACGCCCCCCCCCCAGTCTAAGGTGAAGCTGTCAGTGAGAGGCGAACTTGTACTGCGCACGATTGTAAAGAATTAGCAACAATTGTAATGCGTTATAGGTGGAAGAATGACAAACTCAATGACGCTATTGCAGAGTTACACTTTGGGATGACAAATATTTTTGAAATGGTACATTCTTCATTGATCATTTGCGAGGGGAATAACAGAGTCGTTTGCCTGTAGAAGAACATGGTTGGTGGTTCCTTCTTGCATTGTGTAACACATGACTCAATTGCCAGTAGTGTCTCTGTGACTATCAAACTTCATGTACTCACCTACGCATTTTCCAGGCCAGTGCGAATGGAGCAACAGGAGTGGAGCTGGATCTGGAGTTCACCGCTGACGGGATTCCAATCCTAATGCATGATGAGACTGTGGACCGGACCACCAATGGATCAGGACCACTCAGCAAACTGCGCTTCGCCGAAATTGGCAAATTGGATGCAGCAGCCAAACATAGACTCAGGTAAGGAGGGAGGGAGGGACATTTTTAAATTGGCTTTGTCAAAAGAAATATTTGCTGCATATATTTTGGATATTTTCCAGTAGTCTTTTTCATCTCACCTCTTCACCTTTTCCTCTTGCACAGCTGCATTTTGTTACACCTGTGAGATTTGCATGTAACTGGTATTTAACATGTTTAATATGAAAGTGTCACCTCAGTCCAAATTAAGACTAGCCACTAGATCCACCAATGAGTATGTTTACGTTGGTTTCTCCTAGTGACCGGTTCCGAGGAGAGAAAGTTCCGACTCTGCAGGAGGCAGTGGAGGAATGCATTAAACACCAGCTGATTATCTATTTCGATGTCAAAAGTCACCCAGATGAGGTACAGTCACTGGCAAGACATATTCCTCTATATCTCTCTCCATGCTGGATTAAAGAATCCAGTGGAGAGAAGCCAGTGCTCTGTGTGTGCGTGCAGACAACTGGTGCTGATCACTGTTGCTCTTTTACCAGGCAGCTGCAGCACTGAAACACCTGTACCAGAAGCACCCAGTACTGTACAACTCCAGTGTGGTCTGCTCGTTTGAGCCCAAAGTCATCTACAGGGTAACACTTCCACAGTACCCTTCCATTAAGACATTTGGGCCGCCAAAGTGACATATGTGGACTTGCTGCAAAGCAGGCCTGAACGACACAGTGGGTTTTTTAATCATTATTGCAATATACAGTTGGGCTGTCTAACAAATTGCTGCATTTTAATTGCCAGATGTAAACATCCTGACAAACCTCAGATGAGTATTCTGTGTGTGATTTGTAATTTAACATCAAATAAATGTTTTGACAATAATTATTTTGTGAAAATAATGGAGGTGACTCTTTAACTGTTGTCACATCAAGTGTGTGTTTCATATATGCAAGGCATATTGCACACACATTGCAAATTGTAGCAATATAATCGAGACGGTCACAACCTGTAGGAGTATAACCACGCTATCATTTTTTGTTCCATATGGTGCAGTCTTGATATGGGGAAAGGGACTCTGGTGCAGTGTGGGCTTAAATGTCTTAAAAGTACAACAGCAGAAGCTGTTGGTTTGCATCACACGCCATAAACCACCCTGAATCAGAGCCCAATCAGGCAGAGTTAACACCACTGTATTCTCAACTATACTCCCATACTGTTGGCCAGTGATGATGGCTGAACGCAGACATTTTCAGTTGTGATTATTAAAGCCCTGAAGGTACCACGTGAGTTATATTTCTGTGATCGGCGGCGACACAACTGCTCTTGACACTGAAGATATCCTACAAACCTGAATTGACTAGTTTAGAAAACAAAAGCTTTTTTTCAGCTCACTTAACAAAACAGCCACCATTTCTCATTACTGAGCTGACGGTCCATTCCTGTAGCTTGAAATGTTCAATTAGTTTGCAGGTCATGGGCTGTAGGATCAAGTAGGTGTCTAAGAAGAACCCAATGTGCCTCCTGTCTGCCTTTCCTCCTGCAGATGCGACAGGCTGACCCAGAGGTCGTAACGGCTCTGACACACCGGCCCTGGAGCCTGAGTCGCTTTGGCGATGGGTCGCCACGGTTCCCATCATCATGGAAACATCAGTGGATGCAGCTGCTGGACGTGCTTCTGGACTGGGCACACCATCATCTGCTGTGGAACCTGTGTGGTGTGTCTGCTTTCCTGCTACAGAAGAACTACATCGCACCGTGAGTCTCTGTCCCTCACATATGTGAGCTGCTGCAGCGTGCACAGGAGTCTACTGTCTGTTTTATGGTCCCTCCCTTTTCCCCCCCATTTACAGGAATTTTGGTTAATTTTAGGTAAGCATTTGCAGAAACAGAATTAACTCTAAAACCATTTTTAGGCACATTTCAGTAAAACGGAAGTGAGTCTTGTACCGTCATTTGGTAGCTGTAATGGAGTGAAGAGACTTGGGAGATCACAGATAGTGATGCTTAATGGCTTAGATGCAGAGCTGTTCCTGTTTATCAAGGCATATTGATCTAGGGTCAGTGCCCTTAATTATGTGATTATATTTATCAATCTATAAATCAGCACTCTTACTCTGGGTAGCCTGCTCTCTGTGTGTGTGTGTGTTTGAATCCATGTGTGTGTCTCCATGCATGCATGTCCTTTCAGGGACACTGTGCAGTACTGGGCTGAGCGGGGGGTGGACGTCGTGGCCTGGACAGTGAACACGGCTGTGGAGAAACGATACTACGAACAACTGCTGAACATCAACTACATCACAGACAGCCTGACAGAGGACTGCGAGCCTCACTACTGACTGCTGCAACGCTAAACGCATACACACACACACACACACATACACACACAATCCCAAATTGCACACACATGCAAACAACCTTTATTTGATGTTATATACATCCACAGAAACACACACAGGACATTTTTGAGAAAGCTATGGCCTTAAAATCATAATGCTTTTCCTCAGTACACTACACAATACACCTTGAATATTTACTGATGCCATGTCAGTCAGTTTAGAGTAAAGATTATCAGTGACCATGTAAAAGACTTGGTTATATAAACATTTCACCCATACTTACTTCCTGATAACAGCAGAAAATGTTTTGGGCTGAAAACATGATTGAAGTTACACTGAAAAATGGAAAAAAGGAAAAAGGGTACTTTTCCAAATAAGGTCTTTGATAAGGTGAAAACAATTGGGCAGGGGGGCAGCGGAAGAGCCCGCACATGCTATTGTTGACCTTTCCTAACAGTGCAACGGCAAATGGGGTGTTTATAGTCACCTGATAGTAATGAAGGGTAAATAAGGGTGTTACACTAGGCGTTGGAGAAGACTAAATAAACATTAGTAATTCATAGAAACTTAAAATGTACTCTGATTATCAACTCAGGAGACCATATGTGCATGTCCTCAACTCCTTGAATCTGACCTTTTCCACCTCTGTTGTCATTGTGCAGTTTTGCTACTTAAATCTGAAGGGCTTCCTTCTGTAATGAAACCCTTCTGATCATGTGGGGCTTTTCCCAGCAGACAGGGAAGGTCACTCATCAACACAGTTCACAACCGAATACGCTGCAGAGTTCACCACTCAGCCCCTCAGTATGGGTTGAAGCATTATAAAGCCTGCAGATTTCTGTTTCCCCTTTAAAGCCACATCTTAAACCCTCAGCTTCCAGGTGGTTGGCTATCATCTTACAAAAGGAGATTTTATGTCTTTTTTAATGGATTTTTAAGGATAAAAAGTCGAGCACTGATGAGTCCTACCCAGCCGCTGATCTACCCTTTTATATCTTATTTCAAAGTCTAATCTACACACACTTTTTTCTCACCTGGATTAGTTATAGTGTGTTGGAGGGTAGTCCTCCAGAAGTTTGGTTGTGCAAGTTACAGACATCTAAAATCAGTACTGTCTCCATTTTCAGAATGGACCAACAGCAATAACAATCCCTGACTGTAATCTGGGTGAGCTATCAGGCTATTTTAATGAGCAGCTGTAACCCTGAATTTCAAATTGTCTTATCTTCACACTCTTAGAGGGATCATTTATGATACGTGCTTTGCTTACGACTTCTGTTAGGTAAAATCGTAGGGGTTCATTTGCAAAAATCTGGGAAATGTGTTTGTCATTAAGGGACCTGAGGGTTAATATCACAATATGGTCTTTTTAAAGCAACCAGGGTTTGTTTTCATACAGTTTGAATCCTTCAAAAAAGGATTTATAAACTAACATTAAACAATAATGGGTCTTGAGCCTTTTGAATGAATCAAAAATGGAAAATTTTAACAATAAAATGTATTGTTGAAGGATTGGTTTTGTGTTTTATCAGCTCTGTAAGGGAGTAACGTGCTGTGATGAAATAGCTGCGTCAGATTGCAGCATTAATGGAGTTTTTGGAGCTCCGCAGCTCAACAAGTCCCATTATGCACTTTGTCCTACATACGGCACGCTGACTAGGCCAAACACCTACTGGGTTAAGGCGTTTCACGTTTCTCTCTGATCCGCATCAACTGGCCCTGGCGCGTTTGATGTCTGCGCATAATTACGCTTATCATTATTATATTACTCTGGTCGAAGTTACATAGTTATGCTACTATTATCGTTTTACAGTAATACAGTTATGCATGTCTGGTGGGCATAGATCTAATATTATTGTTTTTTGTTGGGTTTTTTTGCATCATTTATGCATAAACATGTTCACGATTCTTGTGATACTGGTAGATTTCAAAATAATGTAACTAGGCCCATACCACACCAAACCTGTCATCTATATAAGGATCCCATATGCACGCTTGGTGCGGTTTAAACCCGGAGCGTAAGGGTGCAGGTACCTGTGTGCAGCTCCTCCCTAAAGCGCGTGGAGGGGCGTGTAGTGACGCCACGGGAGGCGGGGGCTACTGTTAGCGGCGTGCGCAGTGTGCGTGGTGTCGTCTGAACTTCAAAAACAGTGCCGACCGTCCAGTGCCCTTCGTGTGGAAAGCAACATTTTTTTTAACATTGGTACCAGGACACTGCACGGAGAGCGAAACAGATCTCTGTGGAAACGCGGGTCTCACCTTGAATGACCTACCTAAGACTCGTGGACGGTGCATGTACGGCGCTTGCATACAGAACATCCAGAACAGCAGCTGATTTACGACAAAGGCGTTTGGTCAAAGACCATTTGCTGATTTGGGACTAGACGTGAAAAGGAGACGGTAAAGCAAGAGCACTTGCAACTTCTCTGCTGCGTTAAGTAACGGAGAGACGGACATACCGACAACAGCTGACCTAGGCCAAAACGTCGTTCGTCTAACTGCTTCACGGTGGCTGTATCAAAAGGCTTACGTCGGAGAATAAACCCAGCACGACGGTCTGTGGTGCTTGTATAATCGCGACACTGCCTCTTCTACCAATCTGCAAGCCTTGTGTGGACGGTGAAACGTGTCGCTTTGTGCCGGGGGGTTCGAGGGGACTTGGCTCTCACATGATGTACACAATAACTAGAGGTCCCAGCAAACTTGTTACTCAACGGAGAACGGGTATGACTCGCTATATTACAGTATTATCTCTGACAAAAGCACAGACCTCACGGCACATTTAGGACAGATGTATTTAATTGAAATGTATCATTTACTGAATGTTACGTTGTCTTATGCAGGTTTACTAAGTTGCATATACAATGACTAGACCATTTATTAGGCGTGTGGGTTTTAACTGAGTAAACATCGCTGGGCAAAGAGCCTACGTTGTTCTCATTCGTTTTTAAGAATTTGTCCATTATTTCTTTCAGGCCCCACGCAACAGATTGAGAATAAAGCCAACGATCTGAAGCATAACCAGATCCACTGGTTGGACTCGGCGTAAGTGGTGAACTTGGCTGAAGTTTTCTGTAGCATGTAGTCCAGTGTCCTATGACCAGCGCACGTGTGGGGGGTAATAGTGGCGCCGCAGGGACGACGTTTAAAGCGCTGATGCTGACCAAACACCTCCGGCTCTGCCGCCAGACTTAACACGCGTTCAGTCGCACACTGTCCAGGAAAGGAAACTTGACCGAAGTCGCGAAGTTGGATTACACGTGTGTCGGGTCGTGCGTGAGCATGAAGCAATTTGACCTTGTCAGCGTAGCCAGTGCTACGCATGTGTCTGTCGCCGTGCGTGTCGAATCTGCTGGAATACCACAGCACACCGATTAAAAACGTCCAAAGCATGTGTCGATTCGTGGTAAATAATCTATTTAATAATTCACCGACGTTCGGGTTGATTTGTAAGAGAGCTCTGGCCGTTGTTGTGACCGAAGGGCATGCTTAAGCGTTGCAAAACGCAAATCCGCGAGCTAGCTAGAGTAAGCTAGCGTCAAGGTTGGTTACTTTTGGTTAAGAGACACTGCAAAGTTTCCATAAATATTTTACAACAAAACAAGGTTTGCGTTACTTATTTTACGCAAGCCAGCAAAACGCAATTCATTAATTTTCTTGCCAGTCACCATACAGACAAAATGCATAAGGAAGTATTTCAGTAAAATGCGCAGAGGGTCTTCTTGACAGCGGCACGTGAGGTGACGAGACGTTTGTGAACTAAGCTCTGACTGTTTTCACTCCCGAGATGGTGTCTTACTGCAATCTTTACATTTGGCTTCCAGCTCTCGGAGGCCAAAACTTGTATTTCAGCGCATGAACGGCAAGCGCTACCACAGATCGACCTCACCGAAAGACGACAGCACAGAAGAGAGCTTCACCCCCGCACACGAGGAGAATGTCAAATTCGTGTATGAGGGTGAGCCTACACTGACCGTCTCCTTTTGTGTGTTTCGGTGTGCGCTTTACTTAGTCTGTGTTATAGCATCTCTAAACCGGCCATCGCTGTCTACGCGAGGAAGAGCAAGGTTGAGCCCCACTCGCTGGCCGTGAGACTAGAATGCCAGGTTGAGATTGATGTTAATGTGGCAGTTCATGGTTTTCACACGAACTGCTTTTATTTGGAATGAGTAAGGTCACGTCCATGCTAGAAAAGATAACAAATCTACAGCTCAGAAATCATTTGCAGGGTAGGTTGTATGCATAAGACCCACGGAAGTATACTTTAAACAAAGAATAGTGTTGTCCAGTTTTGTACTAGTTGTCTAAAATAATTTACTGTATGGCAAGGTAACATTATAGGAGTGAGTTTCCTGAAATAATTGTTGCACCATCTCCTACTTCACACTCTAAATTACTACCTAAATTGGGTAGTTTGAAACTGCCTTCAGTGAAAGTGGCTTGCACCTCTTATCTTGGCAAAACTAACATCCATCAAGCCAGACCCCTCCTATAAGATGATGCAACACCAGGCGTTTCACCCACAGTGGTGCACTTACCAGTGGCGTTACCATTGTATGGACACTTTAATGGGGGTCTCAAGCTGAACTTGGGGGCTGGCAAGAAGACCTGTGGGTTTGACTTCTGGTGGCAGTGAAATATATTGAAGGCTATGAAGAGAATGCTTTACTTTGCTAAATGAACACAGCTCTGTCGTTTTGCAGCAATTGGTTCCAACCCAAATTCTATCACACTAATTCCTCCAGTATTGTCTTAGTCAGTCAGGTGCACTATGTAGACTGCCAGGGCCAGAGATGAAGAGACATGCCCTAGAGCATCATTTGCTGATGCTAAAAGCACTGTGTGTGTGTGTGTGTGTGTGTGTGTGTGTGTGTGTGTGTGTGTTTACAGCTTGGCAGGAGGTAGAGCAGATGCTTGGGGAGGGAGCCCAGCCGGAGAATGGGAAAGGCCCAGTGCAGTACGCCGAGAGGAGTCCCAACCCCAGCATGAAAAGTCAGTCACTATACATACTGTCTAATACAAAGCAGTGAGTGGGATAAGACCTGTGTGGAAAGTATAAGACTGGTGTTTCTCTCACAGCTCTGTTCCACTATCATCGTGCAGTTGGTTCTCATGGTATTACTGACTGGAATCAGTGCAGAGTTCACCCCTGCACACCACAAACATTTCACAGCACTAAACCCTAAGCTACACTGATCCAGATTTCTCAGCAGCCTGAGTGCTATCTTTGGGCGTCATGCATTTGTGACTATTGGAAACGTGGAATGTGACCACACCCCCTCTTGGCCACTACCCTGGATTGCTCTGTTTAAAAACACGAGTTGAATTCCAGTAGATACCAATTTTAACATCCACCCCTGTGTTTCCTTTTATATCTCACTTTTGCTTTCAGTTTGGGAAGTTCCTGTCTGACCTGAGCTGTCCTGATGTCATGTCCTGTTCCTTCCTCTCCTCCTTACAGACTTTGTGCCTATTGATCTGGAGGAGTGGTGGGCTCAGCGTTTCCTGGCCAACATCGCTAACCTGTCTTGACGGGTGTGGGGGGGTTGGGGTGAGGGGGGGGGGGGGTTAACTCGCCGGGTGAGCCGAGAGGATGTGTTCACTCTAGGCCGGACTGCACCACACACAGACAGAAGCGTCAACCTGATGTTTGATATCCACCGTTTCCAGACCCCTCTGCCTGACTGGCCAGTCTCTCTCACGCGTGTACTTGGATGGTCTCACACGTGAACGCACACAGACAGGGCGAGGGAGATGAGGAGCTGAGATTTTTTTCTGCTTTTGGTTGTTTGTATCTGAAGTGTGCTGAAATGTAATGTCTGTTTTTCTTGGCTGGCCTTTGCATAAGAAAAGTGAAAAATAGATAAAAACAGTAAATCATTTTCCAAAGACTGAGCACTTTCTTTTCCTCCAAATCACAAAACAAAATATTAGACAGGAAGCTGTTGTAAAGAAAGATGAACTAAACTGTAAGCTACATTATAGAGGACAGAGGGCTTTGTTGAAGTGTTTGACATTCACTGAGAAGTTTAAATTAGTTTTGGTATCAAATTGCATTTTAACAAAAGGATCTACACAAGTGAACATGAGCAACGTTTGCTTAAATGCCAGTGCTAACTTTTCTTTTAACCCAGTGCCTGATCCCCTGTGGAGGCAGGAGATGGAGCTGCAGCTCCCAGCCAGGCCCTGGCTGCACCATCACTCTCGCAGTTTTGGCACGCCGCTCACATAGGGCTTGGTGCTGGGCTGAAGAAGTTCGCAGCTCATCTGAATCAAATTGCCAACTCTAACAGACCCTTTGTGCATTTAAATTGGGTGTTGGAGCAGGAAAAGAAAAACACTACACAGTTCAGACCAGGATTGAGGCACAAGGATTAAACCTCAGCGTGTCCTTCCAGCACGGACAACGATTGAAGATGCAGCTTTTTCAGTTCCAGCTACACCTAGACCCAAGCCCAGACCGCTTCTGTGGTCCCTCTCATGCAGCTCACTCAGCTGGCTTGGCCAGCCTCTTCCTCCCCCTCCCACCTGCATGCTCAGGTGCTCGGGCACGGGCTCTCCTGCGCAAGGGGGCAGCGTGGCCTGGCTTGGCCGTGGTAAAGGTGATGCACTGGGAGTCGAGGAAGTCCAGGAGCTTGGCGGTGCCCAGCCGGATGCCCGCTGTCCGGAGGGCGGCCTTCAGGGAGGCCAGCGAGAGTGGTTGGTACTGCAGCACCTGCCTGTACAGGAGCGGGTCGGACAGGATGAAGGAGCGCGTGGCCGCCAGCTGGTCCCGCTCACGGGTGGCTGCCTGAGACGCTGTGATGCTGTCACTGTCTGAGTCGTCGTCATCCGAACGACACAGCTCCGGGTTCGACCTGGAGATGAAAGAACAGTTACACCAACAAAATGACCACACACACACAGCATTCAAATGGGTAAAACACACACACACAACATGCATAATCAGTGTGGGTATTTTTACCTGTCCGACTCAGCTGTGGAGGAGGTGTTGGAATCCTGAGACTGAGGGAGTGTGTCCTGCTCATCATCACCAAACTGTAGTTTCTTGGGAGAGGCAGTAGGGGGTGAGGTGGGCTTTTTGAAGGTGAGCAGTGCAGGCTGCTGGGCTGGAGCAGTCATGTGGAGCCTGGCTGTGGAACAGGCCAGGGGATCGGCCTCCTCCTCGGACTCGGAGCTCATTAGCTGGTGGGTGTACTGGTGAATCTCCTTCAGCTTCAAGACCATTTGTTTCTTCGGAAGGGGACGCACGCCATACCTGCAGGGTCAGTAGTGATTAAAGAGGCGAGTTCTGAACCATGCCATAATACTATTGTGTTCTTGGTTTTAAATACTGAAGTGCAGACATAAAATATATATTGAGGGCCATCTGCCTGCTTTACATGTTTTATATCTGCACGTTAATATTAACATGCTTATATAAAATATAAAAACTTTGAGAGGTTCCGCCACTAAAGAACTGAAGACAACTAATGGTATGAAACTTTAGTGCATGTCCTCACATGACCAAATCAAGCAAATCTGTAGCAACTGTGTGATGCAATCATGGCAATATGGACCAAAATCTCAGTACCTTGTTCAATCTATGCCACAAAGAATCAAGGCACTTCTGATGGCTAAAGGGTGCCCAACCTGGTACAAGCATTATTGTACATAATAAAATTGTCAGTGAGTGTAATTTTTGACCAATTCTCCATTTCATTCATTGGGTTCTGAGGCATATTGATTATAGAGTCAGCATGTCACCTGTTCAGTCTGGTCTTGAGTTCAGGTGTGTCCATGTCCGAGAAGCCTGGCATGGGTGTGATGGGCTCCAGTGGGGCTCGATTCTTTTTCTTGCAAACCACTGTAAGGATCAAGAATAGATTTAAGTTCCAAATACATTCATTACCAATAACCATTCACAAAAGAACATTAATCCCCGACAGATTTTTTCAGAAGACAAACCCAACTCTAGATTTAACAAGATCAAGACTTTAATCCACAAGCAGTTGAACATTACAATGTCAGTGAGGTTAATACATATAATATCCAACAACTTTCCCACTAATCTTGGTCCTGTGTTTATTTTTTGCCAAAAGAGCAAAATGAATTGCCCCCGTCTGTTACCTGGGGTTTTCAGCTGAGCCACTCTCTTTGTAAGCGCCACAGCACCCACTCGCTGAGAGAGAGGAAGAGCAGCTCCATCCTCAATCTCTTCCTCTTCCTCCCAGCTGTCCCACACCTCAGGATCTGGCAAGCTGTGGTTAGGTGGAGCCTCAGAACTGGGTGGGGTGGTATCTCCTTGCTCAGGAATAGAGGGTGTGTGTGAAGGAGTCCTGCTTTGTCCCCTGTGTTCTGGAGAAGCGCACTCATAACCACTGCTGTCCGGTCTCAGACTCAAGCGAGTTGCCTTGTCTCCGACTGTCCCAGCCAGACCCCACGAGTCACTGAATGCGATGGGTGGCTCGTCCAAGGCCCAGGAAGTCCCCCTCTCGTCAGAGACTTCCTCTGCGTCCTTCACAACTTCATTTTCACATCGTACTTCCAAGTCCTTCATTTCTAGCTGCTCCTTTTCTTTGGTCCCCATGTCCGTGGCGTCTCTGTCCATCTCTGCACTTGCAGGGTCCCTAAGGGTTCGATGGCGCAGGGACTTCCACTGAGGGGATCTCTCGCACTCCTCCTCCCAAGGGTCGGCGCCTTCGGCCTGGGACGAGGAGCCCCGAGATGGGCTGAGGTGTGGCGGTCGGAGGCCCCTGGAGGACTGGCTTCCCTTTCGCCCTGAGCCAGCCTGTGGTCTGAGCTCACAGCCTCTCAGAAGGGGAGACCCAAGAGAGTCGAGTGGTTGTAAGGGAGGGTCTGAATGGAGGGGAGTGCTGCTGCAGGGCTTGGAGGCTGAATGGGGATGGGAATGAGTCCACTTCCCAGAGTCACCACGTGACCCATCAGAAAGGGTCGCACGCAAGGCATGGGAGACACCGGAGTGGGATAAGGGCTTTTGGAAATCTGGAGAACATTCATGGACACCAGGGCTGGAACATTGTCTAGGAGAACACTGATCTGGACATGCTTTCCAGGAAGTTACTCTTTCTCTGAGAGAGCTAGAGTGTGCGCGTGCAGAGCGACACGTCTCTTTGGAGATGTCATGGGCGAAAGACGAGGAGGAGGAGATTGAAGACAGAGCTTTGGGGAAGAGTTGAGTGGGACGCATGCTGCAGTGGGTCTGTGTGGAACTGGTACGTGTGGAAGGTTCTGGAGTCGCTGGGATCAACCAGGAAACCTCAGCAGAGCCATCCATCATGCTCTCCCTACCTAAGCCACACAGACTGCCCTTTGATTGGTCAGATTTGTGACCCTCTACATGCACAGATGCATTATTGTCAGTCATATTTGTTCTTTTAGGAGAGAGGTTAACCTCCACCCTGTCTTTAGCTCTAATCTGAGTGGGGCTTTGACTGAGTCTTAGAGGAGATGGGGAAGGTGGTGTGAAGGCGCACCCGTGTGGAGAAACCTTGCCAGAAGCGGTATCGAGATCCATGTCATCGCTGCTGTCAGAGAGGACGATGAGCTCAGGTTGGTTACAGTTGGGTCCTGAAGGGTTGACATCAGGCCCGGAACCACGTACTAACCAGAGTGGTTCGGGCTGGCTGACACTGGGCCCTTTAGATGAGTGTTTGGACCAGGTTCTCATGTGTCCTGAGGATGAGTGCCTACACAGAGGACTATTGGCGGATGAAGGGGGAAGAGGAGTGGTGGTGCTGTGACACTGACTCTGGTGATCCAAAGCTGGTTTGCCCCCTGTGCTCTGCTCTGCACCATCTCCTTCTCCATCACCTGGAGACACACCAGCCACAGGGAGGGACAACTCGCTCATCTCTCCGGAACCCTCCGCTGCTGGGCTGACGGACAGGTCAATCACCTCGCCGGGTGCGTTAGCCTGGTCAGCAGGCGGAGGTGGAGGGGTAGAGGTCTGAGATGGCTCTGCGTACTCCCCCCATGACTGGGAAAACAGATGGCTGTAGCTCCTGTCTGGGCTGGCTTCCGGACATCCTTCTGGACTTGCATGGGTACTAGTGCCTAAATGAACAGCTGCATGCGGACCCTGGGTATGGTGCATGTCCGAGGGACTTGTTACCATGGCAGCCACATCCCCACCCTCTCCAAGTCTGTAACTATGGCAACTGGAGTTGGCCTCCTTTTCTCCTTTAGCACGTTGCATTTGTTTGAAGCCGTTATTTACCCCTTCATCCTCCTCATCATTGCTGTCCATAGCCATCTCAGCTGAGAGCTCCGTCTTCCTCTGTGTAGCTGCAAACTCGTAAATCTCCTCCAGCTCCTCCTCGTCCACTCTCTCTTCCTTCATCTCTCCATCAGCACCATCGCGTTCCTCCTCCTCTGCCTCTCCTGCCGCTCCCCCTGCCTCTCCAAACTCCTCGCCATCACTCTCATTGTGCTGCCACATGGACCGTAGGAGCTCCAGGAACTGGGACTCAGCCAAGCTGTGCTGTGGCCCAGGAGAAGACTCCTGGGCTGGGCAGACATCCCACGCCTCCTCCCCTGGGTCCTCCGGATGTCTGCTGTATAGCTCGCACTGCTGCTGCAGCTCAGACAGGCCAAACCTAAAACACCCACACCCACACAAAACGCATGCAAGCATGCATGCAGAAGCAAACCCTCACACATGGAAATTTGCATTGACACACACATGTGCACATATACGCACACACACACACACTCTTTCCACCCACCTGTTGGCTAGCTGAAGTATGTGGGGTAAAAGAGTGTGTGTGAGGGGGCAACAGGCAGTGTAGAGGTAATGCAGCAGGGCATAGACTGCCTCTCCTGGCACATCACCCAACAGCACCCTGTGGGCATGGGGCAAATCCTCCTCCCGCACTCCGAAACCTGCATTATGGACCTGCGCACGCGCACACACACACAGGCATGTAAAAGAAAGGGACTGCACAACTAGGTTAACAACATGGCTAAGCAAATTGAGGGTGCATTTACCATGTTAACCAGCAGAGGGCAGCGAGTGTATAGCATGAATGAGTGAGCGAAGTAGACTTCCCCACTGTCCACCTGCAGCTGTACATCACTGAGCTGTGGGTTGTTCACCATACTGCCCAGATCAGAGCACAGCCTGGACACAGTCACCTGCAACAAACAAACTACATATTTAAAAACAAAACAAACAAACAGGAATAAAGAATACTTCGCAACACTTTTCTAGATTATAGTCAGCATTCACGGAACACTGTGGGAGTGGATTCTTTTTCTAGGACTGGTTAGTTTGATAATGAAACCATTTTCAAAGGTAAAGTACAAGTTATTTATATAGTGCTTTT
Source organism: Electrophorus electricus (assembly GCF_041902795.1). NCBI lineage: Eukaryota > Metazoa > Chordata > Actinopteri > Gymnotiformes > Gymnotidae > Electrophorus > Electrophorus electricus. The sequence continues at coordinate 5,478,852 of NC_137519.1, forward strand.
TACAACAGTGGTATACATGTCCAAACCCCCAGTGAGCAAACCAAAGGAAACATTGGCAAGGAAAAACGCTCCAAGAGCATGAGAAAGGAACCAAGAGTCAGCTCGTCCTCCTCTGGTTGACCTCAGACAGCACAACAAGAACAAAATAAGCAATAAAGAACAAAACAGGTAATAAGAACAAGTAAGCAACCCTTTTGGGGTTCAAAAAGTTCTAGTCTAGGTTTGAGTTTCAGCCTTGTCCCAGTAGTAAGGAGGCACACATGGCAGATGTATCAACAGTGTTCATTCAGACAGGCTGAACAAACTCTTACACAATTAATAGAGCAACATTTGTCAACCCCCCTGAATTTCTGCTTTTTAAGTTCTAAATGAAGCTTTAAAAATGCTTTGCTCCAAGCATATCTAAGTTACACTTGTCATTACATGAGGAAGATCACAGGGGAAGTGTTAGTGAGGTTACTGTGTTTGTAGACGGCGCTGTGGTCTCTGCAGTTTCAGGGACAAAACCACTTGGAGGAAGTTCAGCCACAGCAGCTTCTGGATCTAGACAGGAGAAGGAAAATGAGCAACTAGACCGCGGTGTCATAACGTCTCTGGCTGGTCCAAGATCAGTGTTTCATGCTTACTGAGTGGGATTAAGTCCTAAATAAGCACTCAGTGATGTAGAATACATTAGAGTACTAGTGTTAATTGGTCACGTGACTAAATGAACCCTTGATTGAACCCTTAATCCAGATTCTGTCTTTGCAACCATAAGTGCTTATCCTCATAGGTTTGAGGGGTCTCACCTGGGCATGTGCACTGGGTGAGGGTCATGCCCTCCTCCGCCAGCTCCACCAGGTCGCGCAGGGCCTGCGTGCCGGGCATGCCCAGGTCTGGGGTGAGGCTAGCAGGGGTAGAATGGCGCTCAGCTGCTCTCTGGTCCAGGGAGAGTGGAGTGGAGGCAGGCTGTGAGGTGGTGGGTACAGGACGCTGCTTCTGTGGAGTTTTCTCAGAGCACACAGGTGGCTTTTTCTGTGAAAAGACAGAACACCTAAGAGTGACTAATGGAAAGATAATAACTATGTACTGACAGACAGGAATGCACAAGTTAGTGTTATGCAAATTAGACAATGCTACCTTGGCAACTCTAATTTGCATTAACTGTGATCTATGTCAGCATTTTTGTGTGATGTATTTCTTTAAATGCATGTGACTTTAAAATCTGCATATGTATATATGCAACAGTATATACTCACTATAAACAACACTTTATTAGTAACATTATTCTAATAAACATTACTTTATTAGCTTTATAAACACTACACAGTTCAGTCAGAGTCTATAGCTTATCATTCACCATGGACAATTTGTGTTTGCCTCTAGCCCCATATTAGTGGTCAGCTTCTGACCACAGGACCCAGCTCTAACCCTGAGCCAAGTAGAAACCCAGCAGCACTTCTGGGCACGAGAACTGTGTACCAACTCAACACCCGCAACTATGTCACTGCAGTAGCAGTGGTCAGAGAATGACCAGCAATAAGCAACATATGGGGTAAAGTTTGTAATTGCACACTTGTAAAATGCACCTCTAAGACAAAGGGAGCTGAAAAGTGCACAGCAAGTGCACGGCTATTAAATAAAGTTGCTGGCAAGAGAGTGTGTGTGTGTGTGTGTGTGTGTGTGTGTGTACATGTGTTCTCTTACCTCAGATCCAATCCATGGCTGTATGAATGCTCCCAGCTCTGGAATGTAAAACTCACACAATGAGTCTGGCCCTCCTCCGGGCAGTGCACTCTTGAGCCAGATGGGGGTGCTGTGTGCGCGTGTGGGGAGCTTGGAAGGGGGCAGGGTGGGGGTGGGCGGAGTGGGGGTTCTGGGGTGGAGCAGCAGGGAGGAGATGCGTTCCTGGATTCGACGGCAAGCCGTCTGGGGGTCCTGCACCAGAAGGAGGGGTGGGGGAGAGGCGGGTACACTTTTCCTCCTTTTCCCCCGTCGCGTACCTGAGAGGGAACAGCACGAGAAACACCCCGACTCACACCTTAAGGAGAACCGATGTCCACTGCCAGCCCTGGGGTGTCACAGAGCTTTGCACGCAAACTGTCAGCTAAGCTCCAAATTTCTGGAGTGGAATCATACATGTCAGGGCCTGAATCAAACCTGTGCAAGACAGAAGCTCTCTAAACCTGGAGCTGAGCACCTCTGTCACTTAGATTTATGACATGACATGAACCAGCTACACAGCAGCTCAAAAAACCTGAACTTAGACTGCAAATAATAAACACACAACAGACCCTGGTGCTGGAGCTACACTGGTAGATTCAGTGTAGACATCAACTTCCCAAGATCTGAATGCTTTTCATGGCACTTATGTTAACTAAGTGACTAAGTGTAAGCTACCAAGTAAGCTACCTGCTGCAGGTCTCCACTTTAGGACCGGAGGTGGAGGTGCAGCTACAGCTGCAGGGGAGCTTGACAGCTGTGCCTGGATCTGTCTCTCCTCCTCCCTGTCTCTCTCTCGCTCCTTCTCCTGCTCCAGCAGAGAGCGAGACAGGGCCAGAGCCACCATGGTGTCCTCATCCATGCACGGGGCTTTCCTCCTTGTCTTCTTCCTCACAGGCAGGCCGGATGCCTCTGCCATCCTATTGCCTCCCGCCTGCTGTCTAAAAAAAAAAGTGCTTGAAGTTATACCCTTTAATCCTTTGGTCACAGTTGTTTTAATTCAGCGATAATCAAAGCTTGAAGGCACAACAAACATATCTCCTAATCATATAGAAATGTTTAAAGTCCTATTTAAAACTTTAACATTTATTTAAAACTTATTTGTGATGCTTAAAGATATTTCAAACTGAGCTCCTTACAATTGGATAGCTGCACTGTCACTCAAACTTTCAGCAGCCTGTCTCTGTAGGGCGTGCAGCAGCTCAGCCGGAGACACGCCCATACTGGCTGCGCAGCGCTTTAGGTGGACAGAGCGACTCTTTTCAGATTTAAACCCTCGCCCACAGATAGGACACTCAGGCAGCCGTGGGCGGGAAGGAGGTGGAAGCGGGGCCGGATGAAGAACTCCAGAAGCATTCTCGCTCTTATCCAGACATCTGCAACCAATCAGAGCCAGAATTAGCAAATAAAAATAAAACAAATCGTAATACAACTACACTACACTGGCACATTGGTCATATCATAGAGTAAGTAGACAAATGCATGTGTTGTATTGTATGATGGTAGGCTTTGTCAGAATGCTCACAGAGCACCCAGGAACACTGCAGACTCCACAGTGATTACATATCACAGACAAAAACTTCAATGGGTGAGTTATAAATTTAGGCATAAGAAGTCAGGAATCCATACAACTTACAGGGTAGATCTAGCTTGAAAACAAAACAGAACAGAACTGACAAAGGCTATGTGTACACTGCAGGTAAGTGGCCCAAATCACATGAATCTGACATTTTCAGTTCTGATTTGGGACACCAACATGTGGTGCTGAAATTTCATACATCAGGTTTGTGGCATGCGAATCTAAACAGACAGCGGATCTGAAAGATTTAATTAGTCTGACCTGTTCACTAATATCAGATATGCTACATTTAGAATATATTGTGAATAAGATAAGGAAAAAAAGAATGTGAGCCACTTTTACCTGCAGTGTGAATATTGGCCAAAACACATGGTATGTTTGCTTTGCTCTTTGTCTGCAAACCCAGAGCTCCTTTCCGGGGCTCATCGCTGCTGTTTGACTGGGATGGTTAACTGTGGTACCTACAGTGCTTCTAGGTACGGTGAAGGTTATTAGGATTTTGGTTTTAGCTTTGTACTTCAGCACATCCAGCTCACCCTTGTTTCCTTAAGTAAAGTTTACCTTGACCCAAGTGTCCACACATCCAAATTAAACAAAGTGCTTACTAGCTCAAGAGCATTTAAAACTTCTCTCATGTAGTGATTACTGGCTCCTTATCCAGACTACTGCTAAGTCTGTTTCACCCAACCCATCTGGAGACAACACAGCCGCACAGACAAACAACCAAACTGAACCGACCTAATTTGTCTGTCCCTGTAACACCCCACATGCCCTTTCATACTGTTAGCCCCCCCTAACCGAGCTTGGAATATCTATATATAACCCATAAAAAGAATATAGATTATAATCCATATTTACACTTCTATTTCATCACCTTTATCGGCAGGTATACATTCAGCTATAGATTTATTTAACTTATTGCATTCATTCCATAGAGTAGCTTTCAGGTACTGTTCCCCCTTTCCAGTATCATTCTAGTGCCAGTATTTTAAATGTGTCCCACATATTGGGATGTAAGGCACTCAAAAACAGTCCAGGTAATGTGTCAGGCCCCACTGACATCATCGCACACACAGGATTCAATATGAAACAATGACCATGACGTGACAAGTTTAGACCACAAGCTTATACTCTTATGGATGGATGTGACAGATTCATCTGTATTAGATGGAAGTTCAGAAACAAATGCGCTTGTTGCAAATCAATACACCTGGCCTGTAAAAAACTGGTAGCTTGTTTCTAATGTGTTCGGCTGCCAGTGGAACCAGCTCACTGGTCCCTACTGGTGACACAGCAGCCAGAAGGAACAGTGAGATGAGTTCCGCTGAAGATGAGAATGAAGATAGAAACGAAGTGAGCCAAGAGAGAACTGGAAATGGTTGTAATATGAGGCTGGAGGAGCATCACTATGGAATATAGCATCTGCTGAGGTCTGTAAATATCACCAACAGCTATGGATTCGCAAGCTGGTACTAAACATGATAATTTCATGTACAATGATGTTAATCCTTCAAATTACTTTTCACCTCTTTAAACAAGAGGGCTGCGATGTATAAGATCAGCTTTGACTCATTTAAGATTCACCTAACAAAGATGTAAATATGAAGAGATTAGCTAAAAGTGGAATTGTGCACTTTGGTATTCTGTGCCTTGTTTTTTCAGGTGTTTAGAATACAGAGCCCAAACAACAAAAAACTCATTTTCCAAACACTGCACTGTGGTACCTGTACTGTAAATGTGGTTTTCAATTTTGTGCTCTTTTGACTTTTCACTCTTGCAAACGTCGTTACAGTATCTGTATTGTAACTGAGGTTTCTTAGCTGGATGATGACAGCTAAATGCCTCTGGTGCCTGCTAACATGTTAGCTACTGGCAGATTGTGGCACCTGCCGAGCTTTGGTCAGGGGGGTTGGCGAGAGTGACCCGAGCTACCTGTTGATGTGCTGTGTGCGCAAACGAGGGCTCATGGCTGACAGGTCTTTGTGGCAGAGCTGGCAGAAGAACAGACCTCCCTCCTCCACATGCACCTCCGCCTGGGCCGCACGGTCCAACTGCTCCTGCAGCCGCAGAGCCACGAGCTCATCGCTCTCTGGCTGATCGAGGGGCCCTGGTGCACATTCACACCCATTCAGAAACAGGTACTGGATTTAAATGACAGTGGCATTCCAAAACTGCATTCATTGCTCTGGCTATGCAGAACTACTTCTGCTAGCAGTTCAGTGTGTGATGATATGCAAAGTTAAATTGCCAGTTTATGTCCGTCTGTCTGTCTTCGTGTCTGTCAGAATGATCCTACTGGACAACTTTTGTGCTATGATTATTAACACTGCCATTATGGTTTATTAAACTTATTCTTACCTGGTGGAGGATGAGGAGGTGTTTCATTGTGCAGGAGGCGAGGTGGACTGGCTCTCTTAAAGCGCTTCATTCGCCGGAGCACCTTCTCCTTAACTTCTCCGACAGAGGAACTTCCCGCCCCTTCTGCGTCCGTGCTCACTGCTACATCCATAGTGAGCTGTGAACTTCTATTTGTTAGGCGATCAGGCTGGGTCTTACCCGTCACCTTAGCGTGCAGCGGCCTATCGTTTTGATCATTGTGTCTTTTCCTTTTAGAGGGAGCTTTACGTTTAGACGACACGACGTCTGCCGCCGTGTTTTGGACGTGAGAATCCGATTCCTCATCTTTGGCTGCTACTGTCTTGTCGTCGCCAGACTCGCCTTTTCGTCGCACTCTTTTCAGGAGCCGGGAGCAGAGGACAGAAAAGTCCTGGTCTGAATCGTCCATGAGCGATTTCAGTCATCTAGCTAGCTAGTTAGCGAAACACACAACTGCAGTATCTCCCTTGTAGACATCTACAAGATCCAATTAGTTTAGCATAACGTACTGGCTGACTGCCTAAGTCAGCCTTTGATATGTATAGCTAACTAACGTTTAACCACTACTGCTATCTTAAATGTTCACTTCGCAAATACTTAATTTGAGGTTTCATCGGGAACAGATGTGATAAATATTATGATAACCTGTATCTAGCAAATAATCACACTGAAGAATAATGCCGCTAGCTCACATTACCTTGATAGCTATCTTAGCTAACTAGCTAGCTAACGTTAATCTTTTTAGACTAGCCAAAGTAGCCACCACAATAGCTAGTTAAGACAATTTGCTTTTACAAATTATACTTATTATAGACGAATTACAATGGGTCCTGGTGAAATGACTGTAAAACTGTTTTTACTTTCTATAAAACATAACCTACTGAGCCAGTAGTTACCTAGCGATTAATACGACCGCCTGGCTCTGCTTCCGGTGACGTATGGTAAAGACTCGCCACGTGACTTTGGCTTACAAATTCATATTTGGAAATTCAACCTTCACTAAAGGAAATTATTTACATTCAGAGTATTAAAAATATTCATTTCACACCCATGTTCAATTCAGTCAAACGCATGTTTTCCCTTTTTATTTTCATTACATACGAATAGGATAAACTGACACTTATGGCAAGAATTTCAAGCATGAGTTTATTAGATATGAAAGCACACGCATTTAACAAGAGATGTGCAGATGTGCAGATTTGTACCATTGGTCCACATTGCTGATTCACTTTCTTTAACAGGTAATCAATTGATACAATATGTCAAGATGTTTGTGTGACAAATTATTATTCAATTTTTAACCTACACACTGATGATGTATATACGCAGGCATTTAGATTTAATAAGGTCTTTCTATATCATTTATATAAAATAAATATAAAATGCATAAAACCTAAGAGCCAAATTATGCAGAAGGAGCAAAAGGCTGTAGGCGAGCAGACTGGGGAGTGCTCGGTGAAGTCACCAGGCTCCACGGGTCCTGCGAAGCTTTGCAGAATGTTCGCGGATGCTTCCCTGCACAGCCAAATGCTGCTGCTGCGGTGGTATTGGCAGCTGCCGGGGCATGCTCCGGCCCTGCACGGAGGCCATGCGACGGCGCATCATCTGCACCTGCTGCAGCCGGTGCTGGAGCTGCTGCTGGCGGAGCTTGTGCTTGATGTTGAGGCAGAAGGGCACGGGGCACTTGTTCTCCTGGCAATGCTTGGCGTGGTAGCAGCACAGTGCGATGAGCTGCTTGCACACGGGGCAGCCGCCGTTGGTCTTGCGCTTGCAGCCCTTGGTGTGCTGCACCACCCGCTTCATCTTCTGGCAGGACGGCAGGGAGCAGTTGGCATTGCGGCACTGGCAGGCGTGCACCAGTGACTGGATGCAGCGCTGGATGCTCAGGCGCCGGCTCTCCTTGGAGGCTTTGCTGCTCTGATCAGTACTCTGGCAGCTGCTGCAAAGGCCCTTAAATGGTGATAGAAATAAGTGTATTCATTTTGTGAATAAAGATGACCTCATGCAAGTACTTCAAACCTCAGTTCACAAATGAAAAAGTTTGTATTATATTTTAGACTTGATGGATATTTCAGTTCCACTATCACACAACAGAATAGCCAAGATCAAAAAGTCAAAACCTCCTCCAAGAGTAACATAAACGTTTGCACTAGACTACCTATTTGGATCGCAGTAAGTATACATGCTTTTTAGCTAGCTCCTGGCCAAATAACGTTTCTGTGAACTAATACTACAAGCATATAAAATGCACACGTATTTTTTTTCCACATATTTTAGGATTATAGGGTTTAGAGTATAGTTTAATAACCATTTGAAGGGCATAAATAAACGTCAGGGTAAATCAGACTAGTAAGTGACTGTCGGGTTTCATTATTAGTAGACAGGAAAATAATAGCAGGTCTGGGAAAGGACAGCTTTGCCAATACAAGGTTTTAAACACGTCATTCCACTTCGTTCAAAAGTAAAAGTGAAAGTAAGTTGTCCTCCGCCTTTTCTTAAATTATATTTTTTTAGACGACACGCCACTCTCCGTGAATATTAATTAAATGTCCGCCACTAAACCAAATTCAAAGTAACAAGCTATTACAAAAGATCCGTTAAACTTACAAAAGCTCAAGCTGCTACTTTTGTCAATAACAATAATTTTAAAAAAAAATTAAAGTTAAATTTACATTAAAACACATATTGATGCTTCAGCATGTACTCGGTCACTCTTACCGTTGCGGATGTCATATTTAAATGAATTCCAGAATTTTATTTTTGACTGTATAAACCAACAAGCTACGTGAGAAGAGTCTGGGCACAGATCGCATCAGAGATCGCCTGCAGTCGGGGGAAGGAGCTGAGCTTGTGACGGGAGCAGGGAGGAAGCGAGTCACGTCGAGCTGGCTGAAATGCTAAAAAAAAAACTAATAGAGTAGCAGGGGTGTCTAATGCAGCATGGAGGACACAACAAGCAGCACTTGTCAAGCGTTACTGTAGGCTTAAATAAAGAGAACAAAAGGCAAGCGAGAGACAGGGGTATGTAATTAATAATCAGGAGATTGGGAACGGGGAAGGTGCGGTGTGTGTGGCTGCGGGGGGGGGGGCAGTGGACGTGTCTCGGGTTTGGCGCCTAGAGCACAATGAGTTTGTTGAACTCTGCGTGAGATGGCGCACACACATAAATAAATAAAAATAACTATTTTATATATATATATACATACACACACACACACACACACACACACACACACACACACACACACTTCAGAAAGCAGGAACCATCATGGGACCATCATACAACTTGAGCTATTGAGGGTTAAGGGTGTTGCTCAGGGACCCAACAGTGGCAACGTCCTTAATTCTGATGGTCTGAAGGTGTTCAACAGCAATCTCTTGGATTCTCCAATATGATGCTGATTACATCTCTTGCAATTAATACAGTAGACAACTCCAGAAGTGATGCATGGGGAGGAATGGGTGATGACAATTGATCGTTTTGTGCCAGTTAATTAAGTGGCTGTGTTAATCAATTTAAATGTAGCACATCTAGAGTGGTTGCAGGCTATAGTACCTGTTATTACATGAATGTTCATTTATCTCACTCTTAACGAGCATGTCTTAATGGAGGATCCTTAAAGGGGATGTGGTCTCTGCATCATCCTGGAAAATTCTGAAGTGTTTATGTATATTATGAGCCACTGTTTTATTTGCAGGATGATAAATCAGCAGCAAAGGAATTCTTGTTTATAGGCCAGTGCAACCATTCTGAACAGGTGAAACAGGAGCAAGGGCAACTATGACTTCCATAGGAAACCCACAGTTATCCACACATTTCCATAATTTTTCTGGAGGAAGTCTTCAATCTAACTGCAAATATGCTTACGGCCTAGTAGCCATGAGTAAGTGATTGGGTTTTTGCAGGCCTTTGAATGTAAAGAATTGTAAATAGTAGAGTCTGTAGGTTCATAATAGATGGTGGTATTAAAACAAGAATTTCCAGAATTCACCAGAGATCCAAAAATGTTATCTTACGCCAGGATGTGCAATAGTCCATGTATATTTCCGAGAAGGTGTCATGATTGGCTACTGCCTAGCACCCTATTGTCATGGCTTCTCATGTCATTGGTTCATTTTCTCCATTCTTGTTCCAGTCCTTGTTTTGGTTTTCACCTCATTTGTATCATCTGTGCATTGTTACTCCTCATTGCCCTGTGTATGTAAACCCTGCCTTGTTGCCTGTCTGTTTGCTGGCTATTGTAATCCATGCGGTAGTGGTAGTTCTTATCGTTACTTGTGGTTTTTATAGCATGCATCTTTGTTTGCCATCATGTGTTTTGTTTCCTTTGGTTTGCTAAGTATTCCTGGACTCTTCATATTGGCTTAAAAGTGGGATATTATTTTCCACTGGGCAGGAACAAGCACATACAATAGGACATCCAGGATTATTTTCCTTTTAGGGAGTAGCGAGAAACGTCTACAGTGAAGATTATCTACAATAAGATTCCGTGCAGAATCAGGCAGGTGTCCGGTGAAATGGCATGATTAATAATAGACAGTGGAAGACTGTAACTTTGGAGTGATGTCAGAGCTTCTTGTAAAGAAGAGCTTCTTGCAGCAGCTCCACCCTTATCAGCTGTCTTAATAACAATGTCACTACTTTTGTTAAAATTTTTATATGCAGAGTATTCTTTCTTTGGTAGATGCTTTTTTATTTTTTTTTTGCAGGTTTGTTGAAATATATTTCACTAATTTCTCTTTCATGTGTATTAAAATATTGTGCTTTAAAATGCCCTGTAGGAAGTGTCCAGGAAGACTTGGTTGATTTACGTTCAGATAAGTGAAGGTTTCTAGATGTAATGGAATTTGGTTGAGATTTCAGCTGCAAAAATCTCATAGTGTGATGTAGCAAATGCATGAAGCTGGCTTTACACTGTGATCTTGAACAAATTCCATGACAGACTGTGCGATCTCCCATGTGCTGACAGTCAGACTATACAATAAACCCAAGATGATTTGAAGTTGGCACATAGGTTGTTATTCCAGGCTGCTGAGAAGGCTCTGGTTGCAGCAGGAACTCCCTGGTAGATGTGTGATCTAAATCCATCAGCACGTCCTGGATCTCAAGGCATTTGAAGCTGTTGCAACATTCAATCATTCCTGTTGGATCCAGCCTTGACATGAAAAGATGTAGCACATCCTGCAATCGTCATGACTGCCAAAATTGGCACTTAAGACACGTGAGCTTTCACGTGTAAACTACACTGTGTGTACTACTGGGCAAGAGAGTATTTTGACCATATCATCATTTTTGTTCATATTTTCCAACTCCAAGCTGTATAAAGTTGGTTGCTAATAGAATTTAAGCGTATCAGGTGATGTGTATTTGTGTAATGAGGGAAGGTGTGGCCTAAGGAGATCAGCACACTATATTGAGCTGTTCATAATTACTATGCAGCTTCGTTTCCTCAGGCAAAATGGGCAAAAAAGAGATTTAATTTATGCTGAAAAGTCAAAACTTGTATAAAGTCTTTCAGAGGAATGCAGCACTCTTAAAATTGCTAAGATATTGTGGCATGATCACAGAACCATCAAATGTTTTGTTGTATATAGTCAACTGGGTCGCGAGAAATGTGCTGAGAAAAAAGACGCAGTTTAACTGCCAAATATTTGAGAAGAATCAAACGTGAAGTGACCAGGAACCCTTTATCCTCCAGTGTGGTCATATTCCTGAACTGCAACCTACCTGGAGTGCCCAGAAGTACAAGGTGGTCAGGATTCAGGGATATGGACAAGGTAAGGAAGGGTGAAAGCCGACCACCACTGAACAAGACACATAAGGTGAAACGTCAAGACTGGGCCAAGAAATATCTGAAGACACATTTTTCAAAGGTTTTATGGACTGAAGAGACGAGAGTGACTCTTGACGGACCAGATGGATGGGCCCATGGATCAGTAACAGGCACAGAGCTGCACTTGACTCAGGTGGAGGTGGGATATTATTAAAGATGAGCTAGTTGGACCTTTTCAGGTTGAAGATGGACTCCAAATCAACTCCCACACCTACTGCTAGTTATTAGAAGACACTTTCTTCAAGCAGTGGTACAGGAAGAAGCCTGCATTTTTCAAGAAGACCATGATTTTTATGTAGGACAATGCTCCATCGCATGCATCGAAGTACACTGCTGTGTGACTAGCCAGTAGAGGCCTTAAAGATGAAAGAATAATGACATGGCCCCCTTCCTCACCTGACCTACACCCTTTTGAGAACTTCTGGGCCCTTCTTAAACAGGATATTTATGGTGTAGGAAAACAGTAAAGCTGTGGTTGCTTCTGCAAAAAAATTGATAGTCAACAGAATAGCAAACAAAGTTCATGACTGGAAGGTTATTGAGAGGAAGGGTGGCTATATTGGTGACTGATTTTTTTTAATGTCATAAGCTTTTATTTGTACATTTTGAGTTGTTTATTATCATCACTTTAACAGATGAAAATAAACAAGTGAGAAGGGAAAATGTCCGTTTTCATTTAGTTGCATAATTCTGCACACTAATAGTTGCGCCATAATTAGGCACATAGATATTGTCCTAAAAAAGACAAAACCTCACTTTTACTCTTTTAAATATTCAGGTTTGAGGTTTAAGATTTTGGATTGACTGAGAGCACTGTAGTTGTTCAGTAATAAAATGAATCCTCAAAAATACAACTTGCCTAATAATGGTGCACACAGCGTAGCGCATACAAGGTCAGTTCCAGAAAGTGGACATAGCCCCAGCAACCTGCCCATGTTCCTCTCCCAGAAGTGAGACCATGCTATCGTCCTCGCTCAGAAATAACTCGCCTACTCACCTACTCTGAGAAAGTCAAAAATGAAAGTCCACACTTCTCTTTGTTTATTTAAAAAACTGTAACGTCCATACATCCGGGAAGCATCAGGCCATTTCAAGGAATGTTACTATCCATTCACACCCTTTAAATATTTGTGCTGATGCAAAGAATGGCATTTTTGTAGTTCAAAAAAATTGGGACATGGATTTTCGTCTCCCGTTGATGTTCATAAGAAAACCTGTGGCGGGGATGTGAATTGGAGGGCTGACGGTATCAGTTGTTGGCAAGGCGAATTGGACTCATATTTAATCAGTATCATCATGTTCGCCCTCTGGATTACTTCATAGAAACAGCTGGAGAGTTCCTCCGTGCAACTGTCCTGGATGAAATTTCATTGTAACCTCCCAGCTGCAAGTGATTTTCTCCCAGTTAACTCTTGTCCCCAAGACATCCAGCAAAGCCAATTTCCTTTCTCTTTGATCAGTAATTTTACCTTTTATCTTGTCTGAAATGGCCCTTGCTTAAGTAAATGGGAGACACGTAATCAAAATCAAAACCCCATGAGGGTCTGTATTTGTTAATCTGTGCACATCAACATACTCTTCCAACTTTTCTAGAAACTTCAAAGGATCACACTGTAAAGCATCCTTGGGTTCCATGAATGGTGCTATATAAGTGTAACTTCTTTCATTAACTCTCTCAAACACACATTTAGAGCGGTTAAACTTTCATAAGCTATTAGTCAAAGAGTCCAGCTCTATAGGGTTGAGTGTCTTAACAACAATAGCTACATTCTCTTCCCCACCAAGGTGAACCATAGGGGTAGAATGGATTGGCGCTATAGGGAATCTAACCATGCAGTCAGAGCCCTGATCACATCAGCTCTGGGACTGAGGAGCTTCCTTCCAACAACCATTTCAGCTCTGATCTGGTGCTGATGCTGTACTCTGGTTTACATGCAACAGAGGAACCTTGGCCTATAATCCTCTCTTTCAACTGAATTTGGTGTCATGGTTTTCAGCATAATCTGGCATGCTGCTCTTGCATGCTGCAACATATTTGATATCTTTTCAACACATGGATTAAGCCTAGGATTGTCAATCCTAAAGGCTGAGATTAATTTTTTTTCCATTCTTCCTTCAGAATAATTTGACCTGCTTGGTATTTTTTAATAGACATTATGCTTTCACCAATCCAAGAGTGAAGCACATTATTTTGTCTTAAGTATATCTCCCTTGGTCTCTACTTCCCCTAATCTTTTCCTAGTTAATTTGTTTGAGGCAATGATCCTATGATGCGCATTAGCAATTTTCCTCTTCTAATTCTTGGGCATTTTAGAATCGTTTTCAGGACACAGCTCAGTAATAAAATAATCCAGAGTATTCTCAATCCTGTCAAGTAGTTCACGTGAAGCATTCTTAGTAACTAGTTTCCCCATTGTAAAAGTCACTCGATGTAATAGTCTAGAAGCAAATCTGTTTTAATGACTATACACTATCTGGTTATGTTACAATACCGTAAGGTACATTGGACGCAGTCACACTGCTTCGGGTACAGACAACTGTAACATTATTACTGCCATACTACATTGATACTTTATTACTAGACGTTTGAGTTACTTTAGAAATGTCCACATTTCAGGTAATTTAGAAACATACATGTCGGTTCAGTTACTTTAGAAACTTACCAAACACACAATATGTTCCAATTACTTTAGAAACTTAAATTTATATTCTTTATGCCACTCTTCCAAAACAGTTTGGGATTTTTAATTACTTCAGAACTTTCACAAGATTACCAGAAATGTGGCCTAAAATCTTGCTGCTATGATAGAACAAAAATAACCCAGGATTATCCATGTCCTTAAACTTTTAGAGGTATGTAAAATGTCTTTATAGGTTTTTAAATGAGAGTATAACCTAAAAGTAACAATATAAAGACAGAAAAGAGTTTTACTTACCTACTTATCTTCTCCACTTTTTGTTTTGGAAAGTCCCTCCTGGCTGGCTCACCAGCTGTGCTTAGCAAATATGCCTCTCAGTGCAGGGTATTGGATTTAACCCTATTTGGGTGGAGTTTCTACGAGAGAGAACATTTCTCACCGGTTTGTGTGTGTTGATTGTAGTGTCCTTGGATATGAGAAAGGTGCAATATAACTAACTAATAAGAAAGAAAAGCTCTCTGAACTTGATGAAAAATGGTATTTTTTAAAATTCCAGTTAGAATCTGTGGTTGTCATATGAAACAGCACAATCACCATGATGATCGCAGTGCAACCTAACTTAATTACAGGCCAAATCAGATTTAAGAGCACAATTGCTGACACTGCCAGAAGATAATCGTATGCTTTGGGTCACAGATTGCACGTTAAAATTTCGTTTTTTTGTGCATTGTGTCAGGAGACTTCTTTTATGATTTGTGAAAGTGTATACCCGTCTTTAGGAGAATAGCTATGTGGCTTCAGTATGTTTGTTAGAACAACTTTGAAAACACTGCAAATTAAGAATTTAGCTGATGCTAAATTTTAAATAGTAATTTAACTGTAAAATATCTCCTTTGAGATTGAAAGTTAATTTTTTATAATGTTCACAATAATACAAATATTTGAATATTTTGTTAAGTAATTTAGAAAAAAATTGTTTTAGACAAATTCAGGTAGGTAGCTAGCTAAGTAACGATATAAAGTACTCCAGCATGCTATATTACCTTTAAGGCTACTGATTATCTTGCTAATTAAAGCCTGTAGCAAAACTAGCTACTATGGCTGTGAAATGCAGTTTTGTGCAGGCACTTTATAGATGCAGTCATAGCCAAGACATATGGACCTTTAAGAATAATGCAATTTTTAAATAAAATACAGGTTTTTGGACAAATAGGATTCCTCAAGCACATTAATTTAATAACAGGCTGTACACACATATTCTTTAAAACTAATCACCTAGTGTAATACATGCTGTGCGAAGACCTATATTTCACTTAAAAATGTAAAAATTCAATTTTCAGTTTCATGCATGTACTCTTAACCATATCAGAACACAGCCTACACAGTAACGCATTTCCCAGCCACACTAATTTGTGATGTTATTTCACACAATTCCTTCCCACTGTTTGTGGGTGGATTAATTTTTGATCAAGTCTGATTTAACCAATTTTTAAAAAAATAATTAAAAAGCAATTTCTGTTTTCACTTGTAAAATGTACTTTTTTTTGGGACAGATTTTGATCTGCCTTTGTGGTCAAGTGTTCCTACAATCACAATGCTTGTAACTTCAATTGTTCAATCTAAATCTCAAGACTGCAGACCTGTGGATTCTGTAGAAGGGCAGATGGTTTAATTACCTGATGCCATCATTCATATTTTGGCCCTCCAGGACCAGTATGCAATGCATCTTAATACAGATTACAGAATAAGTAATACCGTTCTAGCCACTAGAACTATTGAAGATCAGGACAGGACTGGATTATAGGACCCGATTTGTCGGAGAGTATAACCAACATGGACACCATGTGGTTGTGAAGCACCACTGTGACACCACTACCTTGTGCAAAATTTCCTGCTTTCTAACCATGACAAACCAGTTCCATGATGTGCTTTGCATCGAAAAACAGATCCATGGTTGTTCCAAAGACAAGGGGAATGGGTTCGAGTCCCTTGAGGAACAGTCTTCTGGTACAAAAACCATCTTTGTCTAAAGGACGTTTTAACTGCAGTACTGCGCTCAACCATATCCTTGTTCACTAGTTGACATGCCAGCACCATCCAATCCGAGAATGGAAAGAAAGAAAATGGGAAACGGTGACAAAACAAGCAAAAGTAGATTTGATCTGTTGCACACAGTTTATTTAACAATATGGTATATAAGTAAGAAATAAGTTTTTTAACCAGTTTATACAGTGATTCCATTCTCTCTTCCTTATATTTATAGTATTTTGCGTAATAACTTGCATGATTTACACCGAGAGGAAAAGTGGAGCCCCAGTTCAAGTTTGTGTGTGAGAGGAATGAGGGTCGATAGCAGAACTCTGTGTTCCAAAAGCAGTCAACCAGTGATGGCTCATTCCAGACCCACGCAGCTTAGGGCCTCCTCCCCTCACGCTTTATACTCATAGATCTGTGTCACAAAATCAGGACAAAAAGCAACAATTTTCTACATCTGCGAGACAGAAATTCTGGATCCAGGCCAGTGAGATGGTGGTGTTTACACATACTCTTGGGGTTGTTGATGTATTGTGTTTGACGTGTGTGTGTGCCCAGTTCCTATCAACACAAACAAATAGTTCTCCTCAAAAAGACTTCACAATGAGGAAAGGAGGGTTTTCCTCCAAAATGCATGTCTGAAAAACAAAACAAAAAATTAAACGGTACAACACTAGAATACAATCGCCAGGAAAGACAAGAGCAGAAAAAAACCTTGCCCAAATTCCCAGACAAATTATTTTACAGTCTTTGAACACAAATGTTTTAAAGTTAGGGTACAAAATAAAAAGGTATGAATAATATAATGAACTTTTGTAAATTTTCTTAAAAAAGAGCAGGCATGAAACCATACCCCCCGAAAAGAATGCAAAACAAAACACCAAAAATGTGAAAAAAAAAAACAACGACCATATTTGGTCTCAACCAAAAAATATATTCTTTGTGATTTAAATTTATTTTTAAACAGCAATTTCTAATTCCTCAACTCAAAGGAAGAAATATCAGTCTTGCTTTAGGAAACATATCAACATTCCTAGGATTGATGACTTTTTTTTATTTTTCCATTGCTCTCCCCCCCCCCCCAAACTTACATATTTTGGAACTTTTTACATGTCAGTACAAAAATTATTTATAGAGGAAAACAAAAAACAAAAACAACAACAATAACAACAAAAAACGGCCAAAAAGGGGAAGGATAAAGGACCTGGGGAGGGGAGGTGAGGGAAAATGGGGAAGGTGGGCGGCGCTAATTCGCAGAAATCGCTACAATCCCTCCACAAATTTCTCCAGCGTGTCCCCCGTGGTGTCTCCGACCATGGCTAAGTCATTGGCCAGCGCCCCTCGGCTGGGGGTGTTGAGCTGTGGGAGCATAGCACTCTGCTCTGGTGTGCCTAGGTGTCCCTGTTCCATAGCGCCCGGCATGGGTGCGCTGAGGCTGGGGTGGGGCGATCCAGAGTGGGGCGGAGCATGTTGGGGAGAAGGCTGCGTCTGCACCTGTGGTGATGGGCTGGAATGCGGTGGCGGCGGTTGCCGCGACGGCGGCCGGGGTGACTGCACGGGTGCAGGTGAGCGCACCTGATTGCCAAGCGCATTAGCCATGGGCTGGCCGGAGAGCAGGTGGGCCTGTGGGCTCATGGGGCCTGGCGGTGCAGGCGAGCCCATCTGGGGCTTGAGTACAGCCGCCTGCTGTTGCTGTTGCTGCTGCTGTTGAAGTATGCGCTGGTGCAGGAGGTTCTGTGTGCTGTCCATACCCAGCCCAGCCTGCCCCATCTGGGCCATGGGTGGGAGCTGGCCCATGGGTCCGCTGGAACCCTGCATGGCCAACTGCTGCTGCATGCGGAGCTGCGAGTAGCTGGGGGCGGTGCCCTGTGCCTGTGGGAATGGACCGTGCGGCTGGGCCATTCCGCTCTGCTGCTGCTGCTGCTGCTGCTGTTGTTGTTGTTGTTGTTGTTGTTGTTGTTGCCGCAGGAGTTGCCTGCGATAGATCTCCTGCAGCTGGGGGTTGTTGGCGTGGGCTGGATTTATCAGCGGAGCCTGTGGGCCGAGGGCTGCCATGGCCTGCGCCGCGGCCTGGGGCTGGGGCTGCATGCCTGGTCTCTGCCCGGCCTGCATGGCCATGGCCTGCATCGCAGGCTGCGAGGGGTGCATGCCCTGCGGCGGCATCGGTGCTGGCTGCTGTGGCTGCGGCTGCGGTTGCTGTTGCTGCTGCTGTGGCTGGCTGGCGTGGTACTTGGCCGTCCTCTGTTTGATAAAGGCAGCCATGAGCTGGGGGTTGGACTTGAGGATGTTGAGGACCTGCTGCTGCTGCTGGGGTGAGCTGGGTGACTTGAGCGTGCGCAGTAGGTCCTGCAGGGCGTTGGGGGCGATAGCGCCGGGCCGCTGGGGCGCCTGGGGCCTCTGGCCCTGGGCCGGTACCATCATGCGCTGCTGCTGCTGCTGTTGTTGCTGCGATGGTGGCTGCTGGGGCATCATGGGTCTCTGCAGGGTCATGGCCGACTGGGGGCCGGGCGCCACCTGCGGGGCGGGCACCTGCGGCTGGGCGGGCTGCATGCCAGGCTGCGGTGCTCCAGGCCACTGACCCGGCGATATGGCAGGCATGACCTGTGGCCCGCGGGGCCCTACCATCTGCATGGGCGGCTGCATGGGGCCGGGCATACGCTGCTGCTGGTGGTTCATGGGAAGGCCATTCATGGTCATGCGGTAGTTCTGGTTCTGCTGAGCCTGAGCCACCATCTCTATGTGCCTTGCGATCTTGACAGCGGCTGCCGGTGGGTGCTGCTGTGGGGGTGGTTGCGGCTGGGGCGGCGGTTGGGGGGTCTGGGGGGTCTGGGGGAGAGGTGACTGCTGCTGATGCAGGGGGGAGGCCTGCGGTCCGGGCTTGCCCTGCGAGGCTGCTGTGGGGGGCTGGCTGTTGCGGGGGCCAGAAGGGTAGCCGGGGGACATGACACCAGCGTTGGGAGTGGAGGGTTGGTTGGAGAGAGGCTGCGGAGTCTGGGGCGTGTGTGGCTGCTGGTGCGGCGTGGGCGTGCTGGGGGCGGTAGAGGGGGGCGGGGAGGGCAGGTTGCTCTGGGGCATGCTCCGTCCCTGCATGGAGGCCATGCGACGGCGCATCATCTGCGCCTGCTGCAGCCGGTGCTGGAGCTGCTGCTGGCGGAGCTTGTGCTTGATGTTGAGGCAGAAGGGCACGGGGCACTTGTTCTCCTGGCAATGCTTGGCGTGGTAGCAGCACAGTGCGATGAGCTGCTTGCACACGGGGCAGCCGCCGTTGGTCTTGCGCTTGCAGCCCTTGGTGTGCTGCACCACCCGCTTCATCTTCTGGCAGGACGGCAGGGAGCAGTTGGCATTGCGGCACTGGCAGGCGTGCACCAGTGACTGGATGCAGCGCTGGATGCTCAGGCGCCGGCTCTCCTGGGGGCTCTTGGAGGCTTCTCCGCTTTGACCATTGCTGTCGTCGTCCAGACCCAAACCCCACTTAACCATTGGGTGCTCGTGGCCTTTAGTGTTATAACAGTTGATGCACAAGTCAAAGTCCTGAAAGGGAAAAGAAGTAATTCAATTTGCGAGTGGAGACCATAACAATCCAGAAAACTGAACTTGTCTATGAACCAAACTCCTGGACAAGTATTGGACCTAGTCTCTGTGCCAATGGTGAATCACCACTGGAAATTCTTTTAAGGCTTTTAAGGCTTGATCTGGGTCTAAGACTCTGGTCCTGTAAAAAGCAACCTGAAGTTATTGGTTAATAAGCCCTTTTACCACAGCCAGATTTACTGTGCAGCATAAGGTACTACATATTATGTTAAAAATAACAAAACACAAAGCACTACAGTTAATATGAAGGAAAGCAATGGTACCTCAGTAAACACACCTGTGTTTTACCTCAGTAAAAACCCCAGTTGCCTCTTATGACCTTTTTTTAAAATTCAAAGGGCTTCCTTTCATGTCAATTAGATACTTTATCCAGGACTCTAGAAATTATCCTAAACTAATCTACACGCCATAACAAACCTACATGGATCTTAGGATTTTTTTTTTTTACCCCTCTCCTGAAAAACTGCTGTTATTTTAAGGTTTGCAAGTATTGGTGTGAGCTAATCCTGTAACCCAGGCAACACCAGCCTGGTGACCTCACTCAACACCCCCTCCCCCCCTTGAGGGCATGTGTGTGTCTGGGCCTCACCTCGCAGACGGTGCAGTGCCAGCGTGTCTCCACGTGGTGCTTGCACTCATTGCAGGTGTAGACGAAGCGGTCCTGGCCCTGGTTGTGGAGCTCCACCAGCATGCACATGGTGCTCCACTTGCAGCGGCGCAGAGAGCTGAATTCCCAATGCTTGTCGCGTGCGAGCGTCAGGAAGGCGTCCCGCCCGTCCATCAGGTCACAGGTCAGCAGCGGGTCCGGGTCCATAATGGGTGGCAGCGTGTTCACCATCGGCCCAGAATGCAGGTGGATCACGAAGAAAACCTGGGGGTGGGGGGGTCAGGGGGCAAGTTAAGTGGAATTCAGTCCAGGGTCGATGCTATATTTTTTCAAGAGAGAGAGAGAGAAACTGACAAAGGATGTGCAAATAAAAAAATGACATCACACCTCTTTGTGTTTCTCCATGGTAGCATAGAGTTTCTGGGACAGATCATTGGCTACATTCGGCATCCCAGGCTTCTTCTTGTTGGCCCGACTGACACTGCTCTTATTTTTATTTGTCTTCTTACTGTTCTTCTTCTTGGCATTCTTGCTGTCCCCGGGTGTGCCCTATAAGAGGAACAGATGAGATTGCATGCTGTAGGGGGTAAACAAGCGAGACTGCAGACCCAAACAAATTATTGTGGCAGTCAGCATACTAATGGTAAATCTCTAAAATAAAAATTTTAGTACTACTGTGTGTGCAAGGATTGTACTACAGTGACTTAATAAAGGTCATGTACAGATGACGGCCAAGAGCGCACAGTGAATGAGAGAGGGTGCAGCCTTAACACTGGTTAAAAGGTCATGGGTCACCTCCGGGGTTTCGCATGCTGCCGTGTTCTCTTCCTTCTTTCTCTCCTCCTCCTCCTGCTCCAGCTCCTTGATGCTTTCCTCCAGGACGTTGGGCCAGAAATCGCCCTCGAAGTATGGCAGCTCGTTCGCGCTAGTCAGACGGTCCTCAGTCGCTTGCTTGAAGATGTCCTGTCAAAATGTACTTGCACTGTCAGAATGACCATCTGAAATCCTCAATCCATATTCTGTCCTGTAGCATACCAGCATTATGTATACAGACTCGACGGGTTAACGTCCCCTCTTTTGCATCTTGTGATTAAGCCCTGGAGAAGGAGCAGTGGTAGGGGCCAGCTGTACCTTGTAGTCGTGCAGTATCCGCTCCGCGAAGGCCTTGTCCAACATTTTGCGGTACCATTCCTGCAGGCGCTTGGGCTTGGGGATCTTCTGGTCGGCAGGGTGACAGTGGAAGATGTAGTCGTCGCCTTCACTGGGAGGGCATGCCCAAATATGCCCCGTCACATACCTATAGAGAAATATCAAAAACCCAAGTTGGGCCTACATGACAACGTCTATTATCAGTCATTAGTCCATTACTAGTTATTAGTAGTTTAAAGAAAGAAAAATGAGACACATACACAAAACTGAAAAAAGGAAACATACCCGAGTTTTTTGACGTATTCCAAATAGCCAATGAGGATTTCGTGATAGACAGCTGTCCTAAGCATGCGAGGTCTAAAGAAGTGAATACTGTCGAGGTATGATATGTATACCCGTCTGCAACGATAATAAGAAAACCATCAGTATCACCCGGCAGGCCTCTTAACATGGAGCGTGTACTTGTGTGCAAGTGTGTGCGGTTGTACCTGGTGTTGGGGAAAGGGCAGTCAGAGCCATACTCCTGCACATGCATGCCGAAAAAACACACGTCAACTCCATCAATCTCCTCGAAGGCGAAAAGTGCTTTGGTTCTGTAGGGGAAGCTTTCAGCCATCTCGCCAGTGTCTACAAACCTAGAAGTACAGCAGGTTATCAATAATTTTTTATTACTTACACACACACACACACACACATACACACACACACACACACACACACACACACTCTCTCTCTGTGTGTGTGTGGCACCCTAAAGAGATTTGCTCTTTGACTAGTTTCCTAATTGCTTCTCAATACACTCTCATGGCTGTAGGAAGGTTTGCTGCCTGCCTCGATATGAAACTCTTTAGAAAGAAAGAAAACATGCAGGCATGGCCCTATGATTCCAATCAGTTCCCTCATATACAGCCAGAGGGTTTACCTGGCCCTGAAATACAGCAAGAAGGTTTAAGAGGCCTTAATGTAAAGTCAGGTTTACCTAGCCTAGATATATTCATATTCATATTTTTACAAACCAGAGGGTTTACCTGGCCTTCATGCCGGGTTTGACCTCCACCGTCTTGTCAGAACTAGCGACTACTCGTACGAACACCTCGCCAGCTTCTGGATGGTTCTGTCTTTTCAAGTACTTATTCACCCGGTCCTCTATATATGTGCCCAGTCGCGTTACCTGCAACCCTGATACACACACAGTCCATAGGAATAAGACTTGGTGTAGTATGCCGTGATGTACTTTGACAATGGAAAATTTCAGGCGTTTTCTCGTCAGCCACGATACATGCATGTTTAGGTAGCATTGCCATGGCCTTTGCCTCGTCACTTAGATCATTCATGCACAGTAAATTAAAAGCACATTGCAGAAATGGCCACTTACGTTTTGCAGAAAACTTATTTTCCTTCCTTGTCTTCCCGCTCTTCTTTAAACAGTTCTCACAGATAAAGCTATAGAGGCAAAATGGCCATCAGTTCTGATTGAGACGCATTTCCTATGTGGGCATAGATGCAGACTTTATGACTGAGAATTGAATGACTCACCCAGCAGGCCAGATGACTTCGTAATGTAGCACACATATCTGATGCATCTTGCGCCCACAATCTTTACATTCAACAAACCTGGATTAAGGATAGAATAGAAATCAATTATCGTTATCAGAGCAACATGATTCTCCTTGTGTTTGATTACAAGTGTCCCAATTGTGATGCACTAACTGCAAGTACTGATGGCAAGATAAAAATCATGCAGGCACGCATGTGTTACAGGACTACTGTCAAAGCTACTACACCCAAGACAATAAATGTTTTTGTGCTGTAAGGTTGGGCATCTAAGTGAGAGTAGGTTTAACAGCCTGACATCTGGAACCTAGTAGACTAAATTTCACCCTCATTTTTGATAATGGCTGAGTTTATTTGCATCCAGCAAACTGGTTGTAAAAGTTCAGATTTGGTGTGTCCATCGCCAGCAGTGGTTCCAATAGGTGGCGCTACTAAGCAGCATTCTAACCATGTCACAGGCCTTTGGGAGCTATATGATTACACAGGCCTGCTGTTAAGGCACATTTTTACACTGACAAAACATTAGGTCTGGATTATGGCACAATGGGAACTTGAATGTTTGCAGACAGTATACACGTGCCGATGTACTTACGGCTCAGGGTCTAGTGTGTCATTCTTCCTCCTCTCAAATTGGTCCTTAGAAATCATACTACAGTGAGAGAGAGGACAAAATTGTAAAATAGATCACAACTTTCTACAAAAAAAAAAAAAAAAAAGATTTAACTTAGTTTGCTCATACACACACAGACAATATATAATCCCCTTGGTTCATATTCTTGCTTGTACTCTCAAAGAGAAGATATCAAAAACTCTTAAATCGATTTGGTAAATTTGTTAACAAAAACTGGTGATAGCTTTATCTGTCTGATCGTGTTTTTAAATGAATAACTCACATGATAAGAAGAGTCAGATTAGAGCTGGTGAGAGTAGAGCTCTCAGAGAGGGTGTTGGTGTAGTACTCACGTTTGTGGCTGAGCAGGATCATCCCCCAGTGTCACGCTGTCTCCCTGGATCTCATTGAAGCACTTCTCACAGAAATGATACCTGTGCACAGCAGTTATTCAATTTGGCATGTGTACTTACACACTATTTGGTTACAGGTACATAGATATTTTTAAACTGTCACCATATTTTATTACCATTCTTGCTTTGATAAAATTTTTAAAAATATTTTTTCCGAGTTTCTCTGCAGCAGTGATGGCTTGCGCAACGACTGCAGTGACAGTGTCTATACTGCAGGGGGTGCAAGGGAGTCCGTTATGAGTAACCATACGTTTATTTAATTGAAAAAAAGTGCGTTTCTATAAGACAGCGTGCATAATTTAACTGTCAATGAATGAAAATTGAAAAAAGGAAAGTGTAAGAGAAAGAAAGTGTGACTATATTTCTTAGACACCATCCTCTAACAAGATGCAGTCCAAATAGGCTTACAAAATCTATAGAAAAAGGCGCCAAGACAAATGATACATTTGAGGAAGGATTTGAGTAGTAGTAGTAATAATAATAATACAACAACAAAAATAACAGATGACTGACACCCCCCCCCCCCCCCCAACCGCCTATTCTGGTAGGGAGTCCACTTACCTGTTCTGGTAGCTGTAGTAGGTGCCGTCTCTAGGAATGGTGCAAAGCTGTTTACCATAGCAGCACAGCGTTTGAGGGGAGAACTCGTACTGTAAGGGAGAAAAGAGAACGGTGAAGAGAGGAAACACAAACACACCCAAACCAACCCACTGCAAACAACCCATCCAGCTTACACCCAAATACCTACCATCCCTTCCAGCCACCCACCCACCCACAAAACAAACCAATTAAATGTTCAATAACTAGCAACGTCTCAGCCCAGAGTTCCTGATTTCCAGGCCTGAAGGAATGCAGTAACAGGCACTTCAGTGTTCAGTTGGTTGTCTCAGTGCAGGGACAGCAGTGAACAGGG
Source organism: Electrophorus electricus (assembly GCF_041902795.1). NCBI lineage: Eukaryota > Metazoa > Chordata > Actinopteri > Gymnotiformes > Gymnotidae > Electrophorus > Electrophorus electricus. Next base: position 5,503,852 of record NC_137519.1, read on the forward strand.
CAGTTCTGCAAGCCCTTGATCTTCTTTCAAAGCCCTGATTGTGATGATCAATAAACCCATCCCCATTTACACGCATGCTCACTCACCCACCAAGCAACTCTCAACTTCACCCTCCCACCCACCCATTAATCCACCCTCTTCGCCTTCACTCCACTCACTTCACCTCCTCACACACACTGATTCACCCAGTTCATCCTCCCACTCACTCATTATCTTGTTCACCCACTCATTCACCCACCCCTGCAGTCCTTTTTTGCAAACTGACCTTCCTTCCGCAACAGTAGCCGAGGCCCTGCATGACGGGGTCGATCTCCTGCTCGAATACCTCGGCCAGCTTGGAGCAGTACTTGTAGACACGCGATGTCTTCCTGTTGTAGAGCCAGGCGTTGTTGAACATGAGCCAGACGTCGTCCACGTACTGCCAGGGCTCCTGGTACTGGCCTGTATCCAGCTTTCGCTTAATGGTGGATAGGTCAATAGGGTTCTTCACAATGTCGAAGTAGTCCTGCAGACACATCAAACAGGCTATAGTTACGAAGTGAGATTCTTTAGCCACTACGCTACAAAGGACAGGAAGGTGTTTCAAATAGTCACAACATGTTTAAAAAAGCCAGCACTGGTAACTGATTCATTTGTTTGATTCTGTGATCATGATGATTGTTAGCTGAGATTAAAAATAACACTACATTTTGGCATGCAGTGACTCCAAAGGAATGCGCGCTCCCTCAATGCTCATGAGCACCATTCCTTACGACAGGGATCTAAACGGAAATATTTGAAACTGGCCAGTGAGCTCCCCACTCACTCCAGGGACATTTTTGTGGTTTGTCTGAGAGCCATTGACTTAGTAGCAGCATTAATAAAAGTTTAAAGTGTGTATGGGTTTAGCAAACCATAGACAAACACATGGATCACACAATATGTGGCCTTTCATGAATGCACACTACAGCAACAGGAAGTAGTGCATGCATGCATTTAAAGAGAGCACATCGCTGAGGGCAGACATGCGGGATAAGTCGGGATTTAGCACAGTGATTGAGGTGTGTCGGTGGAGTCACCATGTCAGAGGTGGCCAATATGTCAATATACTATTACAACACTTCAAGACAACTTGTATAAATAAATAAGTAGATAAGATAAGATAAGGGCATAGTAGACAAACATCCAATCAGCTCTTTGTTACCAGGCAACTTTAAATTGATAATGCAACAAGACAGTTTGTTGTTTACAAACTCTCTACAACTAGTGAAAATGTCAATTTTATGAAATATTCATGTGGTAAATGTTTTGTCAACTGCAGTATGCTCAGGGAGATCTACTGTGAGACAGCAGAGGTGCAGTGGTATCGCCTGTCCTTTGTGAGGAGTACTCACGGGAATGCCCAGCAGTATTGGGTCCACGGGCTGACGGAAGGGCAGGGACTCGGGGTCCTGTCTGTACAGGGACTCCAGCGTGGGCATGAGCGCTTGCCGAAGCTCCTCTGGCTTGAAGACTGGGGGGGTTGGAGGACAGGGAGAGACAGAGAGACAAGATTTTTCATTCTCAGGCCGTTATTGCCATTTCTACTTACACGTCATTTCTTTACTAAAATCTTCAGCATTATTCTCAGAGTTTAGAGTAGTTTTTAGGCCATGCCTCCCAAAGCCGAGGTTTGATGAGGCATGGGCATGTCTAGCATGCTAAAATGTAGGAATACGTTACTCAAGCATACTAAAGAATAGCACAGCTAACTGAGACAGGGGTCAGCATTATGAGCTTGCAGGCTTGCAGGGGTCAGCATTATAAGCACGAGGACACGCAAACCTGTCTCCACCAGCTTTCGTCTTGTTTCGCTCAACCAGGTTGGCCTTCCCTGTAAAACATTCACCAGAGACACACTCACTCTTCCTGCGAGACTGCGAAGGTGAGGAGGACATCGTGCCATTCGTCCCGCCTTCTTCCTCTTCTTTGGTTTCCGGCTTCACGTCTGTCTTCTTGTCCTCCGTTTCCATAGGCTCCTGCTTGGCCTCTGTCCCATCTGGCTCTTCTTTCTTGACCAAGAGGGAGACAGAGTCGTCCTCTGCCTGTGGGAAAAATCATAAGTTTTATGTTTAAAGACTCCTTAGCACTCCACCTGTGCTATTCAATCCATGCAACGTAAATGCTGGATTGGTCCCGAGATCTGGAAACATCCTTGCCCCCCCTATCCTAACTAGACCCAGAGCAGGTGAATATGTACAAAATGCTGACCAGTTAGTTCTGTTTTTCTTAAGGCATCATAGATAAAGGTGGGCGTTTGCAACAACGCCCACCTTCTATACACGGTGTCATTAAACTATTGCTCGCTTATCCATCGCAGCAGTTGTTTATGTGGCAGTAGAGTGCTCACATGACTGCATGAAAGACTGCATGAAAGACTCTTTCCTGCTTGGTTCACTGTTCTTTAGTATATCAGCTGTTAACTGTGATTGCAATAATTACAGCTGCAATATGAAATTCAGCAATGAAAGGTTAACAGATATGTTAAAGGTGCGCTTCGATCACCCTGCTCAGTCTCAGGTGTCGTAATGAGTGTCTAATTGGACACTACCAAAACAATTATAGGCAGATTTTTTTTAAATTTCAGGGCACTCATTAGACCTTTAGTTCATTTATTTTTGCCTTATAATTGAGGTTTGTCTTGCATGTTTAAAATAAAGGCAGTCACAGAAATTCATACTGGTTTGCAGCTATGTAAAAAAAAGAAGAAGCCAAAAATGGCCCGAAACAAATGAACAGTCCCCCCACCTCCATCTTGGCATCGGTTTCCACAGCACCAGACTCGAAGTCCTGCTCTTCCTGTTTGGGCTCCACTCTGAGTTCGGCTGCTGTGGCCGGCAGCTCCGACACACCATGCTGAGAATGCAGGTCTGCACTTGCTGCCGACGTTGGGGTCAGCACTCGGTTATCACCACTCTGAATAAGAGACAGAGACAGAGAGAGAGAGAGACACACAGACAGTGACAGACTGCCCTGCTTATCCCCATTTTTGCACTATGAACCAGGACCAAGTGATTCAGTCATAAGAGCTCAGAATCAAGCAAAAATGGTGTCTAGCTGTTGCAGCCCAGAGTTGAACCTGGGGAAGAGAGAACAGGGTGGAGGATGAAGGTGTGTGTGTGCGCTCTCACAGGGGTGCCAGGGTGATGCAGTGCCTGGGCAGAGAGCTCCGTCTGGGGCTGAGGGTGCGGTTGGGTGCCCTGGGCAGGTGCTGGAGTGGGCGTGCTGGCCTGATTGGGCTGCAGGGCAGGCAGGTTTGCGGCAGAGGCGGAGCCTGCGTTGGGGGGCGGAGTGGCACCGAGGGGGGTTTGGGGCGGTGCGGGGCAGGTCATCTGTGGGCCCAGTGGGCCAAGTGCATTCAGAGGAAGGTTCTGGGGCTGCTGGGAAGATGGCAACACACATGCGCAGATGAAAGCACGCATGCACACACTGATGCAATAGGGTTGCAATATGGAATAGCAAATGTGAATGTGTGCAGATTCACAGGCATCCTAAGTTATGAATGCATGGATGTTAAACTAGACTATGCATTGTGTGTGTGTTCATGTGTTCTCCCTCACCTGCGTGACAGCTGCCTGCGTGTTGGGCTGGCCCATGTTGACATTCATGGTGTTTGTGTTGGCGGGAAACTGCTGCATAAACTGTGTCTGATTGGTGGTCTGAGCCACCATGTTCCCACTGTGAGCCCCAAGCATGCCTTGTGCCTGGGCCATCCGTGTGGGTGACATACCCATCTGAAAACAGCAGCAAGTGCGATCCATTTAAAAAATAAAGACATTGAGCAAAACGCAAAAGGCGGGAAAGAGTTCAGTCATCTTGACAGGACACACATTGGGAAAATGGTCCTGTCAAAATAATGTACGGTAGTGAATGAATGAGTGTGTGCGCGCAAGACACTGACCTGTGGAACAGAGCTCATGTTCATCTGCTGTGCGTGACCCATCGGAGACGCAGCCCGAGTCGCCACTGGAGCCTGGGACATCTGTACATTCTGCATGGACATCGCATTAAACTGGTTCATCCCTAAAATCACACACATACACAGTAAGATGCAAATCAACCTGCACAGTATGGATCTTTTCAGTCAGCTACAGAGAACACACGATTTAGGTGAACACACCCGTCAAAACTTCACCTCTCTTGCACGCACACATGCAGAAAACGAGCAGTCAGTAGCTGAGTTAAGCGGAGCAGTACCTTGGGTAACCTGCATGCGGTTCATCATCTGATTTGGCACATTGGGCATAGGCACAGGACCATCTGAACAAAGACAGACACACACACACACACACACGTGTAAGAAAGTGTATATAAACTCTAGAAAAATGCCTTCCTTGCATAGGTAGTCCCTAGTCACTGTATTAGGTTCACCTGCCTTACAAGTGGATTCTAGGTGAATTCTAAGCGTCCAATTACAATCTGTAGTCCACCTGGACACACGTACTGTTCATTAGCAACCTTATATCCTGTTTATCACGACCAAATGACTGACCACAGAACCCTTGCTGACCAGATGTTATGTGGACATTGGACCAACATAATATCAACATTGACATGGTAGTGACATGGTTGTGGTGGTTGAACTGGTACTGGTTGGACTGGTAGACATTTATCAGGCACAGCAGTTTTGCTGGAATGTTTAAACACAGCATGTTTCAGAGTGCTCCATCATCCAAACATTCAGCCAGCAGTGGTCCTGTGGTCAGAAACTGGCCACTGATGAAGGGATAGAGAAGTCAACAGAAACGGGCTATAGATTAGGTGTAAACATAGGGGTATAGACTAACTAAAAACATAGGGGCTATAGACTAAATAAGCATACGGGCTATAGACTAATTAAAAATATGTGGCTATAGACTGTAACTGTAAACCTAGAGTGTTTCTAATACAGTGACTGACATACTAGTATGCAAGAATGACGGTGATTGTGCCTTGTTCAGGTGCACGTGTGTAACTCACTCTGTGGCCTGGGACCCAGGGCACTGGGCTGATTCAGTGTGGGCTGCTGTGGCCCTGCAGCGGTCATAGGCGCCTGGTTAATGATCTGCTTCTGGAGACGAGACCGTCTCTTCTCCTCCAGCTCCTTCTGAATCTTGTAGATCTTCTCTGCTAGGAAATGGTAGTACTCATCCTACACACACCCACACATACACACAGTAAGCTAAAGGAACTCTCCACATAACACTTTACAACCAAAATACACCTATATACTTATTTTAAGTGCTGGTACTCTCCTGTGCCTTCAGTGAGGTTTACTTAAAGCAGCAGGCGCAAGACGCACATGTGTGTTTGTTCGTGTCCTCACCCTGCTGTTGGCAGACTCGTACATGTCTCCCTCCACCTTCCGTGCATATGCCACCAGATTCTCCATCCGTCGGTCCTTCAGAGCAGCAGGGTCCGGAGTGGGGAAAATGGCCTGAACTCTGTGTAACACATACACACACCCACACCCACACACACACACACCCCACTGTTAACATTGAATAGAAAATGAATGAGGTGTGGAGAAAGAAAGTAAGCTGTAAACAGCAGTACTACCAGCCCACAGGACAGTACTAACAGCCTTACAGCAGATAGTAGAGAGATGGCAGCTGTACTAAGAACAGACAGTGGAACATTAGCAGCAGTACTAACAGTTTGTGGACGAGGTGGTTGCGGAGGTCCTGAGTGACGTGCTCGTGCCAGGCTTTCCTCACCCCGCCTGTGGGCAGCGGAGCTGCTGTGGGCACGCTACCCAGAGCACCCACCGTGGTGCTGTCCGACATCAGCTGGCTGCAGGGGAGAGAGAGAGTGAGAGAGATGCTCCTTTACAAAGTACAATGGCACCCCCCTCCCCGACGTGGGACTTCACTTGTAAATGGACTGTATACGTTTAGTATGTGTGTGTATTTAGGAGTCAAATGATTTCATAGAAATTCATGAGTAATGCAACAAGATTGTCAAATTTAGCCCTCATTAAAAGATGTCCCTTAGTAATCACACCCTTAATACAGGACAGCAGTAAATGACCATTTAGTGTACCATATACAGAGCCTAAAGCTGTCTAAACTTGTGAATTAGATTGAAACTATTTAAAATGATATTATTTAAATTATTATTATTTAAAATTAATAGTATTACATACAATAGTGAAAGTTCAGTGCAGTTAAATTGAAACAGAACTTATAAGCCAGCACAGTGATTGAATTGGTAAACTTGTGTTAAGAGTTTGTTGTCTCCTACTTGTTGGCGTTGAGAGTGGATGGTATGTTGGTGTCTGGGTGCAGCTTGGCCTGTTCCGATGTGGGCAGCCCCATTGTCCCCCCACTTAGATTCATCTGGTTAGCACCTGCACATGACACACACACACACACACACACACACACACACACACACACACACACACACACACACACACACACACACACACACACACACACAATTGAGACCTGTGACCTACCCTTCAGATTTGTTTTACGTTAAGTTAATGATACCAGTTAATAATGTCACAAACCTGGTCAGTTTAACAAGACTGTATTTTTGTGGATGTCAGCAGCCTCCCCTTGATGGAAAACTGTGTGTGTGTGAGTGTAGATATTTGAGCGCATGTCTGTGTGTTTACCAAGAGCATTGAGTGGCCTCATCTGCTGCTGGTGCTGGGTCTGTGCGGGCTGTGTTGGGGGCTGGCCTGCTCCGGGCGGCTGTGTGGACGACTGCGTCTGTGTGGGCGTCTGGTTGCTGTATGGGAGCCCCAGGGCAGCATATGCCCGCTGCATTGAGCTGGGGTCAATGGGTGCAGGGGTGCTGAGTGCCGGTGCCGTGGGCTGACCTGAACCCACTGGACCCATCGAGCTCTGCACACCTGTGCTGGGGGAGCTCAGCATTGCTGAGAGAGAAATAGAAATTGGGGCGGGGTGACAGAGATGAAAGGAGAGAGAAAACGACAGATACAGAAAGGTTACTATTTGCACGATGAGCTCTGAATGATCTCAGCATCAATGACCATTTTAGGAAGCAAAGGAAAGAGAAGCAAGGGGGAAAAAAAACAAAACTAAAAAAGTTTAGGATCATTTAGGAGGGGCAGCGCCACAGCAGCACGAGTCCTCACACCACAAACCCCCCTAATTATCATCTCTTCATGCAGGTCCAGAACCACTTCTGTCCTAGCAGAGGTTTGCTTTAAGAGGGGATTCACAGCACTGGTGCAGCACACACAGTTTATGCAGGAAGAGGGAGGAGAGGCACATGAGAGGAGTGATTTAACAGAACGGCAAAAATAACAAGGGCAGAAATATATCAAAAACAACCTGCTATTAGTCTCATGGTATCAGGGAGTGAAAGGTTTAGGATAGCAAAAGCCTCATAACATGGTCAAGTAAGAGGAGGAGGTTTAGGAGGAGGCGGTTCGGAAACAGAGCAGGAGGCTTTGAGGATCGGATACTCACGCTGCTGGTTGCGCTTGTCGCTGGCGTTCTTGAGGGGGAGGCAGACAGGACAGTCGTGCCTGGTGCAGTTCTTCCAGTGAGAGATGATCTGTCTGGAGGAGGCACAGTGAGCCACTGCAGACAGAGAGATGATGCGAGAGAGAGAGACAGAGAGGGAGCGTCAAAATTTGTCTTCTTTCCAGTGGAACCTGTGGAGCAATGTAGCAGCTCAAAAGACCTCGTAAACACGCATGAACACAAACTCTGTGCTATTGGGGCATGTGTGCTTGACACAGTCAGTGTGCTCAAGGCCACAACTACGTGCTGCCTGAGGAGGCAGAGAAGTAGATGGTATGCCCGACAGCCGCTTCAGTTTCAAACAGGTTGCTTAAAGGATCGGTTTGCACAGAGAGGAAGCTTTCATTTCAGCACCCACACACACAAAATGTACATAAACACACCCCTAAAGCCAGTGGCATAACCGATCAAACTAGTCTCCATGTGCTTTTAAGCATCATTTAACCCTCCCGCACATCCACCCACACACACTCCCCCACTGGATGTGTGCGTGTACATTTTTGTGCATGAGTGTTTGGTGTCACAGTGAGTGAGCAAGGAGGTAAACAAAAAAAGAAGAAAAGCAGAGAGGAGGCAGTGTAATGAGCTGGATGGCTCTGCAGTCTCGCGCTCGGTGCACGCGTGGGTGTGTAGACTTGTGCATGCGTACGTGCACTTTATTAGTGAATGCACTTTATGTGCGTGTCTGCCTGATGAAATGATACCTGCCACTCTAACCAATGGCTAATGAATATCAGAGCAGCCTGCCCGAACAAGCAAGCAAGCAGCATTAAACACACTGTGTGAGTGTAGATCAGTAGCAGCACTTTTCCACATCTTCAACACCCCCTGCGAAACACACTCTTGCAGTCTCACAGACACACACGCATAGACACAGTTGTACACACAGACAGACAGACACACACACAAACAGTCGTACACGTGCACAGTGGCACAAACCCACAAGTGTGTAAACACGCACACAGACCTGTGACCTGAGTTGGGTTGAAACTCACCCTGGCAGGACTTCCCGGCCTGGCAGTGGGTCATGTGGTTGAGCACGTTCTTCATAGTCCTGCAGTGGGGCAGGGCACAGGGGCGCACCTCCCCGTTGGCCTGCTCCCGACGCTGGCACTTGTGGGCGTGGAGCAGCAGGACCAGCTGCTGCTGGATCAGCTTCCGCTTCTCCGGGTCGGCCGTGGGGCCCGTCGCCACACCCTGACCCCCTACCATCCCTACAGACACCTGCTGACCTGGAGGCTGCTAGAGGGAGGGGGAGAGAGAGAAGAACAGGAGAAAGGGAGAGACAGAAGAGTGGGAATGAGAAACAGTGAGGAAAGGAGAGAGATGTGTGAATATGCAGCAGCACGTCAGGGGAACTGCCACTATATTGGAACACAAAGGGTTTTTCCTTTCTTTTTTTTTTTCCAGATTCAGAAAGGAAAAATAATCAAGTTAAAACAGCAGCAGCAACAACCGGAGCAAAGTGAGGATGCAGAGAGACACCAGGATGCCAGCTCAGCCCTGCTGCTCCTGCGCTGGGGGACCGAGGGCACCTGAGCCACGCGGCTGGGCCAAAGTGCACCGCGAGGGGCGAGGAACACTCACCATGTTTGGCACGGTGGTGACATTGCCGCCCTTCAGGTCAGCGGGGAAGGGCGGCAGGCTGTTCTGCAGTGTGACTTTGCTCTGCAGCTGCGTGTTCACACCTGCTCCTGCCAATGGCTGCCCTCCTGTCTGGTACTGGCCAAACGGGCTACTGGCCCCTGGCATGCCCATCTACAGGGAGAGAGGGAGGGCCAGAACACATGAGCAATGGTAACAGTAAAGCGGGACTATTCTGACAGAAAACAATCCATGTAGGTCATGTCTCAACATTTCTTTCTGTTCTTTCAGAACAAAATGAACAAATTTAAATGTCTAACAAACAAATAACAACAACTGCTTAAAAGGTAAATCATTTAAAGCAAAGTCGAGTATTAGAGACCGATATGGAGATCTTAGTGACCGATGACAATATTTAGAGAGCAATGACCATTTGCTTTTTATAACAATTACATTTTTTCCCTTTTTAAAAAAATTTAATAATAAATTTAGAAACAAACTTAAATGAACATTTAACATCTGTTACTTTCTGTATTGTCTCTGTTTACATTTACACTCTGTCTGCAATGTACCTTTATCAGTGTACTTTTATATATAATATTATTTCAAAATGGCAATTAATCAACCCTATTAATCGGGTGACGACTGAAGGCAGGCATGAGCCCTGTAGAAAGCTGCCTAAGACTGGAAGCCCTACAGCAGTGTTTGGAGCTCTTAAAGCATGGCTAGTGTCAGCATCTTCACTGGAGGTCCTGTAGCACAGCGGGCACACAAGGAAACCTGGAACGGGCCCTGCCTCTCCAAGTCCTACGGCTCCCAGACCGCCTCCCCCTCGGGTTCCCTCCTCCCTGCCCTTAAAGATGAGCGGCCGCACGCTCTCCGTCACGGACAACGCTCCAGCAGGCCAGATAAAAGAGCCCAGCTGAGCACCACACGCAGCACCTCCCCCCTCTCCTTCCAGTCTTACACGCTTGAGCACATTCACACACACGCTCACAGAAACTCCAAAGCATGCACCTCCCCCGCCCGCACTCATTCGCATATAGATTTGTTACTCGCTTTTCAACATCCCTCCCTCTGTGTGTGTGTGTGGGGTTGCATGAGTTGGAGCTCCCTAGGCTATCCCCTCCGTAACTACTACTACTACAGTCAACGAACAATCAAATGTATAATCAAATTATTACCTTGGCATTTTATGCATTTGGGGGATGACTTACAATTTCAAGCATGTTACAGAGGTAGGAGAATGTACTTGTAGGACTCCTGACCAAGGACTCTTATTGGCATAATACAAAGCACTTGACCGGACGGGAATTGAACCCCAAGTATTGTTCCTACCTACTACATTATATACCAACTATTCTATTATTTGATTGTGGATAAAAACAGCACTATCATGACCATATGTTTCCCTCATCAGTTCTCACGTGGGCATGAAAGCACAGCTAGCCAGCTAGTGTTTTGGGAGTTCTAGCGTCAAGAACACCAGTAGTCTACTTTTCTGTTTTTGATGGCACTTCATTGTAAATTATCCTTCAGGGTAAACCATTTGTTGTTGCACATCTCAGAATTTTGTGCTTTTAAACTTATTTAAACAAAAATACAGATGTGTAGGCTGCTGTATTGACTAATTAGAATATTGAAGGCTAGAAGGCTAGCAAGCTTCATGCACTACTAGTCTCCCATGGTTTAATCACTTTCTGGAAAATTAGGAAAAGATACATGCTTATGTGGAAAGAAATATACCTTTACAAGTACTTATGTCTCTTGCTATATGGGTTGGTGCCCTTATGGACATAATGCAAAAAAACCAACAACAACAAACAAAAACAAACAAAAAAAACCAACCAGATTTGAGCCATTCTGTTTAATGGTTTGAGCTTATGTGGTTTAATTAAAATAGCGAATAATCAACCATCATGTTTGACCAATTGTGTCAGCTCTAGTGTGTCTAGTAATTCGCACACAAAGAGCCAACACGACCTTCAATTACTACCATCTCAAAATTTAACAAGTAATTCCTCATTTTCTCCCACTCTTGCAACACACACCAAGTTAATAAAATATATATCAGCTGATATTTAGGCAAATATAGTACCATTGCTAAAACACAATCCTATATATATTACGTTAATCTTAAAATGGAGTCTTGCTGTTGCATACAGATACAAAACCATAGAAAGAGGCCCCCCAAATGTGGTAAGCAGTCACACATACGTGCACACACACACACACCCCAGCCATGCTCTGATGTGGTAGGACTAGTGAGCGACACGTGAGAGCGAGACGGCAGAATGGCTTCCCTTCGATTTCCTGCGAAACCACAGTAGTGTCTGCTGTGAGGCAAACACACCGCTTTCTGCTGCCCCCCCCAAAAACACACACACGCGCGCACACTCTCGCAAGGGCACAGGCAACTGTCCGCTTTCTGATTAATTAGTGCCACACAAACACTCCTCAACTGCAAAACTTGGCTTTAGTATGGACAAAACAATGCATTACTGCACGCAACAACACAATATTGCTGCAGCATGCCAACACTAAGTTCCCACATATCTAATGCTAAAGGGAAACTCGACAACTTCTCCAGATCACATTCACCACATTCCAGTCACCATATTCATTTAGCTCACAGTGAAACTGGGTTCTGGGCTCTTCAGAGCTTCTTGGTCTAGAGCTGCGGGTCCCCAAGCCCAGTCCACCTGGAGGAGGTGAGCAAGGGCAACAGCGAGCTACTTTACCCGGCCCAGGTGTGCTGGGAGTGGGAGCAGAATGTAGAGTGTGCGCTGGCTGGTGCTTACCCCACACTGCACTGACCGGCCCTGTGCTGTCAGACAGCCCATCTCAGACAGGCAGTGGTGAGTGACACGATCGCTGAGGTGGAGAGGGAGAGCCTATTCAGCAGCAGCCATGTGGCAGTGCCGTTCAGGACCCGCTGGGCTGATGCCCTCCAAACACATTCCAGCACTTATCCTTCATCCAAGAGCTGATCTGGGTTTTTAAACTGAACGCTGATCGAACTGCACCGGCATAAACTATGTAACATAATGTACTGACTAGGTCATTGCCGACAGTACATTTATGTAACTTCTTAGTAAGCAAACTTACAAATTAACAGTTGAAACATTAATTTCTATACTAATGAAAATGCTCTGTAATTTAAAAGCACACTCACTGGGGAATGAAGAATTTCTAGCTGTAAACAACACCACCTATTATGTGAGCAGCGGTGTCTGGTAAGGACACACAGTGAGGAATCTCTGGTGTCCCTACAGAGGAGCAGCTGGGCAGCCCTGGCGGAGCCGCGGAGGGTGCCAAGCCTGCAGATATAGCCCCCTCCCCCCCTTATGCAGGGATGAGTTTGGTCACCCATGCAGCTCTGCTTTTGGTTTTTCATCCTTTGAATTAGGGCTGTCATCATCAGATTTTCACTACACAATTATTTTTGGCCAAAAGCATTCACAATAACAGTAGAAAACTTGAACAAAACAGGTGCAAGAAGCTGCCTGCTTAAGTGAAACGGAACAGACTGATCACGTAGCTTTACAATGTACATTTGCGGCATTTAGCTGACACTTTTATCCAAAGCAACTAAATATAACGAGTAATTGAGGGTTAAGGGTCTTGTTCAGGGGCCCAACAGTGGCAACTTGGCAGTGGTGGGGCTTGAACTTGCAACCTACCACCTCCACAGCTCCATGTCAGAGTAGTGCAGCAGAGTTTAAAGGAGAATGCTGCATATGAAGAGCCTACAGCTCCTATGGTCCCATATGTAGCTGGTTTAGTATTAACCTGTTCATAATTTAAAAAGACGTTGACGTTAAATTGTGTGTTGATATTCGCTGGTAAGCTAAGTGTTAGCCTACTAATACCATGCTAAACTAATGCTGTTCATAGCTATAATGCTAACTGGTGATAAAATTATATAACTGTTTTGATCTTTCCTGTATTATTTCAGATAACATGACTCAGTTGTCACTACCTCGTATAAAAATCATATGGTCATAAGCCTAGTAAATTTCCAAGTTTAGTGCGAAATCATCTACCTCCATTTCTGGTGCTGGATTATTTACGATATTATCGTATGTGCATTGTTAACATAGCAATATTTCATTTTTAAATATCACATTCATCATCAAAAGCAGTGTATCGCATCCTTTTGGCGCAGCCGAGTGAGGGGCTAATGTCTGACCCATTAATGTGTTGAGTTGGTCAAGTGAACCAACAGAGCTGTAAATAAAATGATTTCCTGTTTGTCTGCTTGGTCTGCAACTGCCACTGGATGCTTTGTAATCAACAATGTAACTGCATTCATTCAGTGTTGCCTTTGGAAACAAGAATATTACAGAATTCATTCAGTGATGCCTTTGGAAACAAGAATATTACAGAATACATTCAGTGATGCCTTTGGAAAAAAGAATATTACAGAATTCATTCAGTGTTGCCTTTGGAAACAAGAATATGCCAGAATACATTCAGTGTTGCATTTAGAAAAGGTCTTGATGTTCTTATGCTACACTGGGAGCAGTTGTACGCATACACCCACACATCCCTCTGCTTTGGATTATAATCTTGCACACACCCTTGCAACCTTTGACACATGCTGCCAGTTCAGTCTGTCCTTCGTATTATAGACAATGTATTCTATTCTCATCTGTCCACATGAAGCAGTCCGTCCATCACAGAACCAGTTGACATAGCAGTTCACTTTCCCCGCCATTCCTGCATACCCCATGAGATTTATGTACAACACAATCAATGTCTGCCCCACCCTGCATAGGTGTTTGAGTTTGAGGTCTGAAATTTGTTTAGTGTTTCCACTGCAGTCACGTTCATTACTGCATTAAACAAAGCGGCTGGGCACATTAGGGGTTTGGAATTCCATTACTGACCCTAATTAAGATAGAAAGCCCAACCAAGAAAACAATTGAGACGCAAGGTACAAATAACAGTAGCTGTACAGTTCCATAAGTCGCCGAACAACAATTTTACAACGGTCAAAGATATTTTGAGCAGTTTAAAAAAAACCAAAACTTTTTGCTTGACTGATCGATATTGCCCACACTCAGTCCATACAAAACGTCCATGGTAATTTTAAACTTTTCTTCCCCCAACAAAGGTATGTTTTGCATTCTAACAAACACCAATGTGCTGTGAGCAGACAGTAAGCGGTAATAACAGCCAGCAGTCTCACCTTGCTCATGCCGCCAGCCTGCTGTGCGTTCATGCCCATCTGCTGTGCCCCCTGCGTGAGAGTCTCTGCCAGCACGCTGCCTGCTCCGCCTGCTGCCACTGATGCTCCTACAGAGGGTGCCCCCTGCATGCCGGGACCCTGATACTGCATGGCAGCCCCACCCCGCCCTCGCCCGGCCTGCCCCAGGGTCCCGTTGATCACCTGCCCCTGCTGGGCACCCGTGCTCTGTCCCATCAGGCCGTGTGGTTGGGCGTTGTTCAGCATGGCCTGGCCAAAGCCCGCATTGAGGCCCATGCCGGCCCCCGTGCCATTGCCCTGTGTGCCGGCAGCAGCCCCTGGCTTCTGCGTCTGAGAGGGGTGTGAGGGCGAGCCCTGGCCCAAGGGGCTCTTGCCTAGCGCGCCAAGCTGGGCACCCATGGACGTAGGTGTGGGGCTGGCGGCGGTTAGCCCTGGGGGCAGGCTGGCGCTGCTGCCCGCACGCAGAAGCTCCGAGAGCTGCTTGTGTTTGGCGGCAGCATCGGGCACTAGCCCGCCTGTGCCCGTCCCTCCGCCGTTGGAGGGCATGGCCATCAGGTTCAGGTCCCCATTCGGACCGTTCGGAATCAGCTCGTCAGGAAGGTTACTCTCCAGATCATCCCACGACAAAGAGTTCAGCTCTCCTGGTAGAGAGAGAGAGAGAGAGGGAGGGAGGGGTAAGTGCATGACTGGCTCACTTTCCTCTGGTCAATGTAGACAAAACAAATACAAAACATCATGTAACTGAAAATACACAGCTTGTTCTTCCAGGTAAAATGCAATACATTACTAAATCAGTTCTTTACCAAGAAGGGAAGGAACAGTATATATTAAAAAAAAAAGAATCACAGAAGGAAACCAGGCTGCGTTTCAGTGCTGTTGGACTGTGTAGTTCTCTAAATATCTAGCAAGTGTGTTAAAGACCTGCCAGGTCTCCCCTCTTACACACGCTGATCATTAAGACACTACCAGGGCCAGATGCGAGAGCAGTGACTACAGATTAGAGCTCTTTTAGGATCACCTTCTCCCAGTTCCAGTGACGACACACAGCTATGAAAGGGACTCCTTGGACCCCAGTGTGTTGGTGCACGTCATCTTAACCTCCATTAAACTGAACAGCAAAAATGACAAATGCTGGTGTGTCGGTGAAAACCCTTCACAGGACAGTTTTAATGTTGCTTAGGAATCAGCTGGCAGACCTACAGATTTTAAAATGTGAGTTCACCCTTTCTGCTTGGCTGATAAATGTGCACAAACTCAGTAACAGTAATTTTACTGTTTTTTAACTTAATAAATGCATTCTCCATGACTGTCACCAGTCATTATTAGAATCACCTAGCTCAAACCCACAGTTTGTAAACAGTATAACAGAACATGTAAAATATAATTTGAAGACCCAGACTAAAAATCAATCATCTAAACCATTTTTAACTATAAGGCAAAAACAAGAATCCGCCAGGCTTGACTAGAAGAAAGCACCCAAGGGATAGAGCATGTCTTCACCTGTACTCACGGCATGATTTTAATGAGCACGAGTTGCACAGAAGCAACTCGAGCTGACTTAGAGATCAAACGAAGGTGAACTCAGCTGGTACTGTTCCTGATCACATTAGATTATTTATATCAGATGATGTGATTGTTTGCCAAAATGACTGCACATCAACTCAGAATTAAAGAGCCATTTTCCAAAATTGTTTGTTTTTCTTGGCTGTTTATGCTTGGAAAAAAGAAAGGCCGACCTTTATAATAAAAAGACAAGCAAAGAAAAAAATAAACAAACAAAAGAGGTTCAGAGCATTCCGGACTGGAGCTGATTCAGATGCATCATGAATAGGACAGAGCACCCAGCAGTAAAGAGGGCACTTCATCTGCCTGCCCCCCAGAGTAAACACACATGCCAGCATGTTACGCGCGCACATACACGGCTGGCAGGTGCTCCACAGAAGGGGGACTCTAGAGGGGAACATCCTTTTCTCTTTTATCGCTCTTACACAGACACACACAGGCTCACTAACACTCACCCGTCTCATTCACACACCCACAGACACCCAGGGTTGTGGAGACTTAACACATTCAGTTCTCTGCCAGGCAGACACTAGAGCTCTCCCACACACACACACACACACACACACACACACCCCTCCCTCCTGGAGCACGGCCAGGAAGCAGAGCATTGTTTTGGTAGCACTGAGACGCTGGAAGTCCCAGCAGGGAACCAGTCTGATCAGATTGAAAGATTCTCTTTTACTTACACACAAACACACACACCTCTGAAATACTTTCTTCCCCTCCAACATGCTTCTGCTCTCCTCAACCTTATACTCTTCACATTCTAGTACTCCGTCACAGCACTAACCTAACTCTCCCTCCCTCTCTTCTCCTCATTCACTCTTTACAACTCCCCTCACCCACCACAAACACACACACACCCACCCCACACTCTAAAGCTGGCTGCAGACACGCGGCTGGTGGACTATAAATAGTCTGGCTGGGCAGCTGCAGCTGTTGCTTGATGGCGGGCGGGGTAGTGTGTGGGCTGGGTGTCTGGGCTGGGACAGGTGCAGCACTCCTGTGACTTCACTCAGGACACACACGGCTGGAAGGAACCCCACCACCAGCACTGTGCTACCTCCATCACTGTCCCACTGCCCAACACCCCCCCCATTCTCTCCCCAACAAACTCCCATGCTGCCCCCCCACTCTCCTTTTCTACACCCAAAACACCCCCCCACACACACACACACACACTTCCCCGCTCTGCTCCAACATAGGCAAAAATCTAAAATATAATTTCAAAAGACAGGCTAAAACCACCTAAATGCTTTTTAACTGAGGCAAAAACAGGAATGGCCCCATCCCTTCCTCCCTCCTTCTCAACACACTCTCCTCTATCCACCACAACTCCCTAACCCTCTCACCCATCTACCCCTACATGTTCTGCCTCTCTCCTAAACCGAATGGTACTGACTTTGTAACTAAATGAGAAAATTCCAAACTGCTCTCCAGTTTACACATGCAACCAAACTGTTTCACCTCTCCAACACCAGAAAACTTCAAGGGTGCCAAAACCCTCGAGAGCACGACCAATAATTAAATGACTCTGGCCGAAGGGTTACGCTCGGAGCATGAGGAGGTGGGAAGGATCAGCAAGCCTTTCGTTTGCGGCTGTGTGCTTACGTTCCTGTCTGGTTTTGGAAGGTCTCTTCGTCTCTTGCAGCGTACGCAGAGACACTGGAGCGGCGTCGGGTGCGGCACAGAACTGCTCAGGTTTCAGGAGGCCGCTCATAACAGATGTGCCTCTCAGAGACGAGGCGAGAGAACATACGCCAGAGTGGAACCGTGTGCAGTGGACCAGAGTGCCTGCACAGAGCGTGTGCATGCAGGGAGGCGGAGCCTGGACAAAATCCTACTTCACATGTGCTCACTGGCTATTCCATTACAAACACCAACCTCGTATTTACAGTCACTGACCACTTCACTACAAACACAGACCTCGTATCTACAGTCACTGACCACTTCATTAGAAAAACCGACCTCGTACCTACAGTTACTGACCACATCAATAGAAACACTGACCTCATATCTACATAAACTAACTTTGTATTTAAAAATCACTGACCACTTCCTTACAAACACTGGCCTAATATATACATTCACTGACCACTCTATCAGATACACTTTAAATCTGGACAAATAAGGCATAGAAAGGGAAAAGTTCCTCCCAGACCAGCTAAATCTGAGACGCTTGTTGAATATTACTAAATGGGTCCATGCCACTGTGACTGGGATGGTGCTGAGCTTCGAGGGGGGTGTGGCTGTAAGCAGGAAGAGACAGGGGCTGGTATGGTCAGATAGCAGCTGACCACTACAGATACACCACAGACTCGAGCACTTCGGCAGGGACGAGCTCATGTCTGCACAACTGTCCAACTGCACCGAGGGAGCAGTACGCTGAGCTTACTGTGCTGTCACCAAGAAATGTTCCATTAGCATGTACTAGAAAGCTGCATTCCTCCCCCCTCCTAAGTTCAGTGTAACTTTTTCTTTGAGTTGTAGTAAAAAAATGCTGAAATGCATAATCAAGTAGTGTGATTGTAACGATTACGTTTCTCATCAGTTTGATAGCGGAAAACTATATCTATTAAGCTTTGTTTGCCCCGGGTGGTCACGATTTGCACATACCTCAAACTTTAGCACAAAACTAAATTTTTTCCTCTTCAAAAGATACTGACTTCAAAAGATATTGACAAACACAAAATGAAGTTCCTCAACTGATATCAGATATTAGTATTAAACCGGTTTCTCAGCTTTAAAACACCAGACTTTCATATACAACAGGATTGTTACTACACAAAACTTACCATATCTAAAATGTAGGGGTCTCCTTAAGAGCAATTGACAAATATAAGGAAACAAAATATATAAAAAATATAACAAATGCAAAACTAATACCATTTCACTCAAACAACAAATGCCGTAGAAAAGGAGAAAACGTCTTAGCAAAGTTATTCTTTTGCCCTTTTATACAACTTTCAAACACCAGAGCATCACAGTAAAAGCACTTTTGGCAACTTCTGTTTTCCCCAAAGGTTTCGTGCTATCCACAGCCAGAGTTATAGCAGGCATTACCTTAGATTCTTCTGTATGGAAAAGTAGGTTGGCTGTTCCAGCATTACAGATGAGACAATTTTGGGCTAAAACTTGGAAATGCCTCAGAGCATGGGCAAGCTTAGCTCAGTGAATTAGTTTGCATAACATTGCATAACCTCTATAGCTGAATAATGGCCAATCTTCCAAACTGACTTGCACTATAAAATTACATAGCAGTGTTATGGATGCGACCTCAAACAAACTATCATAGGAGAAACTTAAACTTATACAGGTTTACTACAAGGTCTGAATTTTAAAGCCAACCTCAGAGAGCATTACATCTGCCACATGAAACACAAAGTGTTAATTTGAAAATATTGTCCATTTTGAAAAAAATGATCATGGGAAATCTGGAGTTATGAATGTGACATTTTCAGATTATGGATGTTTGTTTTGGGGCAGTGGTAGCACAGTGGTTAAGGTACTTGACATATTCGGAAGGTTGCCAGTTTAAGCCCCACCATTGCCAAGATACCACTGTTAGGCCCCCAAGTAAGGCCATCAACTTTTAATTGCTCAAGTTGTATTCACTCATACTGTAAGTTGCTTTGGATACAAGCGTCAGCTAAAAGCCATAAATGTTAATATGTCTGAACCGGTCCTCTACAAACAATATACAGCAAAAACGTGAATAGTGAATTTTAACAAAAAACAGTAATTATGAAAAAACTAACAATAAAATCAATGCATCCTCAGTCCCCACCAAGATCCACAGGCATCCTCAACCAGAGCCATCACTGCCAACATTACCTCAGGTAGCATGACCAAATCAGAGGGCACCTGCTTCCATGCCTAAACCAATTAAGCCAATACTATAAACACACAGGTGGAAGGTTATGGTAGACAGTTATGGCAAGATATTATCTCTAATAATAATGAAAATATGAGTAATTATCCCAAATATTAATTATACAACAAATGTAAATATTTTGTTTTTGTGATGTAGCTGCTGAAAGATCAGTGAAATGTTTTAAATCCATGTTAAATTAAAAGGTTATGGACACGATTCAGGTGTAGCAGGTGCTGACTGAAGAGACATATACATTTATGGAACTGTACATACACATTGCTCCATCATTCCCTGGCCAAACTAGCCAAAATGCTAAATGCTAACATTCCGTTGAAAACGAGTACATTTACCCAGTTCTTGAAGCAGTATAATACAGGCATTTAAAAATGTTTCTGTGTGGGTGCACAACTTGTATATGATGTAGAAATAATGCAATTCTCTATAAAACTTTGTCAATCAAAACAAAACAGGAGCAACTTGCATATACATTTCATGAGGTTGGGCTTAAATGTTGAATCTTGAAATATAGCCTAAATGGAATAAATACATTTTTAAAAATTATATTTATTTTGTACTTTAATAACATAAGAAATTCTTTTTAATTTTGCAGATTGTGACCTATTGCTTTTTATCCGGTCTACATAAAAAACTATGCGACAGTGCATGTTCACCCTTGCTGTAGTAGTACGAGCTACTATCGGAGGACTATATGATACTAGGTGGAACAAAATGCAACTTTCACTACTGTCTGTTTAAAATAAATGAAAGATAAACCTAGCCTTATGCATCTGTACCAAACTTGTAACGAGCCACGATGTCCAAACTGTGGTGTGTACCGAACTGTAAATTCTATGTACTGTTACATCCCTAATTATTTACAACTCAACACCCCGCTTAAGCTTCCATTGTTAGTGCGTTTTCTAGGCAAAAGGTTTTCTGTTCTTACTTTGTCTATGTTAATTCATGTCAAACGGTGTGTAGGAACTGGCCATACACTACAGATCAACTAGATAGAGATATTCCTAAATATTCCTGTGAATTTGCAACTAGTCTGATCAGTGCAGGTGTGACAAAGCTTCTGAAATCTATATTCTGTACTTGTAAGATAACCACTCATGATAAGACAAGGTGGCTCAGAAAACTGTCAGTTTTGACTGGGAGTACAGGTTAACACTTTAGTTTCACTAGTGAGCAATAAGGAGCTTGGCATAACAGCCTAGGACATGTGAAACTGCAGGTACTAACACAAGCAGCCTTCTCCTTGCTGTAGTTAACTGATGAAGAAATCTGTTGCTTGTAGCTAGTATGCTTGCCAGTTTGTTAACATGACCTGGCCATATTGTTGACATACCACCCATCATGTAACGGTGACTGTGGTGCTCACAGAGCCTTAGAGCACTATGGTGTAAGCCTTTATAGCATCCTGGCTGTCTGATATTGTGAGGACCTGTAGACTGAAGACCTCAGCCACTGGAGTTGAAATCTTTGGATGGCAGGAATAAGCAGGATATACATTCAATCATCTCCCAATACTAGTTTGCACTCACAAGTAGACAGCTAGCTAGGTGAAAGGTAAACTCCACAGTTTTGCATTAGATAATTAACTAGTGTTGAGAAGTAATTCACAATTACCAAAGCTAGCTAGCTAACATTCTGCTTGTGTCTCCCTTAGACACCCTGCTCCCCATAATTGTTTTGCTTGATGCAATTATTGCTATTTGTCCTAATTTTTTACACTGTAAAAACTAATTTGGTGTTAAATTAGCTCGACGTCCTAAAAAGTTTGATTTAGATCAAATTGTGTTACATATAAGGCTCAAATTTAAGAGAATGTCAAAATGCTAGCATGGGCCACGTTATCTTAAGTTAATGTCAAAAATAACAGCTGATTAACCCCATCAAAAACAGCTACGTAGCTACTGGTCAAGTTTGCCATCACGATGTTTGATTGTGATGGTACAAAAGAATGAATATTGATGATTTTACCACAAAACAATCATAGATTTTCTAGCAATTTGTAGGCTTTCAGCTCCTGAAATTTGTATGCTGATGCAATATCTATAATTCTATGAGTAGACGACAAAGCACTTTTCTAAGTCACTCTGTTTAAGAGCATCTGCTAACATCCAGACATTACATTTATGGCAATATTATCATGGGCAATAACGAATAACTGAGACTCAAAGGGCTGTGACAGATCACACTTTTTCTTGATATCCTCAAGTAAAATGCCATACTGGGCATTAACTGCACACAGACCAGCAGATGGAATGTCAACAATATGGCTGCTGAATGCTTCTTCCAGTTTTGGGAATACGCTGGGAATAGTTGTGTGTTGTTGAAGTTCTAATGTCACGTGAGTCTTCTATTTTCATGTCCCCACAAAAGGCACTCCACTTATCACTTTTCTGCTTTTAAAAAGGAACTACATTTGAAGACAGTAATTTCAATAAATACCACCACACAAGCTATATACTACACCATTTTGCAGATGTCACGCATCAGTGTGTGTTTTACAATGTTACAAAAGGCACAGCTACAACAGCAGTATCACATCTGTTATATTTTCTTACTATGCACTATTCCCTGTTACCTCTATACCACAAACCAAGGAGGAAGAACAGATTAATGTTAATGTTATAGTGCATATACTGCATAGCGTTTGTTTGTAGTTATAGCAATTTCTGCAAAATTACATCCATTTAAACAATCACACGTATCAAAACAGTAGGTTATAGCATTTTGTCCATAATATTCAGTCCTAACCAGATGGTTCTCAACATCCTAAGATGATTTTTGACCAGTTTCATTCTGCGAAGCCTAAAGAACATGGAACTTCAAGAATAACGGCTAGTGAGGAACCTGGACAGCTTGTCCTGAACCATTTAAGAAGTAAGACTATAAACATAAAACTCTGCAACATTTATTCAGCGTAAACGCAATCTACGAAGCCACATTGAGCTCCTCAAAGCCAAATAAAGGCCGTTTAAGCATCAGTGCCGCTAGTCTGGAGCTGCCCCACCTCTCCCAGCCTCAGCGCTGCAAGCAGGGTTACTCTGGTAGAACCTCCCAGGCCTGACTTCTGGCCTTTGTTGGGGACGCCAGGCATAAGGTTACATGACATTTGGAGGAGTGACGACTCTTCGGAGCTTCCATTCAGGAGATGGATAGCAAACGTGTGCCCCTCTTGCCCCTCCCAACCCATCTGTCAGACCTCTGAGGTCTCACAGCTACAATTCACTGGTCCGGACTTTAGCAGCAGACACATATGCACTTTCTGCTTCATGCGGAGCTCCAAATCAATGAACCAGTGTGTCTCATATATGAAGCATCAAACAGAACTATTTCAGAATGAATAGGCATGGTCAACTTTCATTAAGGCTAAAAAAATAGGAGATATATACCATACATATGCATAAGAGGGTAGAATCTCGTCAACTAAGGAACAGTACGAACAATGAAGAAATCAATATCTTCATAATAGTACCAATATAAATATTCAATTTACATTTTTAACATGGGAAATTAGTCTATAAATACAAGTTTAATTTTCCCCCTTTATTTCACCATTCTATTTACTTGTACAAGACAAGACAAATAGTGATAGAATGCAGAATGCAACACAGAAGTGTCATGCGATTTCTTTTCTCTTCCAGATTATATAATTAATATTCAGGCCTACAGACAAACAACCAAACGTGACTGCTTCTATGGCTCAGTTATGGAACTGTTACACTTAAGAGGCCTTGAGGTGTTTTACTACAGTATATGATCTCTAGCCTTTTACACAGTCAGAAGTCATGTGTAGAAGCTTAAATACACCTTTTCCTATTGTCTACCTAATACCTATTCAGCTTTCCCTATGAAGATTAAAATCTTTTACTAAAAATCCCACACCTCATTCAACTAATGGCTCATTTTGAGGAAATTCTCAAATTGAAAACACATCTAAACACCTGATTTGGGGAGGTAAATAAATTTTAAATCCAAGGAAAAGCAAATTAGCAACAATAAAATTAAACTACAGCAGTTTTCCTTAATCAAATGAATCAAACCATCTAAAATGTCAAATAAATTAACCAGAGGGTGAGGACAGAAAAGCGCATTCTGTGTAACAGGCTCCGCTCAGACTGCATTTCAGACTGCATTTGATATAAAAAAGACATTTGTCAGGGAAAAAACATTAACAATACTCTTTTAAACTCCAACACTCCTTACAAAAATACATTCAAGCCATATTTTTGGTAATTTTAGAATCCTGTGTAGATATTGAAATG
This sequence comes from Electrophorus electricus, assembly GCF_041902795.1. Lineage (NCBI taxonomy): Eukaryota > Metazoa > Chordata > Actinopteri > Gymnotiformes > Gymnotidae > Electrophorus > Electrophorus electricus. Next base: position 5,527,861 of record NC_137519.1, read on the forward strand.
CACATTGAAATTGTTTTAAATAAATCATGTCCCCCTACAAGTCCAGTTTCATAATAAATGAAGGTGTGAGTTATTAGGGTGTCACGTTTTTATCAAAAGGCAAGTTCAAATGGAGGTCCAACAAACCCATAAATCATTAGAACTCATTTGATTGCAACCCACATTGGGCACAGATGCATAGGAGTTGTAGAATTTTTTGCGATTTAGAAACTTGTGCACTCAGTAGCAAGACATTCTCTGGACATAAATGTCGCCATGCCAACATTGCAACATATAAATTATAAACTGAGGGCATATTTAAGCACTACTTTATATGTAATGTAAAGAAAAAAAGTGTCAGTACAGAAGATGGGAACGCTTTGGATTTAACCATGTGAAAGACTGCATTCACACTGCTACCATAGTGTTAATACATTTCATCACTGTTCCCATGGGAACAGAACACTAACATTTATACCAATTCCCAGAACATCTTTTGTTTTGTCCCCATAACTTTGGATTAAATTACAGCTACCCCCATTACAGTGCCGCTCTCTAGTGTGTTCAACACCATTAACCACTGCTGAATAAAAAAATATTTTAAGATAGAAAATGTTATAGCTCATAATGTGAAGTAACATGATTAGCTTTAACAATAGCTAGCTAACTGATTTACCGAGCTGAGTATTCAATATCCAGACAGCCGATGTGCTGCCTCTTCAAACGCTCAGGCATAACTGCTGTGCTCTAATGCCAGACAAAGTCAGATTTTCAAATGTTGCAGTTCACAACCTTTTTGGCCAAGTTAAAAGTGAAATGCCATTACATATTGGAGGATTTTGGTTGTGAAGGTGTTGCGACTGCACTATTCACTCTGGTGAGCGGTAATGCCTACATGTCAGATCATTCCATGAAAAACAAAGGCAAACTGACAATTAAATTAACCTGAAACTAATTCTGTCATCAATTTTAGTTTACTACATCAACTATTCATTGCACTCCTAATCCAAACACACTTTAAAATAAGAATGTAATCTTTTTTTCACTTCTGATGTCAATACAACATTTCTTCTGTAATCTGTGAACACATGACAGTGCACCAACATTCAGACATGCTAATCAATGTAAACTGGCACATTCAGAAAGACTCACTTACAAACCTTTAAACATCTGCTATATGTTACAAACCCACCCTGTACTCTATGACCAAAATGCAACTTCTCTGCACGCTTTCTTTTCATTATCAACATACTCTAATCTTTACCCTTTTTAAACCTTTGTTTTTTTTTTTAATTCCAGTTGTGGGAGGTATAGCTATGACAACCACCACCAACTAAATTATGCATAGCAGAGGCAACAAAAGGGTCTTTGCCCCCTTCCATTTTGATACTTTAACATATCTATTAAAAAGAGAGAGCAGAGCACACAGCTGCAGTACTCCAAGGAACTATTACAGCCCTACACCACTGATCGTTAATAGCGGATAACTGCTTAAAATCCCAAGATCAGCATACTTCATGAGTATATTCATAACATAGGTGGTTGACTCTACAGTTTAGAATGAAGCAGTCTCAAACAGTGTATTCTTCTATAACCTATTTGTTAACATACTTGTGTATGCTGGAACTATGTCTGACCTACAACTCTAAGTTTAAAGCTAACATTAGTAGGATTTCAACTAAATACCACCCTACTCAGTTAATGCATATGGAACAATAGCATGGTCCATGTGAGCATTGAAAAAAACAGCTCTGATTGCCATTCATGCAATTATGTTGGAAGCTACTATTTTTTGACACATTTTGTAAGGCTAGCGGTCAACAATTGTGTGTTTTAGAGAGAGAGTATGGAAGATGATCCATGCATATGGTCTTAAATTTATAAGATGATGGGGCAGCTGTTAAGCGTCTTCTAGTAGGTTAACTTCAGGTTGGTTGTTACCTTGATGAGAAATATTAGTATTTAACATGCAATAATATTTACAACTGATTTGCAGAGGTCCCCCCCCCCCAAAAAAAAACAACAACAATACAGATGTAATTAATTAGATAACTATTTGGACAAGAATAAATGTTGTCAAATTCTTTTTAAACTCAGGTTATTGCACTAGATACCATCATCCTATTAATTCATGCTCTCATAACTGCCATGTAAAATTCCTATTATAAATCCATCCATTTATGGCACAGATGTCCTGTTGCTTAAAATGAAAGTTCTGAAGGTAGGCAACTACACACTTGGCAGACTTATGATTTTTCAAAATAACAGCCAACATATGCTGTTTAGATCTGCCTAGCTTCGCCTGCAGAAGAGAATGTGAAGACCTAATAGGAACGTCTCAAGCATGTCTGAGATGATCTCCTGCTCGCCTCAAAGCACACTGTCCTGCATATCTAAGATCTGTGTGTGCTGTAGCGCTTGCTGCAAGAACAGTGAAATATTTAAACGAAGTGAAAAAGCTTCATCCTGAAATATGAATGCATTTGTATTTAAAATATTACGAAACCAGAAAAACGATCCGAAATGTCCTGGGGTGTGCTTACAAAAATGATGCAATAGTACATTACGGGCGAGTCACTTTAAGTGGACATGTTCAGCTGGGAAGACTTGCGGTCAAGTAAGTAGCAGCGGCACGATTCTTTCGTATAAACTAGCTACAGTGGACTGAAAATACAACATTTTGTACAAAGTTCTCCTTTATAGTGACAGCACAAATGTATTTATCTTACGATGCTCTGGATGAGTATCAAATACTTTTGCTTCCCTGCAAATTACTGTAAAGGAATTTGTCACGTCAGTCATGACAGGGGAAGCTTCAACTGTCTAAGCACGTACTGTTAACTACAGACGAGCTATCACAACGTGAGCCCACGTTAGCCAGTTAGTTCACGGCAGCAAGTTAGCTAGTTAGCCAAGTGGTTAGTCAAAGTAACTCGGGTAGCAACCTGACTTGTGACAAAACGCAACATAGCTTAGCTAAGATAACCTACTGTACAAAAATGGCAGTCTTATTACCTGGCTTGTTAGCTAAATATCTGAACGATTCCTGACACCAAAGACACTGTACAACCACTTCGGTGTTTATTAGATCAACGTAAACACAGGCCTGTGCCTTACCTGGACCATCTGAGGCGGACGAAAGAGCAGGTGTTGTCAGCTTCGCTCTCTTTGGATTTGGGGGTCCAACATCAAGCAGATTTTCAGACATTTCAGTAGGTAGATGTACTTCTCACCATATAATCGAAAAATGAAAATCCTTTCGACAGAAAAATATGTTCCACCAACTTACTTTCTTACACGCTTTGGAGAGTTGCTAGCTAGCTAACTAGCTAGCTAGCCAACTTGCCGATTAGCCTGCTTGCTAGCTAGCTAGCTAGCAGCAAGTAAGGATTTCAAAAAAGCAACAACAGCGCCCCGCGTCGCCACCGCCATTCACCCCATGATAATCCAACACCCAACACCCACATTATCATCGTTAAATTACCTCCAGAAAATATTTCCTTTCGAGAAATAAAGTTAAAATTGAACTTAAAATATCCACAGGAATTCTTGCATGTGTCCCCAGGCGACGCTAAATTTGCATCATCAAACAACCTATTTTTTGACGTCAAACATTTTCGTGCAAAAACCGTTTGAATCTCCTTAAAAATGCATAATTGCATAAAAATTGTATATTTTTGCAAAATTGTCCCTTCGATGCTGTCTGTCCTCCGACGACTCCCCAGTAAACAATACTGTTCGGAACGAGATACGGACAGAAGCGCCGCTCTGAAGGGGAAATCAGATATACGAGGGTTTTGTGGCCGACGAACACCGATTAATTCCAGGATTTTTCGCCAAAATACTCTTCGTTGTGATTTAAATGCGTCGTTTTATACCAAACGATGTCGTTAAACCTCGCTTCGGACGCGCCGTTTCAAAATAAAAAATAGTGCTGTATCGAAATCCTGATTCCGAGCCGCGACAAGATGGCGGCTGTTGATTCCTTCGATACAAAAAGTTTTTTTTCCTTTTTCCAGATAGAGCGAGGGGGAGGGGCTCGCGCAATCACGCCCCACGTACACCCGTGTGAGGAAGTGTGCGTCACACGCCTGAGGGTGACCACTAGGGGCGCTAGGCCACTACCAATGGACAGAAGTTACGGAGTCCCTGAAAGTTGGTGATTTCAGTCACAAGTTTCCTGTTGAATTTCAGTCTACAAAACAGACTGACCATAGTCTCCAGTGGGCACATAGCCTGCTGCACAGATGGCAAAATGATTTAAATCAATCATTCTTACCTTCATGTTCCAGACACTTTAAATAGCCTTACACTAGGCACTTTTCTGACATATTTTATCAATTTCAAAAAAAGGAACACAAACGCAGCTTTACATAATGGGGCGATTGGAGCGATTAAACTTGTAAAACAATATTAATCTGTTCCAAATGTGATAACGATCAAGTTATGATGCAATTGAGTACACTTGTTAAAATGTAATCTGGCACAAGGCATCACCAAATGAAGTAAGCTCTACTAAAGGAGACGGAATGGACTTAATTATGGAACGTTCTGGTCTTTATTCCTGTGAAGGTTAAAACGAGAATTTTCAGATTTGCTCGTCATTGCCATTGCTGCTGTTCCTGCATTACCGGCTGGCCTGGAATTTATTAAAACAGCCTACCTTTAGATATAGTACCTCACCGCCTAATTTCCTTATGCGCATTATGTAACTGAATGTGATGAACATATCCAAACGAAGGAATATAAAAGTTGGAAAGACACCAGGGACTGAATAAAGAAATTGAGACAATGTGGAAGGCTAACAGCAAGGCTGACCCAGTGGTGACATAGGCTACATGGAGCTGGGACCCATAAACTGGAGGGCCACGCTTTCTATTTTGTATATAGAGCTGCTTCTATAAATAAACACAGATTTAATGATGGTTCATGAAAATGAAAATAAAGTAGGGCATATATATATATATATATATATATATATATATATATATATATATATATATATATATATATATATATAAATAAATAAATAAATAAAATGTATATTTCTTCCCCCTACTTTACTGTAATTTCCAGTCCTGCAAGAAAAACCCACTTATGTTTTGTGTACATTTATGGTCTAGGTCACTCCCACTAGAACACACTTGGTTACTCCCACTAGAACACACTTGCACATACACAGGCAACGATAATTTTCTTGTTCTCAAAATCTGACACATGCACATGTATTTTCCATTTTAAAAATACAGATAAAACAAATAGATATGGATATGTACATACAAAGTGAATTGTGCAAATGTATACAGATTATGCTCATTTATGGATTAAATGTATAATGTGCACAAAAAGGTAGCAATAAAATTAAAATCATTAAAAATGACTCAAATTCAAATATACTACATGAAAATAAACAAATGGCAAACATTGATGACAAAAAATCATGTCCATGTAGCTCAAATAACAAATTAAAAGTCCACATTGCCAATCTCTTTGGTATACATAAAAGATGCTCCCATATGGCACAAGCAAATATAATACTCTTTTAAAGGTAGATTTGATGGCACATTTTAAACAACCGGGTACCACACTGAATGTCATCAATTTTAGTTATATTGATCTGAGATACATAAATCAGTTTTAAAACATGAAGGCACATTTTCTGCATCAGTTTAGATCTGACAATACAGAACCAGAGCCTTCATTCCTAAATCAGATGGATATTGAAATGAAGTAGTGAAAGTTATGTGGCTCGAAAATTATTGGTACAGTAAAAGTATCATCAGCGTAATGATTTGTGGCAAGATTAGGTCTCTTTATTTAGGCTCCCATAAAACAAATCTACATCTTTTACAAAACCCATTCAGAACACTGAAACTTGTTCTGACTTCATGCTAGGACTCCACATGCTACTGAGAGCAAGAGGTGTGTGTATGTGTGTATTTCTCCAGGGTTTTCTATGCTGTGGCGTTTCCCTTTTCAGAATATATGGCTAAGTAAATTCACTTGATACTAAAAAAAGGACACATAACTATGCATAAGTAATTAGGTTTAAATACTGTCAGCTTGCTTTTTAAAAAAAAATGCTGATAGAGTGCTACAATAACATCTGAAGTAACCCTAGTACTCAGACGCAAGTGTGGTTGAAAAGCAGTGCACCATAAAATACATCAAAAGCAAAATCCCTTATCCAATCCAAAGTTTCCATTTCCAAGATAGTGTTTAGTTTTTTTTGTTTTTTTTTTGTTTTTCCCCCATTCTGGAAAAAGGGTATCCAGAATTTAAAAGCACAACCAAATAACACTTTAATTAGCTGCAAGCAAACTTCGGTCAGTCAAACATAAAAATGGGGTGTGGGGGTGTGCAGGGAGGTGGGTGAAGGCACTAGATTGTTTTGGAGCCCCATTCTATGAATAAAAGACAAATTCAATGATCGTTCATCAAAAGCCAGCGCTACTTCATGATTCTGTATTACATACTGTAGCAACAAATTTCACCTCTGTGAAAAGAGGACCAACACCTTCTCCAGGCTGTGGGAAATGATTCTCGTGTTATCTGGCAGTGCCCACCACGAGACATACGACAAATCATTTTCTAGTGTTCCCAGGTAGAAACAAGAACAAGGGAGATGATGGGGTAGGGCAATAAAGCAAGGTAGATGATTAAAAATGTACCACACCACCACTGCTACCACCCTGTCCAGGGAAATCTTCACACAGAAAGGTTCGTAATTTCAACCATAAAACCAATATCAGAATCAATCAATCAGTTTCTCACACTCACAACAAAAGGCACTAAAAAATGAAAGCTCTACTGAAAATTCAACTGCATCAAAAATATCAACCAATTTTAAAGTGACAATTCAAATTGCACCAATACAGTAGATCACTCCTGACCAAGGCCAGCGTTACATGAACAGAATCCAGAGTTCAGAGAGTTCAATCTAGAAGGCAGGCAACCGAAAGTTACTGGCACAATTTCGTGAAAACAAATCCTGATGACTGTGTATAATGAAAAACAGGACAATGCACAATGTACAATATCCAATCTCAACATTAGGAGTCCTCACTGTTTAAAAGGTTTTGAAAACCAAAAATTTCCCTGTGCTTTGATTGAACACTACTTGAAATTGTAAAAAAAAAAAAGAAAGAAGAATCAAAATCAATAGAAAAGTCTTCTGAGAACAAGTCATTCACAGTAATAACCAGGTTAAAATGATAAATGCTTCTCTGCTGAAAAAAAAAAAAAATCCCTTTCAATTCCTCTACTGCATTCCCTTAAATTCCTTTTTGTGTTTTGGCCTGACAAAAAAGGCTCTTATTAAAAATGGCTTCCGCTGTATTGGTGTGCATTGATGCACAATGGAAGGCAAACACTGACGAGAAAGTCCACCATACAGTCATAAATTCAAAATCACCACCAACTCCACCATGACCAAATCCACTTCATTAAAAAAACAAAACCAAACCCACAATCCAAAGTGTTCACCAGGAAAATGATCACAGATTGAACAGCATTGCCTCTATGCATTTGTGCTGCTGGAGTTTTTGACTGCCAATGTGGAAGGGAGGACGCGAGATCTTGGTCGTCGTGCCCACGGTACCCTCCCTTTAGTGTGTGTGTCCCCTGCCAGCCTGCATGCCATGGGAGTGGGAGGCTATGCTCCCACTCTTACTCTATAGCTACGTTCCAACAACCTACACAGCACCCTCGTCTCTCATTTGTTCATCAAGTCACCATTTGTTTTGTTTTTTCCCCTCCCCTCTCAAAACGCGATCAGATTCCTGTGCTTAGGCAAGGTCCTAGCTCGTGGTCTTTTGTCAAAACCCATAGAAATGTAGTTCAAATTGAAAACACAATCTTGTTCTTTACATTTTTTTCTTTTCTTTCTTTCTTTTTTTAAATCAAACTTGACCACTTTCCTTAGTATGGTCTTTTGTAGCACTCTATTGTGAAAGAAGAAAAGTGACTGCCTCAGGATGCAATTTAATCTAATAGAATTATATTCCTCAGAACTTGGATTCAATACTTCTACTTACATCCAACGACTGGCCCCGTTCATGCTAAAGGTCACGGCTCAAATTGCCATAATTTTGAAATGCGCACTGCAAAAGAATAATTTTTGAAAAATAACTATGGAATTGTCCGTTGTTGCGGTCTTCAATGGCATGCTAATATTGTTCTAACATATTTGATTTGTTCAATTAATTCACTGATCATGTTCATTTACTCATTTATCATGAAGGCACTTAACACACACACACACACACACACACACACACACACACACACACACACACACACAAAAAACAACACACAGTGAAAGCAATGAAAACATCAGAAATTTAAGCTCGCTGCCCTCTTTTTCCACCATTCAGTGTGCCAGACTGTGATCCACACAGCAAACCCCCAAAGAACATAACACTTTTTCTGTCATAACGTTCTTTAAACAAGAAGCCAAACATGCAGTCACATGATGGACTGCTACACTGAACATGTGATGACGAAGGCACCCCAGTAGGTGAACCTCATTAATATATACTCTCCTGCTCGAGACAGACAGGATGGGGGCAGGCAATAAAGATCATAAGCCACAAGAGCTGATCAAAGCCTCTCTCCCACTCGGAGTCTCGAACACTCGTTCGCTTCCTCTTCCTCCTCTGCTTCCTCTCCTTGTAAAGGTGTCTCTGGTCTGGCCAGTGGAGCGGTTAGCTGTGCTATCGACGGCGGCTGAGTGCCAGTGAAGGTGGATGGACGAGGAGAAGGGCACCTCTCCACAGCCTTCTCCATGAGCGTGTGGTCTCTGAAAGCATCCTTGTGCCACTCTTCGGTCGACCTGAACAGGCCCGTGGTAGGTCCGTGTGGCACTTCAGAGCTGTTGTGGCAGGCACCGGCGGAAGTGGAGGACTGAAAGCGGTCGACTACAGGCGGCGGAGCAGATAACATGTTGGAGGTCATGCAGAGTCCTGCGCCAGGCAGTTTGTCAGTGGAGTCCTCGGTAATGCCACCCTCTTTTACCTGAGGCTCGGGCGCCCTGGCCAGCCGGTGTGCAGACCCTGGCCCGCTCTCGTTGAGCCTGGGGTATAGATAGGTCCTCATCTGCCCCTTGCCTTTGACGTTGACGGTGCCTCGGTAGTCAAAGGCGTAGTTCATCTCGCTAAGGACACAGTGGCTCTCCTCGCTCACCTGAATGCGACACTCCACGCCCGTGCTGTCCATGCGGCTGGCAATGTTCACCGTGTCCCCCCAGATGTCGTACAGCAACTTGGTGGTGCCGATGACGCCGGCGGTCAGCGGGCCATGGTTGAAGCCAATGCGCAGCTTGAACTGGAAGCCCAGCATGTTCTTGTTGAAGTCATCCACTACGTGCATCATCTCCAGCGCGAACTCGAACAGGGCGCACAGGTGGGCGTGCGGGTGCGCCTGCTCGCGGCACTGCTGCCCGTTCAGGCCCGACGCCGCCATGTAGGTGGCGCCGATGGTCTTGATCTTCTCCACGCTGGAGAAGGCAGGCTTGCGTAGGAGCTCGTCGAAGTCCCCGATCAGCTCGTTGAGCACGCGGTAGCACTCTTTGCCGCCTTCGTAGCTCTCCTCGTAGAACTCGCTGAAGTTGACGATGCTGGCGAAGATCACGCCCACGTTGTCGTGGTTCTTCGAGTAGCTCTGTGTCAGCTTCAGCTGCTCCGCCACGTGGATGGGGATGATGTTGCGCAGGAGCCAGTCCGCCTGGTCCCGCATGTTCTGGATCTTGATGCGGTGCCTGTCGGCCTCCACGTTGCCGTGGTGGTGCAGGCGGTAGCCGACCTCGAACTCTCGGTTGAGGAAGCAGACCAGCAGGAGCAGTAGAAAGAAGGAGAGCACAGCCTCTGGAACCAGCAGGTCCAGCGGCGTGGGGGCCCACTCGCCTGGCCAACCTGTAGCAGCACTCTCGTTACTCAGGTTCCTGAAAGTGGAAAAGAAAAAACTAAAGCAAATCAACGACAGAGTTTAGTTCTGCCACAGATAGTACAGAACCACAGAGACCTAACAAAGCTCTGGATTTTTCTCATGTTCTGTTGCTTGTTTTGTTGTTTTTTTCCGGTCTTCAGGATAAAGCCCTGCAGCTGAAAGTACCCTCATCCCACATCACAACCATTTCATAATTATGTCACAACTATGTCACAAAAAACCCACAACATAAGGCCATGAGAAGGTGGCACATGTTTGGCTACTGACAAAGTGATTCCTTCATGAGTGTGAGTCTTGTAATTCAACATTGAAAAACATGAATGTTTGAACAAGTGAAAATGATTTAGACAAATACCATTTGCATAACTGGTGGCCATTAGCGTTTATTAGTAGCACCGTTAGCATTTTTTGCTAGGCCTCTCCTTTAAGTTTATACAAAGGTCCAGTACGAAAGAGCAGCATCTGTAATGGCCATCCCTGACACTGGGCTTATCTAAACGAGTGGAGCAGGTTAGTCTCTACAGCACACACTTCAGCTAGCCTCCAAACAGCGACTCTGCAGCTAGTTTCTGCAGTTAGTTCCACCTCCCAGACAGGAAAAAGGCACACTTACCCAGATACTGGAAACCCCTCACTAGAGCTGCAAGACAGAAAGTCACAGTGAGGAAAAAGGACATTGGAAAGGGCGCTACCATGACTCTAAACTTGCAACTGCACATGAACAAAACATTGTCATGCAGCCAACCACAGCTATTTAGATCCATCCAAATTAAACTGAGAAGTGAACCCAGAGATATCCATGTACTCATCAGACAAAGCATGCTAATACAAACTCATCCTGGTTCTGTGATGCAGGTTAAGCCTAGCACTGGATTAAAATCATACAGATGTAAATCAAACACCTTTTCAGGTGTTTTTAAGATGGCTAGGACTCATTTGAGTTTTTCAGCACAACCCTAAACCTCAGTGTGTGCCCAGTAACTGCAAAAATCAGTTAAACACACAAACCAAGCATATCTATCTATTATTACTTCCTGGAAACTGAACTGCCACTTGTTTTATCATCATTTTTTAAATTTCTAATGTGAAATTTAATAAACCAATATGGCTGTAAAATTAATATCCCCCCTTTGTATATGGTATATCAGTTTGGTCTTGGTATATAGTTGTACAAGTTGATGGTTAGCTACATAATTTCTGTCCATTGTATACAATTCTTCAACATTACACATGTACTAATTTAAGATGTTAACTTGCTGCATGGACTTTAGTCCAGTTCTTTTTTTTTTTTTTTTTTTTCCTCAGTATTTTGTGAGCCTTTGTGGTTACGTTCTACTGTGGACTTTCACTCAGTAAATTCTTATTTCACAATAAGGCACATAAATGACGTTTACATGAATTTACCCTCCGCTGCATGCCTCAGTACCATTAAGTCAGTAAGGTGTCTGACCTCAGCTTAGTGGGGGCGCTGTAGCGCACAGCGAGCAGAGAGGTTCCGGTGACGGTGGCCAGAACAGAGCGCATCCAGAAGCTGAGCTGGCAGAAGTTGCAGTACTGAATGATGGCAATAATAATGGCACAGCACAGGAACATCAGCACCTATAGGCACCAAAGAGAAACATGACCCAGCACCCAGAACAGGACTTCAGTTAAAAACCAAAATCAAATCACAAATTCTTGTTTGCACATGATCACGCACATTACATTAGACTATACAAATACTACTTATGTGCACGCTTCCTTACACCCCCCTCCCCCCCCCACCACGAAGTGCATTTCGATTAATTCAGGAATGTGTCAAGCAGGTCATGGTGGTGCAATCCCATGGTATTGTGTAACACACTTAAACATCAAATCCTGAACTACTTAATTACCCTTTAATCACTAACCGTCAGTGTCCGTTAATCTATAAACTCTCACTAAATAGCAAGTGCCAGCCACAACGCTCTTGTGTGATTGGTCATAAGTATTGGAACTTGTGTTTGATAACGTCTGGTCAGATTTTAGCCAACACTGCTCCGGAGTGGCCCAGCAGTGTGCAGGCTAACCATGCAGGGATCCAAGCATGTGATCAAGTGTCTCCCTGTGTCAGTCGCCCCGTCTCTGATTCATTCTCCCACCTGAATGGGCAGGTGGCGGCTGTAGGCCAGGTGGGAGAACACGGATATAGCGGGTAGAGACACGAGCACTGCCCCGATGGCGTGCCGCGGGACCCAGCCAGACACCAGCTTCAGCAAGGCCTGCGTGCAGCTCGAGACGCCGTCCAAGTAGAAGGTCATTCTGTTGGGGGACAAACAAGCGTTAAAAACAGTCCCAAGCATAGAAAGCCTCAAACAGAACACTAACGTCCAGTTTTATTTACATGTCAATCAATGTCAAACTATTTGATCTGTAAACAGAGAGATCTCTACTGTAAGGTCCAAAAGTCTGAATCCAATAGCAAGAAATGTACGTTTTTCACTGCCATGGTCTATCAGAACTCATGAGAGCAATGTGACTACATCCTGCTTCACTAAACTCCCGTGGGGTATCAGCAGTGCTACCTCCACCCAAGTACCACCAGCAGCCTCCACAGCAGCAGCAAAAAAAATGCTGCCTTACTTTTTGACAAATGATTAAACAAGTAATTTTTATTTTAAAAATCGCACCTCTTAAAGAATAATAAAAAAAATCTTTCTGAAATACATTTTGATCGTTCTGAAAATACTAGCAATGCTTCTGAAATACAAGCAATGTGCTAAGCAAACAGTATTTCCTAACAGAGAAACAAACCCCAGAACATTGTAACTCTATATTGTAATGGCTATAACAGGAATGCAGAGGAGGATATTAAAGCCAGGGCTGAGACTGGCCTTTCCCTCAGTTATGGTTTTATTGTTTTCTGTGATTTTCATATTTGTTGCTCACTCACTGGATGGACAGGATGAGCGAGACCAGGTCCAGTAAGCTGGCAGCTGCTGCCAGGCCGAATGTGGTTGCCGGGGGCATCTCCATGGTAACCATGGGGTACAGGAAGCAGGCGAGCGTGAGGGCAAGGAAGACAGCGCACGAGAGCAGCACGTCCAGCAGAGAGCTGAAGACGGGACTCGCAAATGTTTGTACAAAGGCATGGCTCACCACCTGAGAAAGAGAGGGAGGCAGGGGACTTTAATCAGATCGCAATACCTCACATAGCCAAAAGAGGTCTATGCATGCTTGTTGTAAAAACATGCCAACTTGAAATCTCTGATCTTTTCCAGACTTGCAGACTCATGGTGTTAACACGCATGTTCTTGAAGAAACCCACAGGGCTAAAGCCCCGTCTAATTCCACAGTCTGCAATGCTGTGACACTTTACCTTCAGTTAATGGTAGCAGCAAACAAGTGGACTCCAGTGCAGAGAGAAAAAGCCGAAGAGGAAGCTTGTGTGTGTGTGTGAGATTGAGAGAGAGAGAGAGAGAGAGAGAGAGAGAGAGAGAGAGAGAGAGAATGCGTGTGTATACCTCCTGCTGGTAGCTGGCGCGGTAGGTGGACTCCAGAGATTTGTCCAGGAAGTTCAGACTCAGCTTGTTGATCGGAGGTTTGAAGAAATACTCCTTCATCAGGCTGTACGGGGGGTTGTGTGGGATACAGAGAACGAGAGAGGTGAAAGCTTATATGAGAAACTGTCCCAAACACATTCATCACAGCAGATCTCTCACACACTCATGCACACAGAGTAGATCTCTTTCACTCACTCACACACACACACGCACGCACGCACCCCTTCTCAGTTGCTCACTGGCCCTCCAACATCTGTTCCCTTACTGTCCCCCCTCCTCCCACCTGTCCTCCTTGATCACGTCCACAAAGTGAACGTCGCTCTTCTCCCTCAGGCCTTTGGTCCGGAGCGGTATGAGCGCGGAGTGATCCATGGCCCCGCCCCCTCCACCAGCCCCAGGGGCGGAGCCACTCGTCCCCAAGCTCCCGTCTTTCTGCAGCATGTCGCAGACGGAGGTCTGGCTGGCTCTCGCACCCTCCTCACACTGCGGGCTCAGCAGGCCATTGGCTGCTTTGGGGCTCCACCCCGTGGGGAACTGGCAGGGTGAGAGCAGAAGGGGTGGTGGTCAGGGGGGCGGGGTTAGCAGGACAGGTTTCCTTTTTCCTTGTGGTGTGTTTGCTTGTGGATTTCCTGTGTTAACACTGCGTGCTTGCTACACGTGGTCTCGATAGCTCAGATTCCGTTGTGCCGAGTCAACAGGATCTTGGATAAATTTTGGTTTAAGAACCGACAGCCGTAAACACTGAAACGCTATCCTGCATTTCACGCCTCTGCAGATATGAAATGGAACGAGATGGGACAAAATAGCCCCGCCCCTCCAAATCGGAGGGGTGTGACGCTAGTTTAAGCCAGCAGTGAGCTGCTTGATCACACATGGCACTAGAACAAAAAGCTAAACAAGAAACAGAACAGACGACATTGTAGTTCATCACGCTGATGAAGCGGACGGCAAACGCTTTCCATTTTACTGTCGGTGGGTGATGTAGCTAAACAAACATCATATACACGGCATAATTGTTCATTTATTTATTAGCTTGGGAGGGTGAGTGGTACTGGGTGGTATATCAGCGATTTTTACAGCAGTTACACCATGTGTCAGTTACACCATGTGTAATGAAGTGCAGTTCGTGTCTCCTGTCAAACGTCTGGATTTTTCCAGAATCGCCTTATTGGCATTTTAAATACTTACTCAAGAACATTTAAAAACATGTCAATGTTCTAATGTGTGTGTGTGTGGGGGGGGAGGGTGTTACTGTGTGAGTGAGAGAGAGGTAGTGTGTTGGGAAGGTGTTGTTTGTGCTCAGTACCTTGCTGCTGTTGGCCCTGTACTCATCCTGGCAGCCATTCGGATTGACCTCCTCAGATATTCGATTCCAACCAGGGTCCACGATCCCTCCACAGGACACACACTAGGGGGGAGTGAGCATGGGAGAGATGCAGAAATGCAGAGAGCTGAATCAAGAGAGACTAGAATCATTAGCCTAGAGGAATAGCCCAGAATTATGCTGTGGGTGCATTCCTGGGAAAGTGAGGTGTGTGTGTGTGTGTGTGTGTGTGTGTGTGAGTGTACATGCAAGACCTACCTTGCCATGTTCAGCCATGGTGGAGTGTGAGAGGTCTGAAGTGTGCATGTTTGGAGAGGGACTCGGTGTTTCAGTGAAGTCGTGCCCCAGACTGTTCTGAGAACAGCTACACTGTGAGCCCATCTTCCTCCCGGAGATTAGGTATGTCTTTAACCCTGCCCACACACACACGCAAACATATTACTCCATCATCAATATAAACCACTCTAACAGATTCCCACCGTCAGGTACAGGACCCACAAATGTATAGTTACAGTGTAAAGCATTAAATGCCTCAGTGTAATGTTAAAAATAAATTCAATATTGTGTTGGAAAAAATAAAAAGACAATCAATATTACACCTTTACGCTAGGTTCACATCACCTTGAGCCAACCACATACCATCTGTCCACACCACCATAACATGTGCAAAACATGGCAGCCCACATATAGACACATATAAACCCGACCATGAAGCCTTGACGATGTAAAACACATGAGGACAAGCCAGGTGCCTGGGGAGTAATAGTTCCAAAGCAGCCACAGCATGGCCAGCACGAGGACTGGTTAGAACAGCTTGTTCCAGCATGTGCCATCCAGCCCGCCATCACGTGGTGTATTCAATGGCCGGGCATGTTCTCAGCTCGCTCAGCCCTTGGTCTACTTTAGCCTTAGGACTGGCTTCGATTTAACATCGTTAAATCCACAAGAATCAACATTTCTTCATTGAGTATTAATTGTGCTTAATTTATCAGCTGAATTTTATATGTCAAGATTTTCATGCATTAATTGGCCGTTCAGTCGTGTGACCATTACTTCACTTCCTGTTCATTTTGCCTGCATGACACATTCCTGGATATTGACTTTGCAGTGAAGCATTACACTGAAAGATGGATTTGGGTTGAACAAATGTCAAGGGTCTTAACCTTTAAATAAAGCGTTTAAAGACTTGCTACAGCCCTTTTTACAAGCCCTTTAGAGGGACTCACCACAGATTGCCTTGTTAATGAGAAACAGAAAGAGAGTTAAAGATAACATTGAGTTTGAATGAGAGAGCGAGAGAGAGAGCGCGAGAGAGAGCGTGTGTGTGCAGTGTTATCCACGGATGGGCACTGTCGAGTGCTGATTTTGCACAGTGATACAACCACTGGAGATGAGAAGAATTTGTCAGCCCCATCACTGGTCCTGTTACTAAGCCTGTAGGCAGTATGTCTCTGGGGCTGCGCCCTAATTCATCAGTCACCCTGTTTTAGGATAGCACTCATTCTGGAGAGCACCACAGGGAGTGTGAGAGAAACCCAGAGATGTCTCTCTCTTAGATTTGCGCACGCGTATACACACACACACACACAAAGGTGCTCCATGATGCCACTCCTAGCCGTGTGTGTGTGTGCTTTAAGGCTAGGGACACACCAAACTGACACTGAATAACTAAAGCCATCCGTGAGCGATTGTTGATCACCTTCTGTCAACTCGCTGTTGACCGTCGGCGTCTGTGTGTATTTACACGCCAACACACCCGACAGACTGCAGCTGATGAATGACATGCGTGCATGTTCTGTGCCGGTGCAAAAGGAGGCGTTCTCTCCCACAGCTCCTTCTACTCTTGCTTGCTCGCGGGCCCTTCTGACTACAACAGGTGCTACCACTCGGGCTTCCAGTCTTGTGGGACCAGAACTTTAATATTAAAACAGGTACTAATGCAATTACAGTGTCCAGTAACTGGCTCCGTGATGGGGAAGACCTCTGACCTCGTCACAGTTCTCTGGATAGTTAGCACACAACAGAACTACTTTATGTAGCATAGTGTTAGCCTAGCACACTGCCTCGGTAGAAAAAACATGCAGTTTCTCTCCGATTTATCTCATTCAGCCAATCAGAAAATTCCCTCATGGCCAACCGCTGCCCCCGATTCAACATGGACAATTGGCCAAAACAGCAACGATGACAACCAACTAGACTAACAGGGCAGAACGCACCACACTGAGTACAGGCAACGGTAGGGCCATGACATGGTCCGACAGCTGATAGTCGGGTCAATCTTTCTCTAGACTAAATAGCACAAAGTGACAAGCAAATTCTACCTCTCTTTTTCGCACACACGCACACGCACATAATGCACTCACATTCACTCCTATAGGATATACACACTTCCTGGAAGCCCTCAGTCAGGCTAAGTTCACCCTGGAAAATTCATAAAACAGTTATAGAAGGTTAATAATCATTAGAGTTCATTGGAAGGCTGGAATCAGTCCTCAGCAAGAGGATCATAAGGATAAGGATCAGCAAGAATGGCATGAGTGACAGAGTGAGTAAATGAGTGAGTGTGCGTGGGGGGTGCTAAGGGGCAGGCACAAGCACACACTGGACAGCTCTCTATGAATTTAAGGGAGCCACCATTGATATACATTTGTGACTGTCCTGATCAGTGAGTGTGGATATCTGTCATGGAAAGACTTGAAGTGCTGTGTGTGAGCAAGCAGCTGGAGGGGCATCATCCTGAGGCTGGCTGGCACACACACACACACACACACACACACAGCCACACACACACACAGCCACACACACACACAGCCACACACACACACACAGCCACACACACACACACAGCCACACACACACACACAGCCACACACACACACACAGCCACACACAGCCACACACAGCCACACACAGCCACACACAGCCACACACAGCCACACACAGCCTCTCCCTTCCACATGGCCTGACTGTGACATTCCTCATACACACCCAAAGCCACACTCCGGATTCAGTCACTCTTTCACTCATCCCCTCCTGCCACCTCCTCCCTGTCCCTCCCCCTCATGCCGAGACGCCGTTGAGGTAGGCCTGCTACGTTACCTCCACACACACTCATCTCCACACAGGGCCCTCTCCTCCTCTAGGCTGGAGAGGCCTGGGCCAACTCCACACAACCAGCTGAGTCTGTGCTTTTAGTTCAGCTTTCTCAGATTTGTGAGGGTGTTGGCACGTTTCCCTAAAATCTATGTTGGTTTAACCATTGGAGTCAGCCTCTGAAGGTGTGTTTACTGTTTAGACCACAGAGGAATATCCAATACTTAGCAAAGATTTAAGAGGAGGGGGCAATAAAAAAAATAAAATAAATTTAAAAAAAAAAGCAACTCTGAATACCTGCGTTAGTGTCCGCTGACTCTACAATAAACAGAACGCACCCTTAATGACAACCCCTTCCCCACTGCATCACACCACTTCCTGTCACATAACCCCTGACCTGAGTGACTGCCGCCACTTCATGGAGGGAGCGTCACGATAATACAGCTACAGTGTACATTAAAGGGTGTGTTTGTGTGCGCACGCGTGTACGTGCACATGTGGGGGCATTGAAGCCAAAGCAGTCCCTCTCCCTTGCCGACTAACCACAGTGTTTCCTTGCCAACTCGGAGGGGACAGACCAATCGACAAAGAGAAAGATGGAGAGACCAAGAGATGGAGAGAGAAAGAGGAAAAAAAAACTGATGAAAGTGGGAAACAGTGGGAAGAGGGGGGAAAGAGATGTTTAAGATGACCGTTAAGTGTTTTTACTCCTCCAATAAAAACAAACCAATACCCCTCATCAGTCTGCACTCTAAAGGTTTGGGATCTATCTGTGGTTTTTTTTTTTTGCTCTCCTGCTCCGAACCTCCATTTCTCCTTCACATGGCTGACTTCCCACTTTCTGTCTCCAACTTCCCACGTTCCCCAGTCTCTAACTTTACTTGTTCTCTCCCCCCCGTCCGTCCGTCTCTCTCGTTCACTCTCTCCCTCCCTCCCTCTCTCTCTCCCTCTCTCTCTGTGTGTGGTTGTGCCTCCATATTAGGGCAGAGTGATGAGCTACAGGATGACTTCTGCCTTTTTCACCGTCTCCTCCCCCCTTCCCACCATCTCTCGCTCTCTCTCCCCTCCACCCGTCTGCTTCACACGCTGCTCTGCAGGCCAAAGAACCTCCCCTCCCGTCTGTGTGGGGGCGTGGGACTAAGGCTCTAGCCTAAAGTTCCGAGCACACTGGGGCTAGAAACTTTAACGTGAAAGCCAATTAACTTCATGCTCAATCCAACACTGGAGCAGAGCAAGCTAGAAATATTACAGTATTACAGTATTACAAGCTCATCAGTGGGTGAGTACAGTGGAGGGTTATGATGTGTACAACACTAAAGGAGATGGGCAGAGGAAGCAGTAGAAAATTGGCAACTGGGGAGACACTGGGTGAACTACCGACTGTGTACACATGCTTGTCCTTGTGTGTACGTGCGTGTTAGGGTAGGAGAGTGGTGGACTAGGAACCCTGTGCGTGGTAAAGTGAGTCACGGGGATCATTACAACTGTTTTATAATGTAATCACAAAGGAAAAGTAGCCACCAATGTACACAACCATGAAGAATGAACAAAGTCTTGATCAAACCATTAAATTGTTATGCTACAGCATGCTACATTGTTAAGAAAGCGACAGCGTTGAACATAGAGTGGTTAACGCTGAGTTAATCAGGCCTTAAGGGAAGCTCGCATGTGGGAGAGAGAGAGTGAGAGAGAGAACGCGTGCGAGAGCAGCATCAGAACAGATCCCTTTATCTTAGATCTAGTGTTGTAGTGCCAAATGAAATCTCTACATTTAGCACACTGAACCAAGCAGCAGTGCGGTAGGCCTGGTGTCTTCATGCAGCCCTTACGTGCTTTAAGGCAAAGTTAACGATGGATCACATTATTAGGAGATGGGCATAGGAAGCAGTAGAAAAAGTGGCATCTCTCTGGCCTAGTACTGCCCCCCCACCCCACACCCACACCCACACAAAAGGGTCCAAACTCCATTGGCCTCTGTCCGCATATGCAACAGAACCTGACGGGACCTGTGTGTGTGCCACCATGTGCATGTGATTGAGTGGGAAAATGGTGTGTTTTGCAATATACATCATAACTGTACTACTACAGGTAAATCAACTCATCAAGGATCACTGTGTGAGCTTGCCTGTGCTGTGTGTGAGATCTCTCCCTTTGTGAATGTTCAGGTATGTAAACTTGTTTGTGGGCATGTGTGTGCGCAGACACAGCCTCCACCACCTTTCTTCCAAAAGGCGCACGCACACAGTTTATGATTCTGTGACCCTTCGCTTTACTCTCCCTCCCAATTAGAAACGATCAAGCCCATCAGCCTGCCCACCTGTACCCCCCCCTTACATACTACTGTAGGTACCATGCCTCCACAGATGGGGGGTGGGGGGGTGATCTTCCGTGACTGGTACTGCCCACGTACAGGACGCAGACCTCTACATCACTGGGAGGACCCCTTTTCGAGGAGGGAATCCCCATTTCTACCTGGCTGCTGCCTAGTGGCCTGATGTCTACAGTCAAGAACACTCACCACCATCTCCCATCTGTGGACAAGGCGGTCTTTGTTCTGCCTTTGGGCACCGTGCAACACGACAACATCGCTCATTTATTTATTTTATTGTAGTTTGTTTATTCAACTGGTTTTTCTATTCACTAACAAAACAGCATAAAGAACTGCATTAAAACAGACCTCCACAAATCCCTCCTCAAGTCAACGGCAATCCTCCCCAGGGTTACATCAGTGAGCCAACCATCGTGGGAACAACTATTGATCGACAGCTGGATGACAAAAGTAGCCAGACCGAATAATGTGATTCAGCCTTACCTTCACCTTAAAGCATGTAAGGGCTGCATGAAGACACCAGACCTACCGCACTGCTGCTTGGTTCAGTGTGTTAAATGTAGAGATTTCATTTGGCACTACAACACTGTGGATCTAAGATAAAGGGATCTGTTGTTCATGGTTGTGTACATTGGTGGCTACATTTCCTTTGTGATTATGTTATAAAACAGTTGTAATGTTTCCTGTGACTCACTTTACCATGCAGAGGGTTCCTAGTCCAACACCCCTGTACATGTGTGTACTAAGCACACACACACACACACACACACACACACACACACACACACACACACACACACACACACACACACACACACACACACACACACACACACACGTTCACCCAGTGTCTCCCCATGTTATAACTGTGGTGTTGTTCCGTTTTGACTAATAAATGTATTTTCCATGTTGAACCCTGTTACCTGAGGTGTGAAGCCAGAACCATTATTTGTCCATATCCTTCAGAATGTAATTATTAGTATAATCACCAATAGAATTGACTATAAATGTTTGACTTGGCTGATAAGATTATAACAATCTGGAACTTTATTGCTATTAAATATCAATATTGATCTATTGCTGATAGATTCAATTTAATATTAACTAAAACGTTCAACAATTCTTAGGTAATTTTATGCGACTGATTACTTCAAGTAATCACACACACCTGACAGTCACACACCCCATACATACATACATCTACACATGCCAATGCAGTCACACTCACTATACACCACACACACTCACTCACACACAAAAACAATATACAGATTCACATAGTAAACACATGCAGATACACATACACGCAGACACTCATACACACACGTGCATACACATGCCAATGAAACACATTGGCCAGTGGTAATGTCAGAGGGATAGTGTGTGGCTAAACCATGCTGGCACTTGGAGAGTGTGACTCGTCCTGCCTGGCCAAATTAGACAAATTTGTCTCCAAATTAGAGACAAACAAAGATAAAAAGAATAGGACATATTAGCAAAGAACAGAATGTGACTTCACCTGACAAAAGGATACTTTTGCTCTCACTCAACAACCTCTGCTTGGCCTGCTTAAAGGGATGGTAGCAGCACCTTTGAGTGTGTGCGTGTGTTAAAGGGAGACAGAGAATGGACGATCGAGAGTCAGTCATGATGCAACAGGGGTTGAAGTCATAACTAAAATCTGGATCTGTCCTCCCGGAGGCCAAGTGTTGCCCCCCTCCACACCAAACAGACTTGTTAGCTTTCGTCAGAGTTTAGGTCTCTCCACTGTTGCTCCTTCAAGGGTTGAGAATTCTCCAAAGGCTCACGTGACTCTAGCTTTAAAAGAAGGTGTGTAGTTCTGTTTTTATTAGGGCGTGTTCCACATTGACTATTTACATTACATGCTGCACACACCTTACCCACTCCTAAATTAGACCAGCCAGACCTCACTGCTTATTAGTTAGGACAAGGGAGACAAAAATAGCTGTGTAGTGTGCAAGGCACATGCAACAGACTGGTAGGACCAGTAATAAACTAAACAATGAGTGTGTGTGTGTCGATACTCGTTGTCTTCAGGTAACATGGTCATCACTGTTAATGGAAGTGGTCTTTTTTTTCCTGACTCATCTGAGATCAGCCTCCCTGGTTCTCCGATAATGGAACTTGATTAGGTTTAGAGCTCAGGACACAGATCCTGGGTCAGCGCCGCATCAGCGGCATCCACCCTATGCAGCTTTCTGGAGCTCCTCAGACCGCAGGCCTAACTGTTCCAGTTCTCCAGCAGTGCAGGCCACACAGATGCTCTGCCCACAGCCCCACTGAGAGATTACACTTACAGGACATTGGTTGTAGTCATATCTCCTAAAAAGCTGCTTGTTTGTGTGTGTGAGTGAATGAGTGTGCGTGCGAGTGTGTGATGAGGGTGGTTCCTTATCTGCAGGAACACACTGGGCTGATTAGTTGCATGGTGACTAACTACAGTGGCAAATTGGAAGAGCGGAGAGAGAGAGAGAGGGGGAAAAAAAAGCAGACATACAGAAAGGGCACTGGAGAAGGAAAACAAAAACACAAAAACAGGCAGCATTTAGAAATCACAAATAGACAAAACTTCCTAAACATTTCATGGCCAAACTAAGAACAGCCACAAGCAGACCCACCCCCCGCCTCCCCCTCTCACCAAACCTGCCATTCTGAGCAGTCTCTCTCCACAGGACCACTAACTGCAGCAACTGCCAGACACAGAGTTAAAATCCCGAATCACCAATCCCTTACTCTCACCAGGGAATTTTAATCTCGTCTCTAAGCACGCGCCACACCTGCTCCTTTCTCAAAAAAAAGCCTAACCTTTTACAAAAGAAACAAAACACACCATTCAAACACAAATGAGTGTGTGCCCTTTCCACATTCCTCTAATCCATCCACACACACACACACACACACACACACACACACACACACACACTACGACACAGAGCAGTGGGCCTTATGGATTTTTAAATGTAGTGGTGCCTGTGGTAGGATGTGGATGTTGTCACTGCTGGGTGTCGTGACAATGATGCACTCTTACCGGACTGTCACTAAAGGAGTGAATGCAAATGCATATCGGGGATTAATTGTATCCCTTTATGCATCATAGTGAAACAGGCAGGGAAGATATAAATGAATAACAAATTAATAGTTCTCATTATTCTCTCTCTCACACACACACACACACACACACACACACACACACACACACACACACACACACACACACACACACACACACACACAGTACGACACAGAGCAGTGGGCCTTATGGATTTTTAAATGTAGTGGTGCCTGTGGTAGGATGTGGATGTTGTCACTGCTGGGTGTCGTGACAATGATGCACTCTTACCGGACTGTCACTAAAGGAGTGAATGCAAATGCATACCGGGGATTAATTGTATCCCTTTATGCATCATAGTGAAACAGGCAGGGAAGATATAAATGAATAACAAATGAATAGTTCTCATTCTCTCCCCCTCTCTCTCTCACACACACACACACACACACACACACGTCAGGCAGCATCCAGAGTTAAAAGCAAAAGTAGGCTACTTCATGGAAAAGAGAGTGATACAATTCTCCTCACGGCTGAACTGGGAGCACCCATGGCGTGTGTGCATGTTTAGACACACTGTTCACACAGGGTCTCCACGGCCACACTGCTCTGTGAGCTGAGCCCAGCACAGGCCATTCGCTGGCAAGCGCAGTGCTAAACGGCAGTCCTCCCGGACCAGGGCTCTCTGCACGCAGGTTTACACCCATGAAAGACTCCAAACTACTTTGCGTTATAATTTTGCTTAAAGGCTGGTTTAGCCCTCATAATGGCATGCGACACACAGGACTTCTGAGACATCAGATTGCACATGACAGATAATTGCTGTTTATTCCTAACTTTACACAGGTCATCCATTGTGACCAGGCAGGATCCATTTGCATCCCCAGTTCTTGTGTTTCCTTCTCTACGTTTAACCACTGATGCAACATATTTACATTCGGACACCGTTTCCCAGACACCAGCGTGCTTATGGGACTGAGCACTACAATGACACGCTGATGAGCCCAATGAAAGGAACTCGAGCGAACAATGTGTGAAACCGGCTGGGCTGAAACTTCGAGTTTACTGCTGAGGAGAACAAAGGATGAAAGGAACAAAAGGGGGAAAACAAAAATCTTGATCAGGCTTTTAATCAAAACACAGCTTACAAGCCCACAACACTGGAGAACTATGGCTCAGCAGTGTGGTCATCTACCTGCAGGCAAAGGGGCCTTGGCTTCAAATCTGGACTATGCTTAACAGGAAAGATTCGAGCGCAACAACGGCTGAAGTAGGCATGTAGCGGTGCTGAAGGAGGTGTGTTATTACGTAGCGCAGCCCAGGCAGGGAACCCGATTTCATAATTATAACAAATATAAGAAAGTGAGCTGAGTCCAAGAGCAGGTTCGGGATGCCAGTGTGCTCCAGCGTGGGATGGCCCTCACTGGGGAGGATACATAGGCTGAGTCCCTGGTTGCTGGGAGTCAAGTGGTGAACCATCATTACAGAACAGCAGGCTGGAAAGGCAACAGCAGGGCAAAGTGCTAAGGAGCTGATACTACATACACATTCACACGCCCTTTACAGCTGAACACCTTAGACAGTCTCCAGTCATTTGGCTAATGCTGCAGAGTCAAAGTACAAACGCTATCTTCAACCTTCACTCTCTCCCACTCATTCCCTCCCTCTCAACTACATGGTTACTTACACACGCACACACACACACACACACACACACACACACACACACACACACACACACGTGTGTGTGTGTGCTGTAACCTGTAACTTCACATGATTGGTCAGCTGGATTGTCAATCCCACTCACCATGGCCTTGCTGTAATCCGAGTGTGTGCGAGTGAGTGAGAAAACTCAACGAACACCAACCCGGACAAACCCAGCAGCGGGGATCAGCGCACACTCCCTGCTCAATCCTCCAGCCCGCCCCGAGACACAGGCGACCCTCACCAACGCAAAATGGCACAGATGGAGAGAGAGGAAAATCCTGCAGAGTTAATTTAGGGTGAACAGAGAGAGAGCGCAAGCCAACAACAGCAAGAGCACGAAAATATAGAGAGTGGCAGTTATCTGGGCAAAAATGCCTTGTTGATGCCAAAGGTTAGAGAAGAATGTTCAGACTGGTTTGAGCTGTTAGAAAAGCAACAGTAACTCAGATAAACACTTTTTACAACCGAGGTATACAGAAGAGCATCTCTCTTCTGTCTCCGCCACACAATCCAGACTCATCCTCAGACACCTACAAACCTTGCTATACGCCAGGAGCCGCCATGCTAAGCTAAACACACCCTACGACAGCTATGCTTTTACAAAGGTCATAGGTCAGCATTCCAGACCTCTCGGAGCCCTATCAAAAGGGGGAGGGGGGTGTTTAAAAACCAGTGTATGGAGCTTCAGTGGCCAGTGGTTGGCTCCAGACCACTCTGTCTCAGTGGTCACCTTGAACAATCCAGACACGCTGAGCAGTCAGACTGACGGGCGACGTCCCTACGTTTTCCTGGATCACTCCTGTCGGGATGACGGGAACGCTGCCTCGGGGCCGACCCTGAACTGGGCCCTGGCTCAGCACGCCACGCTCCCGCCCGCCACATCCATGCTTGTTTTGTGTTCTTATCAGTCGCTATCACCACCATGCAAATATGCACAGCTAAAGCATACCATGACATGCAAACACAGAGGGCAACCCGCTAATACCGTCCGAGCCGAGGCCGGGGCAAGCCCTAACAAACACAGACCTGTTACAGGCGTCGACGCCACACTGTGGTGTTGGTTTTTGGTCAGGTTTTTTTTGGCTTTTTATTTGCTTTTTTTGGAACCGTTTCTAGCTCAGTGCAATGCTGAGCCTTGCTAACTTTGACCTCTGCCACGAGGCTTGGGTCAATTTAAATCAGCAAATAATCTTGATTTATTCATGACCTAAATGAAATTCGCCAGATTCACTAGAGAAAATTACTCTCTACTGTTCCACTCCATACTGGCAGCAGTGCTGAGGCATTAGACGCTGAGCTGAATGAACTAACGTGGAATTTGTTGGGACCAGATCGCTACTGTTCAACATTTTATCATTTCATGCAAACCCTACAGTAAGCCATTACTCACACTACTTACCATCAGCGTTAAATGTAAACTTCTTCTGCATTGTTGATGGAAAGGCCTTACCATACGAGCACCCTTACCTTTGAGCTGCTCCGTGACACTCTGGCCCGCGCGCTCTGCCACCCGCCCATCCTCCCTCTCATAGCGGTCGTCCAGGAAACCGGCCGTCACTTCAGACAGGTGCACCTTCCCGGCCACGCCCAGTTGCTCCATGAGGTTGGCCAGGTTGACATCGTTGGACCACACGTCGAACTTGAAGCGCTTCATGCCCAGGATGCCACAGAGCACGGTGCCCGTGTGCACGCCCACGCGCATGTCCACCGTCTCCAGTGTCTCGCGGCAGAACTGCTCGATGGCCTGGATCATGCCCAGGCCCATCTCCACGCAGCAGTAGGCGTGGTCATCACGCGGCTCGGGGCAGCCAGCCACGCAGTAGTAGCAGTCGCCCAGCGTGCTGATCTTCTCGCAGCGCGTGCGCTCGCACAGGCGGTCGAAGCGGCCGAACAGGTCGTTGAGCAGCCCCACCAGTGCTGGCGCCGACTTGTTGGCACTCATCTTGGTGAAGCCCACGATGTCGGCGAACAGGATGCTGACGGGCTCCATGCGCCGCATGTTAAACGGCCGGAAGATGATCTGCCCGCGGGGGATGGACGTCTTCTTGCGCTTGTTGCTCCTTGGGCTGGACGAGGAGGCGGAGCCGGCGGCGGAGCCGGGGGCCGAGCCGGCGACGGAGCCCGAACGCTTGCCGCCACCCTCACTGCTCTCCTCGTCGCCCTGCTTCATGAGCTCGTCAGCGACGGGCCGCGGCATGACCGAGTGGATCATGCGCTCCTTGAGGGCCTTCTCCACCTCCAGGTCCTTGCCGTGCATGATGGCCTGGCCCACCTTGAGGAAGGTGCTGCGCGCACGCACCTCAGACATGATGAACAGGTGGATGCCGATCGCATGCGCACACAGGTGGAGGAGGACTTTGCCCGGCACCAGCCACAGAAGGTGCACTGCGGCGGGCCCATCTCCGCCCCGCACATCCGCCTGGCCCAAGCGTAGCCAGCCGAGGGCCTCGAACAGCACAGAGTAGAGGAGGCCTAGCAGCACAGCAGCATAGAGGCGCAGGTGGAGCATGCTGTACAGCAGGAGTAGTGCCTCCATGCACAGGGAGAAGGTCCCCACAGGGGAGATGCACGGACCCTCTGAGCCAGCAGGGGGCTCCTGCGTCCAGTTCCCACCTGCCGGCCAGCCCACGTGGGCAAAGGCGGCGGCCTGTGGCTGCGGAGCCAGCGTGACCGCGAACGTGACGGCGGTGAGGAGAAGCGAGGCCTGGCCATGCAGACGCACGTAAGGCCGCGTGAACGTGAATAGCAAAAGCAGCAGACACAGGACGAGGAAGACCGCTGTCGGGAGGAGAAAGCTCGCCGGCTCGCACCGGGAGCTGTTCGCCCCGAAGTAGACGCTCCAGAGAGTCGCCGCGGCCGTCAGGTAGAACAGCACGTAACGGAACCGTCTCTGCGTCTGCGGGAAGCACCGCTCCCTGCACGCTTCCTCCAGGATTGCCGAGTCAAACTTGGGGTCCCAGCACTGGCCAGCTGAGCGTTCGAACAGCAGCGGGATTGCCCTCTGCCCACGCAGGTGGGTTAGCGCCGCCTGCCGCGGCTCCGACTCACCTGAGCTGCAGCTGGAGAAGATGCTGTATTTGCAGGGCTTGGAGCCCCCCCCAGTGCCCTGACCACTCATGCTCCCCCTCTCCACACAAGCAGGACACTGCGGGCGGGCGTCAGTAATCCGGACCGCCGTCCCGCCTCCTTCGCTGTTGCAGCTGACCTCAGAGTTCCGGAACAGTTGCTGCTGCCTTTGCGATGCCATGACAAGTGCACAGTGTACAGTTTAAATGAGGCTATCACATATCAACTCAATTGCTCCAACAGTGCAACCTCACAGATAAAGGTGTTAAATGATGAGGATTTTTTTTTTGGGGGGGGGGGGGGGGGGTAATTGTTAAAAAGAAGAAGCAAAACAATAATAAATCAGACGGTCTGATCTGACCTAAATCCAAGCCAGGACAGACGTATTTCCGTGCTCTGTGCGTTATGATGGACCGACTAAGACTCTTGTGCAGTTCATTATCCAGGCCCGGATGGCGTCAACACTCGGATCCCATTGAGGCAGTGGCGTGTACTCCTGTCCCCAGCGCTGCCAGGGCTCACACGCCTTCCTCCGGTTTGGCCTTCCTACCGCAACACATCGTTTTGACTCGGTCTCAGGGAAACGTCGATCGTTAATCCATACCATCGAGAGCAACGTAGAGCGAGCGGTCTTAACCCCGAAACGGACTGCTTTTTAATCCGTCGGCGTCCTTCCCTTGAAACCCTGTCCAGTACTTTGATATGCTAGAATTCACATTCTCCTTCCATGTGTGGATGAAGCAGCCCGACAGTGAAAGTGTTGTACTTTTCATGTTTACAAACCAACAAGATTTTACAACACATTTGTTTCTTACTTTCTGTCTCTAGCTGGTTTCATCCGTTTCATTTTAGGACTATCTCCTATAAAAAACTACCTGGCACAATTCTCGGGGAAAAGAATCGTCAAAAAAAGTTTTTAAAAACGTATTTTTTTCCGCATTACAAACACGTCAATTCTCAATAGACATTTTAAACTCTCATTCGACTACTTTAGGACAGCGGGGCTAAACGATAACACCGACTCTGCCGAGAAGTCAAACGGAGACATTACGACGTTATGGTTGCTTTCCACCACCTTCTGTCTGGCCAAGCTCACCGCCAGAGTCCGTTAGCCACCTCGGCCCCGTCGAGCAGGAGAAAAGGGCCTGTTTCCATGGAGGAGCCCCGTGCTTTCCTGAACTCCCACTCCGGATATCAACCGTTAATATTGCTGCTTTCAAAAAGGGCTCAACTCAGACTGTAATTTGAAGACTTCGGCGCGACGAGTATAAAAACTGGGGCAGTAACGCTGATAAGAAGTAAACGGACGTTGCCTTCGGCGTGGAGCTGCGAGACGGCCGTAACATCTGGCTCACACACACACAAAAAAAGTCAAAATAACATTGGTAGCCAACATTAAGAAAATGGATACATATGAATCTGACACCGACCTAAAATACTCTGGCAAACTTAAGCGAGTTAAAAGTATCCACGGTGTTTGTCTTCTACTTACTCACTTTATCACTTACGCGCGATGTTCAATCATTTCAGTCCGAGTGTCCCCAAAATGTCCCGCCGTGAGCCCACAAACGCGTCCCTCGGCGTTTCCACGGAAAGTTTCCTCAGGCCGTCGTTCGCCTCATCGCGGCGGCGGCACGCGGCTCGCTCGCGGAGTTCAGCACCGAATAACTGCACGCCCTCCTCTCGCGTGCCCTATCGCCTCAAAATTCCACGCGATAGATAATAAAATTTTTTTTTTTTACATTTGCATTCCCCTCCATATTGTTCCGAGACGGTGCAAATTGCCAGCAAGACGCGATATATCCTCTGTTTATAAACCCTCATAGCCTGGCCAGGTCCGGTTTTGTCGTTGGCATGCTCGTGCCAGCTGGTGCGTGCCGCCGTGTTGCGTCCTCTTCCGTTCCGCTCGAGCGTTTCCTCCCTGTCGCCTAAAACCTCGTCTGCACGAGCCTGCTGCCGTTAACGAGTCCAGACGGCATCGGTCGGTGCCTTATCCTGGCGACGACGGCGGCAGCGGCGCCGCGGTCTCCTCCACCATCTTCTGAACGCACTGGGGGGTGGGTGGGGGTAGGGGTGGGGGGGAGAACTGGGGCTCAACGAGATGGTGTTGTGGCGCGCGGGGCGGACGAGTTGGCCACGGGTGTTAAAATAGAGGGCAGGGTGCGAGGCGGGGCGCGCGCACGTCAGACTTCAAACGGCGGCGAGCACGCACACGGGGAACGAGGGTATTCCACCGCGAATAAATTACGCCACGCGCTTTTCATGCCCGTCCGCGGGGGTCCAGCTCTTTGTGGGTTCCCTCCACTGCAGTTTCGTACAATGCGGACTTTGCGTTTTATTTAGAACCGGAACACGGAGCTTAATACTTTTTTTTTTTGTTTGGTTGGTTTTTTTAGATCTCCTCCAAGTTTTATAAAAAAATGTAAAGGCTCTAGTTTGAAAGGCACCGAGGAGAGTAAACACAAGAGAATAATCTCATATCTTTTTAGAAGAGAAATAAAATGAAGAAATTTTCTGAAGTATAAAGAACATATTCATTGCGCTGTGTGTGCGACTGTGTATGTCCATCACAGAGAACACATACCTATATAGAAATTCATAATAATGACATTCCTTGTGAATTCTGTAATTATTTGTAGTGATATCAAAAGAATCAGATAATCCAAAAACAGTCATGGTTTAATCCCATGGCCCAATCCCTGCCGCTCCAGAGCTACATGTCAGATGCGACCTGAACCTTTTTGCTGGTCGGCCTAAATAGTTTGGGTCTTAGGATCTATGAGCCGCTGCAGGCACAAAAATTGGATCAGTGAGCAGTGAAATTCACTTGTTTTTCCCGCCTTCTATTAAGAAAAGCACATGCTACACTTTTAGGTGGGATTTGAAAGCAGTTGACACACTTTTTCTTCTGAATTGAAAAGTTGTATATACTACGTTTCATATATGCGGTAGTAACACTTTTAGAAAGTTGAAATCGTGAGCCATCTTAGCCTTTTTTTCTCTTATAGTAATTTATAAAAGTGTGTGTATGCTTGTGTAATTGTGTGAGAAACGCAAAGAGAAAAACACAGGGACAACTCTAAAATGCAACTTCCCAACACATTTAACTACTTCATATGAATCGGGAGTATTTCATCATTTCCTTATTAGTGTGTTAAATAACATACGATGCCCCCTTGTGGACACCTAATGCTATTTCGCAATTGGAGCGAGAATCGCTCGACATTTTCGTAAATTTACTTATTTCTTCATCGATCTTATTTATTCCCAGTCTAGTTCTAACACAATGGACGGAAAATACGTTATTGTAAGACCTATGTTCTACAAAGGAGTTTCCATCCATCTATTATCCACCTTTTTCAATTAGGGCATTGAGACAGTGAACAACAGAAAAAAACAGCTTTAATGTGACACTATATTTCACATGCAGCAATAAAGACATTCAGCACAAACCCTCAAAATTAAACACCCCAAAATTACTATTCATATGCAGATGTTCTCAGAGGCATGACTATGCTAGTTACAAAGTCAAAATGGGCCCTCTTGATCGAGTGTGGTTGACATGCCTAAAATCTTTTCAAACAACAATGAAGATAGTTACGATTAAAATAACCAGATGCATTGGATGAAAATAGACAGAAACAAATAGAAAACCTACAAACTGAAGTGGTTTAGTGAAAGGACAGGAAATAAAAGACCAGGGGCGACATTCATAATTTCTCACTTTGAGTTAAGAATTCTGATCTACAATCAGATCCTATCTTGAATACCATCTAGAATCTAGTGGTGTTTTGGTGAAGAGAGAAGATAACCTTAGGTCATGCACCGTCACAGAGCCCAGTGAACTCTGACACGCCTAACTGACAGACTTCACTGGGCTGTATATTGTTACTGTTTTCCATTTCCTGTGGATTCTCTTTATGGCTTTATGTTTCACTGGATTTATTTTTGCATCCTCTGGAACATGGGAGCATTCTCTCTTTCACTTATTCCATGTTTAATATTATCTCTCATTCCCTCATGTCCTCTGTTCATTCATTCATTAATCAGTTCACCCCTTCCTTCATTCCTCCATCCATCCACCTATTTATCTATTTATTCACTCACTCATTCACTCACTCACTCACTCATCCACCCAACCCACCCCACTCATTCATTCACTCAAGCTCCTGCTCAATCATTCACTGGCTTGTTGCCCTGAGTCCAGTACGGACGGAGCTTCTGTGCCTCCCAAAACAGGAACGTTCCTCTCCTCCTCCCTCTCCTCCTGCTCCTGCTCCACCCCCTTTCCTGCTCCGCCCCCTTCACTGCCTCCGCCAGCGATTCTTGGGCTTCTCGTCTGCTTTGGGGGAATCGGTGGCGGGCATTCCAGCCTCTCCCAGCTCCTTCCCCCTGGCCAGGCTGGCGAGGAGAGTGGGCAGCTCCTCCGTGATGGCCCGCTCCACTCTCTCCAGCAGGCAGCCGTGCGACCAGCCGCAGTGTGATGCCAGTGGCTTGAATCCGCCTGGCGGGTTCACCCCGAAGAAGTCGCGGTAGGCCTCAGGCTCAGGGAGGTCGAACTTGCTCACGTTGGTCTTGGCCAGGACGGACTTGAAGATGTAGAAGCGGTCAGGGTCGGCAACGATGTCGTGGAACACCTCGTCCGGGTCGCCGAACCAGCCCAGCCTCTCGTGGTATGTCTGGAGGTAGCGGTCCACCAGCAGCGCATGGACGCGCACGCGGATGGCGTGCTGCCGGATGAAGGCGATCTTGTTCTCCAGCTGGTTCTCGATCACCTGGTTGAGGTCCTCCAGCAGGGAGATCTCCTCCTTCTTGAAGAGCTGGCGGTTGGCGTCGGCCGTGTAGTCCTGCGGCCAGAAGGAGCTGACGTAGACGCGGGGCGGCTCCGTCACGTTAATCAAGGGTGCCATGTTCCAGAAGAGGGCGCCATAGACGCGCATCAGCTCCTGCGTGGCCAGGCTGTCGGCTTTGTTCAGGATGAGGCGGATCTGGGACTCGCGGCCCTTCATCTGCTTGAAGAGTGTCTCCAGCTCAAGGCCCACGTCTAGCTTGGTAGGGTCGAACACCAGGAAGATCAGATCCGCTCGGTCGATGAACCACTGACACACGTCGTTGTAGGGGTAGCCTGCAGGACAGAATGTGACAGGTTCACGTGATGGGGTCACGTGATGGGGTCAAGTGCTGGTTTCCCAGTTTACTAGCATATACTCTATGTACCAGGGTGTAACAGCAGTGTACCTTAGTAAAGGTGTAGAAGTAATCAAAATTGTAATGTAATACGCAATATTAACACACACATGCACACACACAGACACACTATTGAATGTGATGTATTTTTTTGCATGTAAATTTGTTTGCCTGGATGCGTGTTTGTAAGAGAGTTTGTAAGAGTGTGTGTATATGTACATGTGCATGTGTGTGTGCACGCCACCTCTCTCCTGCTGCTTGCGGTTCTCGATGATGCCGGGTGTGTCCACCAGCGTGACGCGCTCCAGTAGCTCGTGGGCCATCTCAATGCCCACCAGCTTCTCCAGGAAGCCCTGGCCAAACTTCTCCAGGGATGAGAAAGGGCGGGAGCTGTCTGCCGCCATCACAATGCCCTCGATGGTGCGCAACTTCTCCCCATGCATGATCACTGTGTACTCAGAGGTGGTAGGCTCCGCCCCTGGAAGGCGGGGCACGGAAATGGACGAGAGAGTAACAGAGAAAGAGAGAGAGTCAGAGTAAGCGTGAGATTGGAAGAGACGAAGAATAGGGAAGAGAGTCATGGAGAAAGAGGGAAGATGTGTTGGGTCATTTGGGTATATGGGGGTTTGATATTGCATCACTATATGACGTGTACAGTAAATGGAAGTAATAGGATCAAAGAAGTGATGAAAATTGTTTCCTGACATCCTGACATTTATGCCACGCCATTTTGTTTTCACTCATAATCGGTGCACGTGAGGAGAAATCTGTTTAGACTGTCTGTGTAGACCTTTACCTGTGTCAAATGTGTAGAGCTATCTGTGTAGTTACCTGTGTTGAGTGCCACCTCTGTGAACTGTTATATGTGTAGAGTTACCTGTGTAGAGTGGCACCTGTGTGGACTGTTACCTGGGTAGCGTTACGTATGTAGAGTGGAACTTGTGTAGACTGTTACCTGTGCAGGGTTACCTATGTAGAGTGGCACCTGTGTGGACTGTTACATTTGTACATTTACCTGTGTAGAGTTACGTATGTAGAGTTGCACTTGTATAAACTGTTACCTGTGTAGAGTGGCACCTGTGTGGACTGTTACATATGTACATTTACCTGTGTAGAGTTACGTATGTAGAGTTGCACTTGTATAGACTGTTACCTGTGTAGAGTGGCACCTGTGTGGACTTTTACATGTGTAGAGTTACCTGTGTAGAGTTACGTCTGTAGAGTGGCCACTGTGTGGACTGTTACCTGTGTAGAGTTCTTGCGGGGTGTTGTGGAGGCCCAGCAGGTAGTTGATCATGGTGGACTTGCCTACGCTCCAGGGCCCCAGGAAAAGCACCATGGGTTTGGAGGTAATCTCCGCTTCTATAGCAAACAGACACAGTTATTCATTACTAGTGTTAGCCACAAGAGGGTGACACTTCTGTCTAAAGCATATGTGGAAAGGTCAGGGGACCGAACTGAGAAACTGGCAGGATTTCATACTACACAACAGAAGAAATCACTAGAATGTCATGTAGGACTCATGTCCACGAGGCTCTAAGCACTGTGTAGGAGTGTAACTGTATGTAGGCTGATACTGCTGACAGGGCAGGGCCAGGTGTAAAGGTCGGGGGACGTTCACCTGACACGTCATGCTGTCTGAGCTCTTTGTATTTATATGCCTGTTCCATAGGCTTAATGGCCATGTGATAAATCTCCTGTAGTTTCTTCAGGGTGGCTGGAATGAGAGAGAGAGAAAGAGAGAGAGAGAGAGCGCAAGAGAGAGAGAAGAAGAGTGAGACAGAGCGACAGAAATAAGATTGGTGAGAATGAAATAATACGAGAGAAGACGACGGAGAGACAGATGGAGGAGAAGAAGAAGAAGCTAATTTAGTAATCGTGTGTCCACCATGATTCTTATTAAGGGTACAGTGAGTCTTGGTAACAACGTAATCCATCTCCATAAAGAGCGAGAGAGGGATAGAGACGAAAAAGAAAAAAAAGAGACCGGACACAAAAGCACAAAATCTGAACGCTGAAATGATGCTGTTGTGTAATCCGGGTTGTATTGTTCTAGCTTCCAGGCACCAGTGACCTGCTCCTGCTTGTTTATCAGGACATGCGAGATTATTATTACGTTACGGAGAGAGCTGGCTTCCTGGAACCACAAGTAGAGACATGAGCCATCGAGTGAGTCGCAGCTCTGCCTGCTGTGCCCGGCTGTGACGGTAACACAGAGAGAGTCAGGCAATGCTGGCTTAAGGCTAAACGCTTCTGTCAACAGTCCTGTCACGCATGTGTACTTTTAAGAGAATTAGAATCAAGGCAAATATATTTACATTGCGCTTTTTCCTGCAGGTACTGTCACAGTAGCTTTACAAATGTCTGGGTGCAGATCCCTAATGAGCAAGCCAGAGGCGACAGTGGCAAGGAAAAACTCCCTGGGCAGAATTAAGGAAGGAACCTTGGGAGGACCAGAACTCAAGAGGGAATCCATCCTCCTAGGGTAACCCAGCTAACATTGTACACTGGGAAGCACAGGATGTGTGTGTGTGTGTGTGTGTGTGTGTGTGTGTGTGTGTGTGTGTGTGTGTGTGTGTGTGTAGGTGCGCATGTGTTGCATGTTTCCAACCTGAAAACTCCCGAGAAGGCTCAGCTGTGGTGAGGCGTAGCGTGTCATCAATGTGAGACCTGTCCCTCATTTTAGGACCCGCTGAAGGTGTCTTCTCTACTGCCAGAAACATGGCAACTCTTCTCAATGTCAACAGTATCAGTTTCCTGGCATGGTACCAGCTCAACGTTTCATATGATCGTCTGCTCAGTTACTTGTGCACTTAGCCAAATCATCAGGGCACATACACACACCGGCTTTCGCAACATGTAAACAACACAGTATTTGTGTTTAATGGTTTGTGTAGTGATCTAGGGCTGCCTAAGAACACTGACCTTGAGCTGGCTTCATGAACTCATTCCTCAGTCATATTAGGGTCAAACATTTCAGACATGAAAACTTCACAATATTTACTGAAGGATGTGCCTGTGTGGCTAATTATGAAATGAAGTGTGGCGTGTAAGCGTGTAAGCTGGTGACCTCCCATACATCAGGGCCAGTGTTGTGCCTTTATCGGAGTGGTGGCACTGCTGGGTCTTTACTGCTATTTTTGCGGCGCTATTTCAGTCCCGCTGCCTGCCGTGTCAGGACATAGAACACAGAGAGCAGAGAGACTAAGACGTCTGTCACTTTTAGCAGTGGCTGCACTGTTCTGACCACAGCCCTACCACACACACACACACACACACACACACACGCACACAGACACACCAGTGTCTCATTAGCACATACAGTACACTTCCAAACTGCTCTCTGTGCAGGAACACACTACTTCCTAGAAGAACCTCTGTGATCAGTTATCACTGCTGATGTTACCGTGTGCTGTTTTTATATTGCGGGTCATTATAAAGTAATAAAGCGTTATTAAGAAACAAGGTGGTTCTGCCTCATTCTAGAAGTTTCTGTTCTATTTCCGATGCTCATTTCCTCTGAAGGTTAAGTGCTGATCAGTATATACTGTGTTCTTTACATGTAGGTCAAACAACACTCTAAATATTATAATCTATTTATCTATTTGAATTCAGAAAAATACTCTTTGATTTCCATAACTGTAAGAGAGCCAGGGAATCTCATCATTTGAGCACCGTACCTTTCACTGAGTCTCTGTGTCTCGAGGTCTCTGACAGGGCCTCCTCCTCCCCAGCTGGCTGCTCCTTATCAGTCATCACGTCCTCTACTGTCACCTCCGCTGCCTTAGCAGCTGCTTTCTCCTCTGACACTTCAGGCTGTGAAGGCGTCGGGGGCCCTGCAGAAGGGCCTGCCTCTGTCTCTAACTCGGCAGGATTGTCCTCCGTGTCTGCCGCCTCGGGCCCCGTCACCTGCTGCCCTTCTTCTTCAGACTCCTCCTCAGTCACCCCCTCTGCCTCCTCTTCCACAAGTCCGTGGACTCCGCGCCCCTCTTCGGACTCGGCTTCTCGTTGGGAAATCTCCTCTTCCTCCCCAGGAGAGTCCTCCTCTTGTTCCCCTCCACCCTCTGTCTCATCATCTTCCGCCACGTCCTCCGCTAGGTCTGAATCGGCTGTCCCCTCCTGTGTCTCCTCTTCCTCGTCCCCTAACAGTTCCTCCTGCTCTTTGTCCTCGAGCTCCCCTTCCTGCTGTCTGTCGTCCTGGTCATAACCCTCTTCACTTTCGCCTGCTTCGGCTGAAACCCCCTCTCCCTCTTCCTCCTTGCCGGTGATGGCTGGGTTGGAGGTGCAGGGTGTACAGACTGTTCGTTCAGGTGCAGGTGTGTCATTTGAGGAGCTCTGGCTGATCTCCTCTGTGCCATCGCAGCAAGGGAACATGTTGCTCTCCGACTGCAGCTGCAGACGCACCAGCAGCTCATCGTCGGACACCTCACTCACTGACTCTAGAACAGACAAGAGGCCACTTTACTCACTGAATATAGAAAAGACGAGAATATTGAACTTGCAATTTAATCACTGAATAGAAAAATCAAGAAATTACCAATCTTGCACATTAGTTCACCGAGTCTAAAAAAGACAGCACACTACCTAATTGCACCTTAGTCAGTGAATCTAGAAAAGACTTAACACTAGGTAAATTTGAGTCTAGAGGAAAATCCACACCTCATTCATGAATGTGGAAAAAACAGGATATTACTACATTTGTACTTTACTAAATGAAACTACAAATGTTATTACACATTACCAAACATGCGCCTTACTGAGTTTGGAAATACTACATGATTTCGTTATTTTAATGTTGTTATAAGCCAAAAAAAATTCTGAAGAGTGTTTTAGAGAAATGAACAGAACCAATTCCATCTAATAAAAAATAAAAAATAAAATGTCAGTGTCATAACACCAGCAGGACTCCAGGATCAGGGTAGCAAAAAGACAATGTCAAACCCATTACCATCGCCTGACTGCTGGCATTGTGTCAGTGACGACTTTATATCTGGTTGAGATCAAAATAGATGGCTGGTGCCCAGGCCAGAATAGTTCTGTCGCATGACATAACATGGAGCAAACCAAGTGATGCTTTGGGTCTGGAAGAGTTTGTCTTTGGAAGTAAAAGCTCAGATTACAAACCCTTCTTACATACTAAGGGCAACAGTGCTAAATTAACTCTTGGGGTGACTTAAATTTTTATGATGTGGACTTAAAATTGACTCTTAAAGTTTAATTAACTGTGAGAATGAGTTAAGATCTTAAACCTCAGGCTTATTACATAGATAGTATTCTTACGGCACGTCATTCAGTAACTACGGTAAATCACTAATATAATATATAACTAACTAATATAAAAGGTACATGGTTAAACGAATGTTTAATGAGGGTCTGGACCCACCGTAGTCTCTTATCTGTAACAGCAGTTACCATAACAACCTTAAATGGTATAAGTAAGGCTCGCTGTTCTGCTTTAGGTGCACATGTGTTCGGTGCTGCGTGTACTATGCCACGCCTACATGCAAAGGCACGTAGCGTGAGTGCAGGCGTGTGCTGCATGAGCCTAGCTTGTCTGAGTGACAGTGGCGAATGAGCCAGCCTGACCATGTCAGAGGTGTGTCGGGATGACAAGCTCTGAGCTCTGCTCTGATGTCTGTTCTGTGACCTTCTGTGATCTCTTTCTCTCTCCAGTTTCCCCACAGGGTTATAAAAGGCTGCTTCTACATAGGGACAGTCTGTTTACTCCATCTTGTGAGGAAACCCTAGAAACTGACCCCAGGTCTGCCAGTGGCATGGTGGTCCTATGTGGAGAATATTCTAGAGGTTCCACAGCCTCACACGGCGGTGTTTTAATACCACCACCTACCAGGGTTGTAAATAAAGTGACAGTCTTTAACTTAGAGTAGGCCTCCCACATTATTCCACCATGATACATTATTTGAAAAAGAAACTTGATTAAGTATAGAAATTGTAATCAAAGTTACAACAGCTTACATTTAGAGTAGACTTAAAATTAGAGGTAATGACTTTAGTCACTTGTATGTGAGCAGGAGGAGAGGCCTGTAGTTTTCTTACATTGGGGTCGGTGGCGGGGGGGGGGGGGGGGGGGGTTCCTGAACGGGACACTAGCCCATTCAGCTCTGCGTTACAGCCAAAACTAGGCCACCTTCGTGTTCTCCAAGGTAGAGCACACCCATTCTCCTCCAGACGCTGCATTAGGGCTGCTAGACAAGTGGTTCCACCCTGGTGGAGGACCTTTAATGGCTTTAATGATGTCCCTAATCATAGCAAAAATGAACACAGTGTGTGCTTTAACAGCGAGCGTGTATATGGGAGGTGCCAGCCTGCTTCGGTGAGTCAGCGCTAATGACAAGCCTCATCATGGGCACCAAATGCCATTGGTATGAAACAGCTCCTGAAATAGCAGTGAGAAAGAACAGACAGTGCTTGTGTGTGTGTGTGTGTGTGTGTGTGTGTGTGTGTGTGTGTGTGTGTGTGTGTGTGTGTGTGTGTGTGTGCGCGTGCACGTCATGGATCTGAAGGTTTACATTTTCTAAATATTGTCTTTTTATTCAATCCAGTTTTGCTTGACGCAGATGACAGTGTGGTTGAGTATGTGGCCATCTGCATAGAAATGTAAAGACAAGCTATAGTGTACCCGGGCTGAACACTGCACTGCTAGCCAAGAGCACGGTGACCATGCAGTCCGCTAGTGCAGAATTTCATCTACAGATACAGAGACCTTTCTCACAATCCACCCACAAACTGTTTAAACCCAGCCTAAAAAAAAATAGTAATACAAATATATGCTATTGTTACTAATGCGTCACCAGAGTTAATAAACAGCAGAGGGCAGCACTGAGTTCTTCATTAGCTCAGCGGAGTCTGTCTCACTCATGGTGTTCATACTCTTAGTCCTTACACCTCCAAGGTTGCTCCTAAGAGTGTGAACAAACACACACACACACACACACACACACACACGGAGTACTCCAATGTAACAGGACTCTCCTGGCTCTCCAAAATAAACCTATACCTTTGGGTGAAGGGGAAGTCTTGTGCGTGTGTGGTGTGCTAGCTGATCACTGCTATAATGAGAACTGTGCCCTGTGTTTCACATCTCATTACTCTACTATGCTATAAACACTACAGAGCATAGCACACTATTCTAAACTGCATTGCTATAAAGAGCACTGTAGTATTACACTTTAGAATAAATACATTTTAGATACTGTAAGTCCACTTGGGTGAAGCTCACAATCAGATGCACTCAGCTAGGCGTTTGTGTCCTGCTTCGCCTATCTTTGCCTATCAAGCTATTAAAGTAGCCGAAATGAGAAAGAAGATGTGTCTCTGACTGACCTCTGTAATCAGCAACTACACTTCAGTACAGAGTCGGCCTGTTAATACAGTATAGACTGTATTAACCAATCAGAAAAGGCTATGCTAAGCACTAAGCGTTCATGTCTTTGGAGGGCGGGGCTTCAGAGAATGGCCTACCTTGAGACCATGGGACTGAACAAAAGGGCTGGGCTCCTGCAGTGATTAAGTCTGGTATAAGTTAGCTAGAACCTTTAAATTGATTACTGCGGCTTTTATGACAGTAAATATAAATATGTCATTTATAACATATAAATTCTAAATATAAATATGCACAAAAAATTTTCATTACTGTGTCTGGCAGAGGGGCAAAAGTTTAAATTTGATTTCTCGGAGTCTCTTTGCTCTTTTTAAGACACAGTCCATATTCCACACTACTGCTGATCATTCGTTAGTTCAAAGGCACTGACCAAAATGAGTACGAAGCTTGTAAAAGTCACCCTGGATTTAGGGTCCCTGTACGAAATGGGAGCGGCACAGGTTAACCCTCACAGGGTCATATTTTCAAGGGGCAGGCATGATGATTAATCAAATTACAGTTAATGCAGTCAAGGACAAGGGGAAGACTCTCCCAAGAGACATTAGATTACTTCAAACAATGTGTTAGGGTTACTTTAGAGAGAGATGAGCAGTTCTGTCACAGTGGAGTACTATGTTTGTGTGTGCGCATGTGTGCGTGTGTGCATGTGTGATAGGGAGATGTTATGTAACACGCACAACCAGTCAGAAACTTGAGTAGCTCATTGTATAAGATTTAATTGTATAAAATTGTTTATCAGCTTCATGGTACAATAATCAAGCAGATAATATTTAAGTACATTGTATTAAAACATGTAAATGAAAATGGACATCTTATGAATGTCCATAAAATAGTCACTCTCAGCATGCTGGGTATGTTTATCCAAGTTGGATAAAAGTGGAAAGATATCCTGGATGATTAAGTGGCATTATTTTTTAGTTTTAAATGAATATGTTATGTTTGCACGTCTTACTGACGTAATGGATGGTGATTTTGAAGAAACCGAAAATTCCATTTTCTGCACATTACTTTGATTCTTTGACAATTTGTTCTGTGTATTGTTTTCACGCAAATACCGTAGAACCATTAGAAAGGCTTGTGTGATTTCTGCACACGCTGTTTGCATGTGTCACTGACCAGGGTGCCCCTCTGGCTCACTGGAATATGCTGATAGGCTGCACTAAGGAAAACAAATAAAGAAAACAAACAAACAAACAAAAGAAACCCATCCCAGGTCCAAGCCTGGAGAAGAATGAAGCTTGTGGGATTCTCCAGGCTACGTGAGTGAGACTCTGGTGTGCTAGCGGAGAGCACAGTGAAAGCCCCACTCCCCCTGTTCCAACTCCCCCCTGGTTAAAACAGGCCCTGTGCAAACCCAGTGGCTCCTGCCCCCACTGCTCATACAAAGAATGTCCCTACAAGGTCTGCAGGACGGAAATAAATGCAGAGACTACAGAAGCGACCGCAGCTGCAGGGAATGTGTGCGTGCATGCTCGTTTGCTTGTGCTTGCATGTTTGTTTGCGTGTGCTTGCGCGTGTGCTTGCGCGTGTGCGGCGCATGCCCGTTCACGTGTGCTTGCACGTGTGCGGCGCAT
The DNA here is from genome assembly GCF_041902795.1 of Electrophorus electricus. Taxonomy (NCBI): domain Eukaryota; kingdom Metazoa; phylum Chordata; class Actinopteri; order Gymnotiformes; family Gymnotidae; genus Electrophorus; species Electrophorus electricus. Next base: position 5,570,055 of record NC_137519.1, read on the forward strand.
GCTCGTTCACGTGTGCTTGCACGTGTGTATGCATGCTTGTTTGTCTGTGAGTTAAAAAATAAGGGGGAAGTGATTCGTTTTGTGTATGTGAGAATGTTTGAGAGATGGCCATGCTATTGCCTGAGAGAGTATCTGGTTTCAGAGCAACAGGATGGAGAGAGAGAGATGGAAACAGAGAAAGGGAGACAGAGAGGCTGAGAACATTACTACAAGGACAAGCAAGGATAATCTGGCTAAAATACTCAGCATAGTGACATGAGCAACAGGGAACAGGGCTTGTATGTGTCAAACTCTAGCTGGTCTGGGATCAGTGTTTGCCTTCTTTTATTTCTAATGAGAGAAAAATACTGTTAAGGGGCAGCTGACTAGACCCCATCTTTCTCTAACAGCTGGTGCAGATTAATAACTGGCTGGCCAGAGTGAGAAATAGAGTTCTGTAACCATTTGAGTGAGTTCTGTAACCATGCATCAGAGACCCAGTTTGATGTAGACATGAATCAGCATTGCAATGGCGCAGTATTACATTACAAGCGTGCAGCCTTTGCTCACTGGTAAAAAGACAGTAGTATCAGCCTTCCTAGATTGTACTGATCCCAGAACAGGGTTTTTTTTGCCTTTTACATGTGAGTGAATGTATAGCTTTCCTAAGATCAGCCCCCTGGCTCTGGGATGCTCAGTGTCAGGGGAAACTGGCCTTGTGTGATGTTTTTGGTTTATAAAAGCCGAAGATTAAAGTGCAGGAATGTGACAGCAAGCTCTCTGATTACAGGAGTCCATACAAAGTGATGTGTTGGAAACACCCTTAGTGATACAGGGCAAACATCAATTAAGCCACTTCCACTATAATCACCTGGATACGTAATATGCTTTTTATTAACCTAGCAGCTTTGATGTGGCTAAGCTACTGTGTGTATGTGTGTGTGCATTTTGTTCACACTTTCCATCAGCTGGTGTTACGATTCACAGCAGCTGACACCCACTTGTCTGTGTGTGTTCCTGTTCTTCTGGTGTGTGTGTGTGTGTGTGTGTGTGTGTGTGTGTGTGTGTGTGTGTGTGTGTGTGTGTGTGTGTGTGTGTATAACTGAATATGCGTAACTGACCCATAGTTTTTATATTGCCTGTTCATTTCTCACTTTGTTTCAGAATGCCGAACGATTATATGGACCTTATCTCTTACATACATATGTATTACTTACATGCTTCACACATCTTTTTAACACATATCAGTGTGTATAACAGAAATGTATAGGTACCCAACAATGAATGCCATCAACGGAAATGGCTCCGATATACAGCGAGGAGCACCTGCTTAAAGCAGTTAGTGAGGAAGGCTGATACGCAGAGGAGTAGAGCAGTAGCTTTCAGTTTCATTACTCCACCGTTCAGCACAGATCAGCTCTCCAGCTGTCCGCAAGAGCCGACCACGAGGAAGCCCAGCCAGAGGCAAAGGGAACCAGCTCAACAGCCACAGCAAAGAGTCATTTACTTCCAGTGGAAAACAAAGCATTAGGAAGCCTCCGTGAACCCTGGCCTTCATTAACAAACTGATTAGCAGCCGGGGCTTCCACATGTCCGCAGATTCATAGCTTTTACCGAATTGGGGTTGGAGACGACAGTATTGTATCTAGGGCATGTGGCGCAATGCAAGACAATGCTGCAGGGAGATCTGTTACACTGCTGTCATCCTCAACTAATCGCGGGGACTTCAACCAAGAGCCCAGTGCATCAGAGCAGGAGCAGTTCTAGTTTTTCTCTCCTCTCTGCAAAGTTTCAGTGTTTCTCTTCCCTCTCCTCTCATTTTTAATGGGACCAACACACATCAAGTCCCTTTGGCAATAAGAAACACCTTCACTGAAGACAAAGACTTCTGCACTTTTGAAGTATATGTTATGGGCTGTTATCACTGAATAGAGAATCCAACCAGCCAATCACTCACAACACACACACACACACACACACACACACACACACACACACACACAATCTTACCCGTAGTGGCGAGGGCCAGCAGGGTGAGCAAGCAAGAGAATGGGAGCTGGAGCTTCATTTCGACTGCCAGGGGTGCCAAAGTTCTACTGCGGGCTATATATACCCCAGCAGAAGGACACGGGGCATTTAGGGTGATGCAAACACGTCAGCCATCGTGAGTGACAGCAGCTGTCTTGGCCAATCAGCGTCAAAAAGAGAAATGGCAGAGAGCAGCTTTACAAACATTTGACACTGCACAAATTAGAATACAATATTATTGTTTAACAATGTATAACTGTTGTAATTAATGTACATATAATTACAATGATTGAGTGAAAGTGCGCCCGAGACTTCTAGTGTAAGTAGTACATTTTCAATTAAAAAACAACAAAAAAATCTAAAGTTATATTTGTCCAAATAAGCTTATGTAGGTTTCTAAGCTCAGTTGTCTCACTCATCACACAAAATGCCCACATAATAAATTTAGGGGGCAAAACTTTATAATTTAAAGATGTATCAAACCTTCTACCAAGCTATAGAACTATTTAAATTGCCTGCATGGTTACTGTCAGTAGGCAGTGGTAGGACTAGTGGCAGGGAGGGGCTGTAGTCTTTCTGTGACTCTCAGCCATGCAGGTGTGGTCGACGGGCAAGGCCAAAGATCAGTGACCAGCAAGTTTCTCTAGTGGTGGCAGTTCTGTACCACTTACTGCTCTCTAGTTAACTAAGTGACTGCACAACCAAAACTCTGTTCAGCTATCTCACCATTTATCTGAATGTTTTCTCACTGGGGCTTGTTTTAACCTGAATAAGATATTACAGATGTCCATTACTTAGTCAGTGCCAAACAAACAGACAATTTAACAGACCGTTTTTTGTTTTTTTTTGCAAGCAATGGCTAATTATCGAGACGCACTGAACTGTATAACCACCAGGGGGTACTCTTGCACACGAGACAATTGTAATTGTCATAAAAATGTCTTAAATATTTTTAAAATAACAATGTAAAGATCCTCTCTGAAAACAAGCAAAGCAAAAACTAATATGTCACAGTGAATAAACCTGCTACCGTAAATCCCCTGGTTCTCCTGTGCTCGTGTAGAGCGAAGTTCGGCTCAGCGCGCGCAGCCCAATCACGTGTCCGGGGCCGCAGCCACGGGAGGGCGACACAGGCGCGCGGAGCGAAAAGAGCTAGACAACCGCTGCGCTCTCTCTCTCTCTCTCTCTCTCTCTCTCTCTCTCTCTCTCTCTCTCTCTCTCTCTCTCTCTCTCTCTCTCTCTCTCTCTCTCTCTCTCTCTCTCTCTCTCTCTCTCTCAGAGAGAGAGAGAGAGAGCACATCTGGAGGAAAAACAACATAATTCCATTCTTCGCCCCCTCTCCCTGTGCGCGCTCACTCGGAATGCCATCCAAGACGATTCCACGCGAGGAAGACAGCTGACAGGCGTCGTACACAAGCGACGCTCCTCTGTTATTGTTCAGAAACAAAAGTCAAAGATTTTTCTTTAGAAAGCTTATTTTAAATTTAACTCAGTGCGTCGTTTATCAGTGACACCAACATAACACACACAAAAAACTAGACAAGTTCACCCGAAGGCTGCAACTGTACTAGAAGACTAAATAAAGAGAAGCTCGTCGCCTCGACCGTTTTTGTCCTGTTGATCCTGTTCGTTATTCGGCACCGGAGTCGGGTTTTTTTTTTGCAGGATCTACAGAAGGAAACGTCTCCTAACGAGTCTGGTCCCAGTGACAGACGGCACGTCTGGAGCCCCTGGCGGAGAAGCGCAGCGGTCACGTAAGCCGGACTGACTAGCCATCCTGAAAGGTAAAGCTCAGGACAGTTCAGTCTCCCTGGAAATGCGCAGGCAGAGCCGTTATATCCCGTACTCGTCCTGATGGACGTCCATCAGGAGCAGGGCGCGCGTTTTTCGTATGGAACTGACTGTCAACAGTCCCGGTCTTTTTATTTTGGATATGCGTGAGAGAGATTGGGGGGGGGAGGAGATAGATATACATGGATACACGTATATACTGTACTGTTGTCGTTTACATGCATATCATGTTTATATAGTTATCCTTGCGGAAGTACATGTAATAAAATCCGTCCCAATTGCATTCTGCTGTGGTCACGTGAGAAAAGCTACAGGTGTAACGGACTCGGGGCGCGTTCGCGGTGAGATTTAAACATTTTCAATCCTCAAGCACAGAGAACGCGCATGAATATATTGCAAAGCTGACAGATTTTTTTTTTTTTTACTTTGTTTTCAAATGGCTGATCAATAATTTAATTCATTCGCAGTCCTCCTCAGGTACCATTCAGTGTCATAAGAGGAGCTGGTTCCTTAGCAACACGTCTTCGTCTGATAGGCTATGGAAAATGAGATGGGGGGGTTAGTTCCGTGGTAGTGCAATCCAAACTGAAAAGCGATCATGATGCAACTAATTGTAATACCATTGCTAGTTTCTGAAAAACGAAATCCAGGGAAAGGCGTAAGAAGAAATGTTTGTCTTTTGTATATGACTGAGTGTATGTAGCCTCTGACACATGCCTGGATGTAACTCAGTATTGTGCCAGCAATTTTGGGAAGGTCATCGAGTTTAGTGGTTTTGTAAAAATTCACAGTGTGTGTGTGTGCGTGTGTGTGTGTGTGTGTGTGTGTGTGTGTGTGTGTGTGTGTGTGTGTGTGTGTGGTGGTGGGGGGGGGGGGGGGGGATGAGAGATGAAACCAGACATTCTTTTCTTGTGAAATGTTAACCAACGTTGGCCGCTTAGCTAGCTCCCATCTCTCTCTCTCTCTCTCTCTCTCTCTCTCTCTCTCTCTCTCTCTCTCTCTCTCTCTCTCTCTCACATACACACACACACACACACACACACACACGTACACACACACAAACTCTTTCACATTGTGGTCCCCACAGAGCAATGCATTTCCAAAACAAACATGCAGAGAATTCCTCCCTGAACAAGAAAGCGAATGGAAAATATAACCTGGGGGGGTGGGTCTCAGAGCAAAGGAGAGTGTCTGGGACAGACAGTGTAATAACAGAGGCTGCCTACAGAATATTAGTTTACCTCTTGGATTACAACAACACAAAAGACTCACATGTCTCTCTCTCTTCCCCTGTGTCTCTCTCCATCTCTCTCTCATTCCATCTCTCTCTCTGTCTCTCTCTATCTCTTCCAGTCTCTCTCAGTTCAACATCGTTTTATTGACATGAATGGTATACGTCACATTATTGCCAAAGCAAATGAACATAACCAGCAAAGGGGAAATAGATAAGAAAATAGTAAATGAACGTGCAAAACCAGAACTGAGTCAGCAGTACTGACCAACTGGGTCAGTGGTACTGTTTGAATTACTTGGGCTGAGGCAAGACGTGACAGATTTTGCTGAGGCTTGAATTTTGTTCTCTCTCCGTCTCACGCTCTCTAACTCTTTTCTCTTGTCTCCCTCCATCTCTCTTTCTCCCCATCCATCTGTCTCTTTCTCTCTCTCTCTCTCTCTCTCTCATGGCATGTTGTGCCCGCGGCTGGTTTTTGTTATTGTTTATGAGCTTGGCCTGTTCTTCGGCATTTCTAGTCTACACACAAACGCACACACCGAAAGCAAATGGAGAGAATCTGCGGCACACTGAGGAATCTCTACATGCGTGTGGGCGCATGCGAAGCCTGGCTGACACATGCGGGGATTTAGAGGACAGACAGGAAGGCATCAGACGCAGGAAGCAAGCGAGAGGCGTGAATGGACTGATCAAGCAGTGCAGTTAATCACCCTAATGGTAGCCACAGTTGAGCTCCGCGGTGAACTGAAACCTCGGCACGCGCAGCGGCATGTAAATACACAGAGGTTCCTGTAACTGAATCTACAATCGTCAGTATTACTTCTTAAGAAATCAAAAGCAACTTCTGGGTGGGCAGCCATGCTGGAACCTGTTACAGTTTCCTCTGTATACAGCGCATAGACGTGAGATACGTCATGCACGTCAGCAACACCTAGCCTTTCGGTGTGGGTCACTCTGTGCAGACTCTCCTGGTCCTATGGGTTCACATCTTGGATTTCCTTAAAAAAAATTATGTGAAAGCCTACTGAATTCACGAGATCCTGCAACATCCACTAGCTCTATTCCAAATTTCTTTTAGTTATTATTCTTTTAAGTTGGGCTATGTGAGCTAAATTTAACCATTTCTGCAGTTCTTTGTATGTGCATGTGTAAGCCTCACCAACTGCCTGTTTTTCAACTGATGGATGAATTTTGTACTGAATATCCAAGAAACCCTACGGATAATTTGTTCAGTACAAATTTCAACCCAGTTCATTGAAAAACAGGGAATTGGTGAGACTTACACATACACACACATACAAAGCACTGCTAAAGTGATGAAATTTGGCTCAGAGGTCCCAGCTTCAAAAATAAAAAAGGTTATTTGGAATACAGATATGGGATTTTGCAAGGTCTCACAAATTTAATACGTTTTCAAATGATTTTTTTTTTCAAGAAAATTCATGACGTGAAGTGGGAGGTCTAGGTGACTTTGCATGGAACAACCCAGTATGTTAGATGATTCCAATACCTGTGGCTGCTGGATACATTAATGTAATGCAACATGTCCCTCAGATAAAATCAGGTCAGTGTTTCAGCTATTTCCTTATCCATTTCAGAAACAGGCTGTAATTATCAAACCCATTTCCTTACATTATGAAGTGTCTTATACTTTTTGAAGGCATAGAGAACATCTTCATTTTACATTTTCAGTATTTGGCAAATGTGCTGATCCAGAGCGTCTTACGTAATTATAAGTATGACTGTAGCACTACACAGTGCAATAGCTGATGAACTACAAGAGTACATCAGGTGATTGCTTATACCAGTTTTAAGGTATCTAAATTAATCTTTAAGTAAATGTCTACATAACTACATACCTTTCTCATTTAATTATGAATGAGTATGTATTGGTATTAATTACATTATTTACAGACGAGCAATGTCGAGTACTGGGTCCACTATGGACTCCAAGGTTTCTATTGAGGTTTGAGGTTGTCTGTTGGTTTTTTCATGTAAAGCAAGCTCCACACTTTCAAAGCTATCACTCTAACGGTAGGGTCACCAATTAATAGCTCTAAACTTATCATTATTTTCATGGTCCTTCAAAATAAGGTAGGTATGGCCATTCCTGAAAATCCCCTTGAATAAACCTAAAATTAAAAGGGAGGCAGGGGGAGCCAGGAGGGGTGTGGTTTCATATCTTCATGAAGCTGTGTTTGGCAGCAGCAGCTCAGTGGTTAAGGTACTTAACTAGTAATCAGAAGGTTGCTGGTTCAAACCCCACCACTCTCAAGTTTCCACTGTTGGGCCCCTGAGCAAGGCCCTTAACCCTCAATTGTTCAAGTTATATTCAGTCATAATTGTAAGTAGCTCTGGATAAAAGTGTCAGCTAAATGTAATGTCTCTTTCTTAATAGTGACTCATTAGTTGGCTCTGTTCTATGTTCAGCCCTCCTGCTGTCAGAGTGAGTGAGAGTCTGTGTGCTACTCCTGTTGAATATGAGACACCTGTACTCCAGGTGGTTTACAGACTGAGATAAGTGTGGGTGTGTATCTTATCATTTGAGTAAAGGTCGCTCATCAGAATATTGGAAGAAATGATTGCTGGTAGTAGGAAGAGAGACAGTGGGAGATAAATGTTTTTAAATATAACTTATTGAAGAAGGAAAGACAGAGAAGCATTTCCCAAACAGATTGAACTGCGGTTAGAAAGATAAGGAAAGAAACATGGAGTGAAAATTGAAAAAGGGAGACAAAAACTGAAAGATTAGGGCAAGCTCCCAAAAAGATATGTAGGAGACTGAAGAAGAGGAGGCCCAGTGAAAGGGTGATGGAGAGAGGGGGCACAGAGGAGAGGAAGGAGAGAGGGACTCCTAGACCCATGAGAAGAGCTCTTCTTTCTGAGCCGGCAGGTGTGAGTAGGTCCGTATAGCAGTGTTTTAGTGTTTAAATGTCCTATTACCTTGTTATATTAGTAGGATTAGGGGAGGAGACACAAAAGTTATAGCCTCAATATAATATCCAATGGGGGGGCAGATCAGTATAATATCCAGTAAGTGAATGGGGGAGATGGGGGAGTCACTAATATCCAGCCTGTGTGGGGGGGAGTCACTGATATCCAGCGTGTGTGTGGGGAGTCACTAATATCCAGCCTGTGTGGGGGGAGTCACTAATATCCAGCCTGTGTGGGGGGAGTCACTGATATCCAGCGTGTGTGGGGGGAGTCACTAATATCCAGCCTGTGTGGGGGGAGTCACTAATATCCAGCGTGTGTGGGGGGAGTCACTAAAATCCAGCGTGTGTGGGGGGAGTCACTAATATCCAGCCTGTGTGGGGGGGAGTCACTGATATCCAGCGTGTGTGGGGGGAGTCACTAATATCCAGTGTGTGTGGGGGGAGTCACTAAAATCCAGCGTGTGTGGGGGGAGTCACTAATATCCAGCCTGTGTGGGGGGGAGTCACTGATATCCAGCGTGTGTGGGGGGAGTCACTAATATCCAGCGTGTGTGGGGGGAGTCACTAAAATCCAGTGTGTGTGGGGGGAGTCACTAATATCCAGCGTGTGTGGGGGGAGTCACTGATATCCAGCGTGTGTGGGGGGAGTCACTAAAATCCAGTGTGTGTGGGGGGAGTCACTAATATCCAGCGTGTGTGGGGGGAGTCACTAATATCCAGCGTGTGTCAGTAAGTAAATGTTCAAGATGACATTAGAGAGCTGTGCAGAATTTTTTTGTTTTGTTTTCTATGACGGGAACACTAAGAAATCAGTCACCTAAGGGTGTGTGTGTGTGTGTGTGAGTGTGTGCGTGTGTGCATGTGTGCGTGAGTGTGAGTGTGGGTGTGTGTGTGTGTGTATGTAAGTGCATGTGTGTGTGTGTAAGTGTGTGTGTGTGTGTGAGTGTGTGTGTGTCTGTGTGTGTGTGTGTGTGTGTGTGTGTGTGTGTGTGTGTGTCTGTGTGTGTGTGTGTGGGAAAGTGGTGAAAAGAAAAGGAGGGAGGCAAGAACAGAGTAAAATAACCAGCAAAAAACTGGAATGTTGGGGAGAAGAATAATGAAGGGAGGAGAAAGAGGAAAAGAGAGGGAAGAAGGGGAACGTGCGAGAGGGAGAGTGTTTGTTACCAGGGAGGGGCCAGCATGAGCCGAATGTCTGCGTTCCTGAACTTAGGGGAGTTTCCTCTGAAACAGAGAAAACCTCAACCAAAAACCTGCAGTGTGTAAAGTGCTATTTAATGAGAAAGTCATATGATACTGATGGGAAAGAAACCGTGTACCAGTGCAACGGAGCAGGCACACAACAATAAAAACCAGAGTTTTGTGCTGGAGGACGTACGGAATAGAGTGGGAGCTGCAGAGGGCCCGTACACTTGGTGTTCTATAGTCACACACTCTCACACACAGACCAACACACAGACAGACACGCACGCACAGCCACACTGTGGATATAGGCAAGATGCCCAAACAACTGTACCTCATCAGGACTACGTGCATGCATGATGAAGTATGAAACTGTGTGTGTGTGTGTGTGTGTGTGTGGAGGGAGTTGCTTGTCTAGCAGAAAGAAATGTAAATGACTTACAGTTGCTGGAGTAAATTTAGAACGTCTTTTTCCAGCTGTTTTAATGCAGAAAAGGCTATGCATTAGAGTGAAGGAGAGCCATTTTGCGTGCATGTGTGTGTGACCAAGAGAGGGAGAGAGAGATTTCCGATTTGCACTTATTATCTTTTATTGGCTCTGCTGTTTAGGTGGGTTGGCCTTGAGACTTAGCCATGCTCTCATTGGACGAACCGCTGGACTTGAAGATCTCATCAAGTGATAGGGCACTCAGAACATCTATCTGTGCTCCACTACGATTTGCCCGAACCCAGATATTATGCCTGACACACAGCTCTGACACTGGTCAGTGCACGCACACACACAACCACATGTAGAGTAGGATTATTTTCATATCATGATAATTGCCTTCCTTTTTCAAATCACACTTTACAATATAATCACAATAACAGCCGTAAATAAATTAACTCAAAGGAAAACAAAACATCACTGGAAGCCTCCCCTTCTACTATAAATATATGTCCGAACCCTTAATGTGCTGCGTGTTTGATATTGGTTTAGTTTATTCTATTGGACTTGCAACTTTATCAGCTTATATAAAACTATAAAGCTATAAAGATAGATAAAACTATAAAACAAACATGTCTGCTAATCAAAAAAGTAAAAAATGATAGCTTTAAGACTGATGGTTGACTTACATTTGTAAACATGTTGCTCAGAGTCCATTTAGTACTTTCTGAACGGAACACTGGGAGAGTGATGATATTTTTCAAACGCTCTTGATAAGAATACTACACGTGTTGTTTATCTTGATATATCACATTATTACCTATTAGAGAAAGACGGTATTGTGTGGTTGTCTCCTGTGTGTCTGCAGGTAAAGATGTTCTGGACTCTCCCCCTTCCTCAAAGCTGGACCTGTGCGCGTCCCCCTCTCCCTCTCCCTCCCCTCCCTCCCCTCAGCACTCTCACTCTAGCTGCAGTCCTCTAGCGCCACCCCCAGCCGTGGTGAGTTACATACTGTCACCAACAAGAGCAGGTCAAAGCCACTTTCTTGGACCTAAAATGTGTTCTTACGCACGGAACTTATGCAACTTTCTAAATCATCAAAGATATATACTATATGAAATAATAATGCACATCTTTTTTTTTTACACACAGAATTCAGAGACCATCAGTTACCTGGAGGATGGGGCTTCTTCACCCCCAAGTTTTCAGTTTTTCCTGCCAGTTGATTCCCGAGGCAGCCTTCACCGCTCTATGCTAGTTGGTCAGCGTCAGGAGAGACGGGAGTCTCCTGAACCAGGGGATGAACAGCTTGCCTGTCGCTGGCTTAAGGTGAGCCGATTGATTGGTCCAGAGGTTGTCAGGGAAGCTCAGCTCACGCTTCTCTTCTGGTCCACCCCAAGGCACACTAGAGCCTGGCAATCAGTGGCTACAGAACTATGGTTACATCTAAATAACTACATTTAAATGAAGCTGTTGCTGGTTGGGGAAGAACAAACAATGTGAACTGGTGATGGATCCTTTTGCAAGCCTCTGGCTTTAAGTAACTAGTAATAAAACTGAAAAAAAAAGAAAAGGAAAAAAAAATCAGGATTTAAACATACACAGACTGACACACTGGCACTTTTAGCCGAACTGTCCCATTAAAGCCACACGGCTGACCCAAGGTGACCTCAGAGTTTTTTCTTATACATTTTTTTTATTGTGACTTAAATGCTTTGGTGATTGTAGAGCCATGTCCCCCTCCCCACTCTTTAGTGCCACCTGCTGTTCGAGTGCTTGCAGGACCTGGTGGATCATGTGACTGAGTTCCACGTGAAGCCAGAGAGGAGGTCTGGGTACTGCTGTCACTGGGAAGGGTGCGCGCGCAAAGGTCGCGGCTTCAATGCCAGGTCATTCACTGCTGTCATTCACAAATACTTGCACATATACAAAAACTAATAATAAAAACAACTACCAGTACACTAACTGACATGCTCCTCTGGAATTAATGATGCGGGAGAAGGAAGGGAGACATTGCAGCAGACTGGAGAACTATTTTGTTTCCATATTCAGTTTCAATTAACAGTGCCAGTTCTTCACTGTTCACTGTTCTTCTCAGATCCTCTTATCAAAAACGGATGTTGGGAATAATTAGTTACATCAGTTTCAGTTGTCTAAGTATAAATAGTACTTTATCTGAAATGTTTATGTGTGCCTTGTTTACTGGGTGTGATCATTAAGTATACAGAAAGGTGTATGTTGGAAATGATGGAGAATTAGAATTGGAATAAATTAGTGAAAGTCTACTGATTAGCTCTGCCGATATGCTCAAGCCTATCATTCAGAAGCATGTGTCTGTGCATGGTGTCACAGCATTTACCCAACGTTACCAGAATGTTCATGTTAGTCTTCTTGGCAGGACAGTATTTAGGTCACCACAGTTCTAAAATAGCTCTCAGCCCTGCACAATAACATGAGGTGAACTGTGGTCACAGTTATGGGTAGTGCTGACCGAGACCGGAGACCAGAAGGCCAGACCTGGGAGTCGGGAGTGTCATGTCCCACTGGCGGCCGCTATTGACTCGCATTTCGTTCTACCAGACCAGAAAAGTGTGTTGGAAAGATCAGATACTAACACATTTCTGTAAGAGATGTATGTTGGAAAGATCAGATGCTGCATGTTTAGAAGTGGGTTAGAAAGATCCCACTCAGACATGCAGTGAGCTTTCTAACCCTTTTCTCTTACACATCCAGTATCTGATTTTGCTCACGATACTGGAACTATCCTACAACTATACTAGAGCTGTGGTATATAGCTACATCGTTGGGCCTAGTAGTAGTACAGTTCTAGTATAGTTCTAGCATTGTTTCATGTGGAAACCATAGGTTGAGCCTTTTGATCATCAATCCATGAACCAGGAAGAATACCTGGAAACTAATATTTGTACTACGTGTGTCTGTGTGTACGTGTGAATGTGCATTTGGTGGCTTAATTGTGTGTGTTCAAGGTGTTAACAAATGCCTCACCTATGTAGATACAAGATGCTGATTCACATTCGTACACACACCAATGAGAAACCCCACCAGTGTCCCATTTGCAGCAAGAGTTTCTCTCGGCTGGAAAACCTCAAAATCCACACCCGCTCTCATACAGGTGACACACACACACACACACACACACACACACAGTTTACGTCTATTTTCCCTAAAACAGGTTTAAAGAGGCTTGTTTGCACCATTTGAATCCCCTCCTTCCCCCAGGAGAGAAGCCCTATGCATGTCCATATACGGGCTGTGGAAAGCGATACTCTAACTCCAGTGACCGCTTCAAGCACACGCGCACACACTACGAGGACAGGCCCTACTGCTGCAAGATGGCTGGCTGCCACAAACGCTACACGGACCCCAGTTCCCTCCGCAAGCACATCAAGGCCCACGGCCATGCTGTCGCCCAGGAAACCCCCGCCTCGCCGGGGGCAGAACTGCCCGTGTCATGGAGCCGCCCAGGTGGGGGAGCAGGGCTTGGAGAAAGTGTGGGCACGGAACGGGATCTTTCAAGCCTGCCCAACCCAGGAAGGGCTCGTCTAGCGTTACCAGGAGCAACGCTGGCCCTTCTCAGAGCTCACGCTCTCCACACCTTTACTGGGCCTCTGATGACCCTCATGGCCCCCCCACTGGACCTCTCCATGGCCTCTGCACTCCCAGGGCTGGGAGCTGTGCTCAGCCACAGAAGGGGGGCCCTGGGCTTGGGCAAGACACACCCGCTCGAGCCCTTCATACTTCCATCCCTCACGCTCGGGGCACAGCAGAGGGGTAGAGGTGGTGATGATGATGAGGATGATGAAGAAAGAGAGGTAGAAGCAGGGCATGAGACTCTGTCTTGGGTGTTTGTCCCACCAGGCATGATGATGCTGAGGCAGGCTATGGTTAGCTGAACGATGGTCATGTGATCAACTGTCAATCACATGGAGGTGTGTTTGCAGTGCAATATAAAAATGTAAAGTTGAATAACTTAAAAAAAAAAAAGTTTTCTTCATCTAAACCTTTTAAATTTGATTCAAGAAAATGTAGTCTGCCAGCTGGCTTTGAAGGGAATCAGCTTCATTCAAATTCATTTGCTAAAATGACAATTTAGAAATGATAAACTTGGGACACTTTGAGTCGTATTTTGATAGGGCTTAACAGCCAACAGTATACAGGAGGACGTGCAGTGTGCTTCCATGCCAATATTTACAGAACTCTTTAGATACATATTTATTCCTTATCTGGGAATAATAGAGAAAGAGCTGCAAGAGTGTGTAAATGTGTGTGTCTTTGTGTATGTCTGTGTGCGGAACTGTTAATGTTCAGCGGTCACCTTTAAATAGCCAGAACCATGTCACAACTGTCTTAAAAGCTGGACGATAATTAGCTCCAACTAAACTCTAAACTCTATAATGAACTCATTTAAGCAACTTCAATTTTGGAACAAGAACTACTATCTTCTTTTTTCAGCTTCACAAAAAGCCACTATGATTCTTCCTTAAAGATAAGATTGTAATTTAATATTACAGATACAATTGTAATTTAATACACATCTAAGCCCTTAAATCAAACAAAGCTAAAGTTGCCAGTATATGAATTTTATGTGAAAGGACTGTTTGCCATTTTTCTTCATTGTTGAATTTACTATACATACTCAGCTCATTGTTCTCAGGAACAAACTCACTCTGAGTCAGAGTGCACGGATACCCATGAAAAACCCAGTTTCAGAATTCATATCCACATCTTTTCATTCAAGTCCAGCTGTTTACTTGTGCCTCACTTATAGGTCAGCATCATAACAACCCATAAGAGCCAAACCGATGGGCCTCAAATATGAACCTATGGTTGAGAAACAAATAGCAGTGGGAATTCAGGTAGAGTTGGTCTTAGCGTGTGGCTGATGTTTGGGCATATGGTATAGGACTTAGAAAATGCCAACAGATCACAAAAAGAAAAGCATCTCACAATAGTAGTCGTCGTTTTCTTTTTAAAGGAGCCTGTCAATAACACTGACCATAGGCTTACATTATGTGTTTTGAACCAGTGGTAGTGTTCTCCTTTACATAGAGTGCAGTGTGTGGCAGATCCTGCTTAACTTGCAACAGTTCCTGAAGCCTGCTGACAGCTAGATGATTCACACACAGGTGATAAAAGGATGAACGGAGACTTTGACGTCATAAGCATGTTGACCTCTAGGGAGGTTCTGAACATTGGACAAAGACAGAAGGATAAGGTCCATAGTCTCCATAGTCTCAGTAAGAGTATGTGTGCAAATCCGTCTCACACCCTAACAGAATCATCAAATATAAGTCTTTTTGTACTCTCTGCTCTTACATGTATACGTTTTCCCCTTTGTTGATGCAAGAAGGTTTTATAATGCTGTTAAGACGAGACACATCCAGTGTCGAGCTCGCAGGTCTCATAACTCCAGTCGATTTAGTAGCTTGTAGAGCTGAACCATTAGTTCTCTGTAAAGGCTGCTACTGTTCATCATAATCTCTGCATGAAAAACTTGTTTGAAATGTAATTATGTCACTGTACAAGGATCTAAAAACTATGGACAATGGCCCATTTTAGCCATCATCTGAACACTTTGAACCTTTATTTAAATCTTCACAGTGGGTTGCCTGCCATCTGCTTATATCTTTGTGACTGATTAATAACAAGTGCCTTTTAGTAAGAGTTTACTGCAGATGGGCAGCGGTAATATTCAGGAGTTAGCTGACTGGTTGTGACACATCTTGCACTTTGTAAACACACAGTATTAAAACATACACTTGCACTTGTGAACATATGTTACAATGTGTATGTCTTATAGGGACTTAGCCATAAGGCTATTTGAATGCTGGTCTTAGATTATTAGATTAGTAGTCAAACCGCTTTTTTCCACTAACGTGCAAAGATATTTATCCCAAGCCTACCGCCTGCTGCACATTCTGGTTATGTTACTGACAAAGCAGTGTGGCTGAAAGGATGTGAACATATTAAAACACCCCTTAAAGTATGCTATCTGTAAACCTTTGCTTATGATGAATTTTTAGACCTTTAGCTTTTATGTAAAGTAATAAAAAAAAAAAATCTAATAATAGCTTGTTTGTTGTCAAAGACAGGTCCTTTGAAAAAGAGACTAGTGACTTTAATTGCACAAAACATGCTATAACCAGTCAGCTAACTTGTGGCTACAACCGTAATGCCAAAATACGTGATAAAACTCTAGTTGGTTGTATGTCACATGGTGTCCCTGAGGTTTTGTACAGGATCTATATATACGAATAGCAGCTATCAGGCCACTTGTGTCTGTATGTATATTTCCCAGATAGCATGAGGTTCTAGCGCTGAGCATACAATCTATTTCTACATGTTTACAGATGGCAGCTCCCTGAGATTGTTCCTTACAGGATAGCAGAGGTGCAAATTTTGCTAAAGGCGATTCTGACGAAGACTAAAAATGTCTAATAAAAAGTGTCATATGTTAAATGTAGAGTCGTGTCAAAGCTGTGTTTTGTTTATTTTTTTTACAAGGGAGGGGTGTGTAACAAATAACAGGTACTGTTGCCATGTTATTTCTACCCAGTGGTCTGGCTGCTGTATCTGCCTGAGGAGGCACCTGCAGATCTCGCTCAGATACTGAGGGCTCCAGCATCATGCTTAGGGCACAGCAACAGTGGCCTCCGCTTCTTCACTCAGATCTGCTATGTAATTACCAGCCATTATGTAATTACTATTAAACCTGAAACTCTTGGTCAAATTGTTGCAGTTAAGTGCCGTCAAAAAATCCTTAATAATCAGAATATCAATGGCAAAGCCGCAGTAAATGGTGAACTGAACTCTTCTTTCTGCCAGGTGATTCATATCCTTCAAACAATTTAGGAATTGACCAATATGCTGGCTGGCAGGAGGGAAAAACAAAAAGCAGTGCCTAAAAACATTTGCGGTTATGTAAAGACAAATATATGAGACTAAAAGCAAACTTCCCAGGTCTGATGAGACGAAACTGTCCTGGGACGAGGTGGATTAAATCATACATGAACCTCTTTCCAGTTGCATTCAGCGAACAACAATAATACAATAATTATTATTAACAATACCGATAATAATTATGACAATAAATATTATTAGCATATTATAGTATTATTATACAATTATTGTTTTTTTTCATGGTACATGATGAGAATTAATATTCACATAACTTTGATATGAGTAATTATTTTAATTAAATGTTGTGTGTAATGACACACCAACAGTCACATTTACTCATCACAATAGCATTGTTTTTCCTTACAGTAAATCAGGTGATTGGGATATATAGTTCTAGATTAGTGGGGTGATGTTTCTGGTGAAAATTCCATTGTGAGAAAATGGAAGTGTCTTTACGTGTCTGCTTGAAATGAAGAAAATATCGTGTTGGACAGGTGTTTTGCGATAAGAGCATGCGGTGGCTGCACAAGTGCTAAACCAAAACTACCGTTTGCACTCCCCCCTGTTACTACTCCGCTCTCTTTGTCGCGGGCAGATTTTTTTTCACCAACTTAAACAGACGGAGATAAATGTGTATGCGGCCGACAGAAATAGAAGAATTCGTCATTAGGCGGATTTAACGCCCCAGTAACACGCCCAGTGTTAGATCTGTCAGTCAGGTAACGCTGGTCGTGACAAAGGAAGCCCCACCATTCACAAAAGAGCTTCCTCAGGGGCATTTGGGTAATCCTCTACCTTCCTGGAAGGTGATATCCCAGATGTATGCATATTCAGAAACTGCACAGAGAAATAAAATTACTTGAATATTACGTCATAAATATACACAGATAGCACAAACACACACTCACGCTCTCACATATCCCCACAAACATTGTTTTCAGCTTCTCACACAAAAAATATACAATTGTATATCCACTCAAACAAACAATGTACATTTTATACAAAAAATATACAAATGTACAATTTACATATAAATTCACATGCCTTTACTTATCTCAGCCAGGATGGTGCTAAGCTTGACATACAAGGTTTATGCCTACAGGTGTTTGTGCTAATGGGTTTCTCACTTCTTGATTTGACTAAAAAAGAGTTTGTTTCCATGTTGTCAGGGAAATCGTGGTGTTGTGCAAGGCTGCAACCAATCCCTTTAGACCTTGCTCTGTGTGCTAGTGCATGTGTTCCTTCCACTCTAAAATGATTGATCTCATGTTGAGCATCCATCTTATAACAAAAGAATGTGAAAAATAGTTAAAGACGTACCTGCTGGTGATTAAATACTAAATTATTGGAAGGAATAATTCTACAGAAAATTTAGTTTGGTTATTTGTCCATATTTCTGCAAAATTATGGAAACTGAAAGTTACCATAAATGTAATATTTTACATCAACTTAGAAGATTTTGAGACTTAGTTAGTCTTTGAGTCTAGGCCATAAATAATTAACATTTTTACTGCCTGAAAGGCTGCTTGTGTAACTAAGTGCTTCTGTGTGTACCTGGCAAACACGCCTCTTTCCCATCACAGGCAGCTTTGGTGTGAGAATTACTCTCAGTCCTGGCTCCTCCCCTTCATTACAAACACCTGAATCAGGTAAAATGGTAAAGCAAACCCATAATTCTGGAATTCCACGGGATGCCATTCCCAAAGCGCTGATCTCATAGAGTCTTAGGGCCCTGAGACATAGCGTACACCTACAGAGGTATCATCTCTCTGTGTGCTCATCTCCTTCATCTCTGCCACCCACACAGGGACAACAGGAGTCCTCCAGCATGGGTACCTGGCTAAGGTGAGTGAAGGTCTCTATTTTTCTTCAGCTCACTGTCAATCTTTACTAAATGGTTGATGTTATAATAAACATATTTATTATATTAGACTCAACCCGTGAGTGTTGGTTTAAGTATCGAGATATGTATGTGATTATTCGGGTAATTCATCACCTTATTTTAGGCTTTGATTTGTGGTAAATTATTCATTAGTTTGTTAGGATGTATTGTACATTCATGAGTTATTTAAGTGTTTGTCAGAATATTTCAGTGTAATGGGCTACAGAGCTGTACCTGATTAGAATATTTGAATTTATATTATTTTCATGTGTTAAACTTGATTTATCCAGAAATCAGTGTCAGCTTTAATGTAATAAATCAAACTTTATACCTACTTAGTCTCTCCTTTAAATTTTATATTCAAATTAAATTAAGCCCCATGAACTGAATGTTTGATTCCAACTGTCCATTACAGAGCAGGCTTGATTCATTTGCAAGTTTCTTGAGAAACTTGTCAACACAAACACCTATCATATACATAATAGGACATTAGTGACTAAATGGCATTCAAGCAACAGGAAACACAGGAAAATCTGGATACCTGGTACAGCAGTGGTCAAGAATGAATGTTCCCGTAGTATTTTGTTGTTACCCTGTGTGTTAAAAAGTGTGTAGAGGAAAATATTTGATAGCCATTCACCAATACCAAAGTTCATATAAAAGACCATACATTTGTTTTTTGAATAACTGATGGCATAATAACAGTTTTAGTTACCATTTTAAACATTTTCAGAGTAATTGAACCAACATGGCTTGTATATCATAAGTCATAAATATTCACAAATAGCACACACGCACAATCACGCATGTCTAAACAGTAAACAAAGGAAAAACAAAGAGAAACAAAAAGAAAAACGCAACACTACTTCCCTAACTCCCCAACATCAAAGCAGGAGAAAGGGGGCAAAAGAAGGTGGCACCCACCCCTACAGCTCCCAAACAAAGAAAATCAGAAGAAACAAACAAACTGGGCAGTGGTACCTCAGCGCTTAACGTACTTGACTTGTAATCAGAAGGTTGCTAGTAAGTTGCTTTGGAAAAAGTGTCAGCTAAATGCTGTAAATGTAACAAACACAAGATGTATATCTATACAGACACACATACAGCAATAGATGGAAAACCAGGACTCCTCATAGTACTCTAGGCAAAACAGCTAATCATAGCCTTTCAAAGCAATGAAATCTCTCTTAAGGCCCTTTTAAAAGCTGAGCAGGTGAGCAGGCCATGTGCTGGATGGCTACCCTCTAGCTGGATCTTTTTGATTTTTCTCAAGCAGCAGGACTGATGGATGTCCTGTAAGGCTGGATGTTTGTTGCCTAAGATGGATTATGTAGTTCTGTAGTACAGATTTTCCAAAAGCTGGGCAGGTGAGGGGTTTATAACTGTATACACTCCTTGAGTGTAGTGTAGCTGTGATCAAAGGATTGTTCTCTTCCGGTAGGAATTTTAAAGTGCTGGTAGTATTCTGGCAGAACCTTTTCCAGGTTTGTTCTGGTTTGCCCTGTTAAAATCCCCATCAACAATAAAAACACCCTCTGGGTGGAGTGATGCCTTCATTAGGTATAGCATGGGACAGCCATGTCTCTGGGAGCGCTAGTATGCTGCAACTCTTGATGGCATGCCGGAACTTGATCTGAGCCATCAGTTCCTCCATTTTGTTCTCCAGTGATTAAACATTTGCGAGCAGAATACTAGGGAGTGGTGGGTTGAAGTGCCTTTTCCTTGTCCTGCATAAAATCCGGGCTCTTCCAACTTCACCGGCATGTGCGTGTTGGTAAACAAAGAGGCAGAGAAACCATGAAGGGGGAGCTGCCTGTTCATATATATATATATATATTTGAATATGCAATATGTATACAATAGGAACAAACAGGAAGTATTTCTCCATTGCTTGCACAGCCGATGAAGAACCTGTTTCTTTCTCTCTTTCTCACACATTTACATTTACATTTACGGCATTTAGCAGATGCTCTTCCAGAGCAACTTACAAAAGTGCTTTGTCATTTACTCATAGAATATACCCTAGTACAGTACAGTAGGTTAGAATCTAACATTCCAATGAACTGGAATACTGTAGAATACAGGGATGAATGCTGATACCTAGAAGTACAAAATACATAAGGTCTACACACACACACACACACACACACACACACACACACACAGAGCTTTTAAATCAGCATCTCTACATGTAAGGCAGCCATTCCATTCCAGTGTCTATTGAATTCTAACACAGTCACTATAGACTATGCCAAAAGAGTGCAAAAGAAATGTTACGAGTGCAGAAGAGAATCAAGGTTCAATCCTGGTTTTACTTTCAGGAGGATAGAATGAGTATCGGGTTGCTTCCATTCTTAAATTGTCAATGATGGCGGTTCATAAGTACAAGGTTAAGCAGCAGAAAATGGGGACAACTAAACTACAGACCGGAAGAGGGCGAAGACGACTCTCCACTGACCGGGATGACTACAAACTCATCCAGAGGTCACTCAATAGCCATAGGATGACATCAAGTGACCTACAAAAAGAATGGCAAACAGCAGCTGGGATGAAGTGAACAGCAAGGACAGTTCAAACGAGGCTCCTAGGTGCAGGGCTGAAGTCTTGAAAGCTAGAAAAAAAGCCCTTCATCAGAAGCTAAGAAGAGCCAGACTAAGGTTTGGAAAACTGTAGAGGACTCATCTCTGATGAGTCCAACTTTAAGCTTGGCCCAACACCAGGTCATCTAATTGTTATACAGGGATCTGGAGTGGCCTACAAGCCAGAGTTTCTCACCCCCACTTTGAAGTTTGATGGAGGATTGATGATGATCTGGGGATGCTTCAGCATGCATGTTAAGCAAGAACACTGGGCAACATTTCACTGGAAGTCACTAAGCTATAATGAATAAGTTCATTAATGACTAACATTTTACCAGTCATTCATCAGGAATGAGTAATAAAAAATAAAGTGCTATTTTGGTAAAATAGATTAAATAAAAAGGTAGAATTTAGCTAACTAGAAAAATAACAGTTGATTATACTAGCATTAGCAAGATGCTAGGTAACAATGCCATCTTTCTTCTGTCCATGTCTGACATAATTACCTAGGTTCACTATTCAAAGGAAACTAGCTAAGCATATTTAAATAGACCTCTTTTTACCATTGTGGCCATTTCATGCGCAATTGCTTTCCAACACCAATTATATTGGGTGTAACTAGCTAGTCAGCTAGTTACCTAGCTGGGTAACTCTGCCTAGTCAAATCCACAGACAAATATCCATGTATATAGGTCAATGGTCAAGCTGACCATGATTCCTGTTTGTTAGTTATCTACGTAGCTAGCTAAGTTAGTGGCTCTGTTAAAACAGCCTACTACATACTGTATAGGGCATACTGGTCCCCACAGTAGTATGCTGTATAGTACCCAGTATGCAACAAACGCAAACCATACTACCAGGTCACCTGACCATATGAAGGTTCTGCCCACTTGGTAAAGATTTTCCATCATTGTTCCATGATAGGATCCAATACACAAGGAAGACTGATCACTCTGGTCACGTACTGGAATACTTGGCATAAGTAGTATGTCATCCGGGTATCTTTCTCGTACTGGAAAAATTTTGGTTGCATACTGCATACGGTGTTCTTACTGACATACTACGCGAGTAAACAGTTCGCTAAACTTCAATTAAACCAACTTAAAAGTTTATATACACTTGGATTCTAGAAAAGAATCAACAGGGGTGCAATAGTTCTGTGTACTTTTTTGTGTGACAATGAAAGGATTAAACTGAAAGTAACTCATGTATAACTGCATAAAGTCATAATATTGATTACATGTGTTTTTAAGTAATATTTTTAACATTACGAGATAAAATACTTATCTAATGTTTACAATAAATCTGTTTACATTATTGAATACATAAAACTTTAAGTTGTATGCCTGTAACGCGGAGGCTTGAGTGCCGCAGGGCGCGGAGCAGGATGCACAGACTTCCTCGACATGGACAAACATTTAATCGAAACATAAAGACAAGGGCACTTACATGTATTACAAACAACGAAAGCAACACGGTTAACACTGCACAAACACAATGAACACGGATACATTTAACAATGACAATAAGATCATTTAACATTCACGTTACCACGCTAGATTAACACATTACATCAACAATAACTGACAACGCTTTACACAACAACAAGCATTTAAATAAACAAAAGGCTAAAACGATACAGATATGTGCAGGTGTGGCTACGAACATGACCCGCCCACTGCACCAAACCACGTGACTCGCCGGAGGCGAGCATTCCGTGACAATGTCCTATTTGTGAATCAACTTAGATGTGATTGTCTCACTTCACTTAAAGCCTGTAAACAGCACTTAATGCTTCATAAAGTATTATGTATTGATATGAAGTATCCTTCACATTTAAACGCCACTTAAAAACACACTTCACTTAAAGCCTGTAATGATCTGGTATAAAAATGATGTGTTATATATCTTTATAAATGGTCCAGGGCAATTGAAAAAAACAACAGCAATAATAATGTTCTCATGAACAAATGCTTTAAAAAACCTGTATTCATGAAGTCATATACTCTTGCTTTTAAACTGTGTATAACTTATGAGTAATTATACAGGCCTATGTCAAAAACTGCATTATAAATGCATATATAATGTATTATAAATACAGCATTCATAGGAAGCATTATGGAACATGTTAGAAATTCAGCAATAAAGGGTCAGGATTCCGTGTTTATCCTCAGATTTTCAATGTTTATTTGAAGAAACTTTGGATAGTTTTTTTCTTAACCAGAAAGAAAGGTACTAGTCTAATATAATATCAGGCAGTCAGTCCAACAACACAGGAGTGTGATCAAACTTAAGAAGTAGGGTGTCACGGAACGTGCCCCTTCCACTGGTCACGTGGTATGGCCAGCCGCTTGCAGTGGGAGTTCTGCATTAACTGTGTACTTTTAACCATGCCTACGTTATTAAGTGCACACCTGCATCGGTTTAGTCTTGTCATGTTTGTAGTTATATAAATCCTTGTCAGTGTGTGCGTTATTGTCAGTCGTTGTTCATGCTCCTGTTTGTACCTCTGTCCACCGTCTCAATGCCTGTGTATGTGATCACTGCTTGTGTTACGTGTGAGTGCCGATGTCCGTACGTCCCGCTCCTTGCCCCGCGGCACTCGGGCCGTCACACAGGGGAGAGACAGGAGGAGAGAAGGGAGGGGGGATAGATAGGGACTGGCCTTGAGGAGTGCCTGGGAGGCCCTAACTCAGAGCACGTTATTACTTCCTGATCTTGGTCCCTGCTCAGAGGTGCAAAGCATAGAAAACACAGAGACTTTCAGAAAAACAACAGAATCATTAACATCCACAAAACAAAAGAAAGACAACATGGGCATATGAATTTCTTCATACATACGAGCATTATACCATATCTGTATGTTTCTATACTGGCAGTCAAAAACAATTTCTCAGATACACATATTCAGTACACTGATGTTTACACTGAAGTGGCTTGACAGAATCTACCCACTCACTCTGGTTGAAGGAATCTCTATGCTCCTTCTATTTAAAGGAATCTGTCACTCTATTTGAATGGAATTATTTTACTCTCTCTAATCGTCTGGTGTGTGTGGCTAAAAGCAACATATTTGCTGGGGACTTTGGGCTGCATGGGAACAATGTGCTGTGTTTTCAACAGGCAGGGTATTCTCCTTTGGAAAAGCCAGCTTTGCCACAAGTTCTCATTTCAACTAAGACAGAGAAAACATACCACACATCAGTTTTTAAAGACAACTTGTTTAAAAGAGGGAACTAGGTGTTCTGTTGGTGTGAATGTGCTCTGTATCAAGTTCAAAATGTGGTGGAAAATTAAAAACATAGTACGTGTTGAATGCTGTGAATGTGAAGTGTGTAACAACTGATTCAGTGGCTTAGAAGAAAGACCACTGACACAGGTTGAGACCCTAGAAGATCAGAGTAAAAATCATTGTTGGCAGATAAATAACAGTTAAAAAAAATTTATTCTGCTACAGTAGCTTCCAGTCAGGGAAGTGTAACTAGCAGAGAGAAAGAATCCGTGTAGAATGCATGGGAAGCAGCTCTTTTTAATATTAAAACAATTCTGAAATTATATAAAAATGCTTTAAGGCTATTAAAAGTAGGTAGATCTACAAAATACTAATAACTTTGTTTATTTCCTGTTTTATTGCATGTTTTGGTGTGTATCAGTGATCACACAAGAAACAACATTTGAGCAATTATTTTTGACTACCATTGTATATTTTATACGTGCCAATCAAAACTATAGTGTTGAATTGAATTAAGCCTCATACTTAATGAAGATTGTCACCCTTTATATAATGTGTCTCTAAAACCTGTGTAGTTAAACATAATGTATATATGCCTTCATTGGGTAATTACTAAAGCTATATGCACTTTTGTAGATTGATACAGTAGTACACCTCATGTAAATAAAAATATATCAACTTCACTTTTGTCATACGTGGGTACAGAAGCATACAATGGCTTTGACGGAATATTAAACACTCCTTTTGATGGGTTGTAAAAAGATATTAATCACTGTGAGGAATGTAATTCAAGCTAAAGCTTATCTAAGCAGAAATGTCAACCTTCCTATATGTAGTATGTGTACATGACTCTTCTTATATTGTAACAGAATAGAAACTCTCCATTTATTGGTATTAACCCAGTTGTTATTTTTGTTGGATTAACACAAGTATGATGTAAAAGTTGCACCTGAAGAGAAATGGACAGCACATTGATAATCCAAACAATGTTTTTGTGTTATGATAAAATGACACAAACGGTGAACAGTAATGACATAAAAGGTACACTTTGAGATAAATGGCCATTTCCTGTGCTGTTACTGTGTAAACTGAGATTCATGAATTATTTTTATTATTACAGTTCATTAAATCTATAATAGTGCATATGTACTTAGTAGTTGTGTTATAGCAGTATTTATAATTTATATTTAAGTGCAACCATCATCATCATTATCTCCTTCTCTGCTTAGTCCCTTTCAGGGTTGTATGACAATAGGGAAAAGAAGCCCATTACCCTGCAAAGAACACTCGTTTGGCTGATTGTATTTACGATCTGCCAGTTTCGCTCATTACCCAGACTTCACGGGGAAGGGCTGGAACATAGACCCACTGGGAAATTGAGAGCTTCGCTTTTTAGCTCAGCTTCCTGCTCACCACTACAGCACAGTCTGGCACACAGACCACACTGCCGCAGCCACTGCACATAAGTTGTGGCTCATCTCGTGAGCCCTCTTCCCCTCGCTTGTGAACAAGGCCCAGAGATACTTAAACTCCTCCATTTGGGCGAAGTTCTCATCCCCCTGTCTTCAACACATTGAAGACATGTAGTGCAAACAAAGTGATACTGAACATACAAAAGAAAGCATAATATATTGGGGAATGCAGAATGCAAAGCACAGCAGTAGTGTAAACAGAATTCACAGCATAACACCACAGATTTTATGCACTTTTGTAAGTCGCTCTGGATAAGAGCGTAAGTGTAAATGTAAATGTAACAGATTAGTGTACAGAGAACAGCCATAAAAAAGAGAGATATTGAATGTTGGCAAGGTTTAAAGCAGTAACCACACCCCGCCTCAAACTCAAGTCTTCCAGGCAGTAATTGTCTGCTTTAAGCACCAGACCAAATACATTCACATTCATGAATGAGATTCCCAATGGCTTCATGATACTATACCTTCTTCTGACACCACAAGTCAGTACACACATTTACACTACCTGCTCCTTCAGGGGTGACAGTCTCCATCTGGTAGTAATGAGGTAGTAATACAGTTAACAGTTCAGTGAGTGGCAATGTGAGACTATGTTCAGACTGCAGGCAAATCAGATTCATTTCTCAGATTGGATCTTTTGAGATAACTGTCTGCAGTGTTATTTGCAAGTGGTCAGGTCAGATTTGTTTATCCAGACATCACCAACCTATCTGCATAGGTTGCTGTGATAACAATGTAAGTGGCAAGAGTTAGTGGCAGTCGTAGCTCAGTCGTTAAGGTACTTGACTAGTAAGGTTGCCAGTTCAAATCCCACTGCTTCCACTGTTAGGCCCCTGAGCATGGTCCTTAACCCTCAGTTGATCAAGCTCTGTTCACTCAGAATTTTAAATCGCTTTGGATAAAAGTGTCAGGTAAATGTAATTGCATAGTTATGTTGGTAACATGGATTTTGTATACAGAGGTGCATCTTCTTGCCCTCCAAACAATTTCTGATATTCTCTTTTACAGTGCAAATTATCCAGGATCGATTGTGGCACTCTTCTTAATTCCCAGCACTTCTGTTACTCTGGATTTGACATTGTCATTGTTTGTCACACTAGAAATGATGCAGGAGACACCTGGAATCTGATTGGAATTTCATTTCAAACCATTTCCAAATGTGGTTTAGATCTGATTTGTAAAAATTGGATTTCATGTGTGCCCAGACTATCAAAAGGCTGGCAATCTGAAGACAGCCTTAGTGCTAAGAATGAGGTGAATATTTACAGTTCACTGTGTAGCTGCGGTTCAACGTATAAGTGCATGGGACTTTCATGGCTGCATGAGTCTGGTGGTCTGAGACAGTATACTGTAAGACTACTTGCCAAATGATTTGCGGGTGGGGCAGACAGACTTTGGCTGGGATGTGAGGAGTCTGAAATTATGTTGTTTGCTGAGATTATGCTTTCCTCAGATATCTCATGTAAATATTACATGTGGCCTGACCATCACTTGGAATCAGCGATGATCATCAGAATGTTCTTCAGTGTGTAACTGCATATGGTCCCAGGGGACACAGACTTTCCTCATCTATTCCACGAAGTGCAGCCATTGTTCTGCCTTTTCAGTTGGTTCTAATGTGATCCTAATTTTGGTAAGATGGACATTGTTGAGGAACTGTGAGAGGTCTTTAGCGATGAGTATTGCATGGAATTTTAAGTTCTTCACTGGTTCCAGTAAACTTGTGCACCATGTTGTACAAAATATTTATTGTTCCCTGTATGCTTCCTCTCCATTATGGAGAAAGAGCTCCATGACCACAAATGTAATGATGGTTTATGAATGGAGTGGGTTGTGGGTGAACATGGCATGCCCAGCTGTGTCCATGCATGTTCAGATCTGCCCCCTCTTACATCCTTTTTAAAGAAAGTAAATTAATTACCCCCTCAGCACAGTAACCCATGCACATAGGCGCTTCCTGTGCTAGGTCACAAGACAGACACACAAGTGTTAACTAACTCTTAACTCTTACAAGTGCTCATATAGGACAAATGAATAAACACTCTAAGTGTTAACCCCTCAGGGGTAAGACTTGTTTTTTTACTATTGTAATTAATATATAGTTTTTGGTAAGTAGTGTTAAATATTCTGATTTAACTGCTGCAGTGTTGCAGGCTTTTCTATATCACTGGTGATGTGTTAGGCCTCAGAGGGTTAATTCAACAATCGAGATTTTAGAGATTTTATTTTCCATTTACATTAACATCAGAGACTTGTTTTAAACAGTCTTCAGCTGTGTGCTTCATGTTGATCACATAGAGTACATGTGAATGCTGAGTATGTATTAGTTTGAAAGCTAAAGCCATAATATATCAAATGAAGTTATAAGAGTATTCTAGGCATGTGGGTAGAATAACCTGCTTCTCCTCAGTTGAAGACATCAGTAAAGTAAAAGCTCAGTAGTAGTCCAGTGGCACAGGAAGTCCACATTCCTACTGCATTTCAGTTTGGCTTAGAAAAGGAGTGGTGGTTTCCCTGCTATTTACATTGCCCCTAAAGACTGGCTACTGGCTACTACAGATTACTGGCTATAGAGGCTGCCACATACTCTGTGGGGCTGAACTATTGCTGAAATGGTTTTATATCTGTAAATTGTATTTGTTTTAGCAGATTTAAGGCTCCAAAATGACATTGCAGATCTCCAGCAGAAAGCAGATCCCTATGCACAACTTTGAGGGTGTTTTTCTTACCATATTTGAGTTACTAATATCATTACATTGTGTAATTGTATAAAGCAATTGTAATTAGATAGGACTGATTCATAGATGTATGTAGACAAGACTGAAGTTTTGGGTGGACATTGTGGACTGTCAACTGTCTGATCGTGCCTGGCTTTTGATATAGGCCAATTTGCGAGCAGTTGTAAAACAAAATCGATTACTTAAAGCCTTTTCCAGATATTAAAATCTTGTTCTGGTATAAAGACATAAGTCAGTGGCCAGACACAGATTTATGTTATAATTACCTTATTACATTCAAAAACATCCATAGCATGTTTCAAATGACCAAACTGAAATTGAGAGCAAATAAAATCGAAAGAAGCTTTTACCCCAAGAAAGAAAATATTGATTTTTCACATCTTAATCTCTCTGTTTCTTGTAGTCTGGCTCAGAAGATGACTATCAGCCTCAGCAGGTTCCAGTTTAAGACTGTCTTCATATTCTTGGTTTCCCTAACCTTCACAGCATTAGTCATTATCTGCATGTCCAAGATCCCCGTGGGGCACTCCACAATACGGCTCAGGAGCTTCCACTCTTACATGAGGACCAATGCTATCAATAAAACACTACTCACTCCAACCTCTCTGTCAAATCACAATCAAAGGAAAGCCAGTCCCACAGAAGTAGAAGTGACAACAAGGACTAGGCAGGATGTCTCAGGTGCTACTCAGGTAGAAGGCTGGCGTTACCACGAAGCTCACCCGCACAACTACCATTACATCCTGGATGAGCCAGAGAAGTGTGAGCAGCTGAACCCCTTTCTGACTCTCATGGTGCCGGTGGCTCCTCAGCAGCTGCAGGCCAGAGACGCTATCCGTAGCACCTGGGGTAACGAGAGTGTGGTGCACGGTAAAACTGTGGCAGTTCTGTTCCTGCTGGGGTTGCCCAGGGGAGCAGACAATGAGAAGCTGCAGGAGCAGCTGTGGCTGGAAAGCCAGCAACACCACGACCTCATCCAGAGCAACTTCATGGACACGTACAACAACTTGACCATAAAGACCATGGTGATTATGGACTGGCTGGCCACACACTGCCCTCAGGCAACCTTTGCCATGAAGGTTGACTCTGATATGTTCCTTAACCTGGATAACCTGATGAGCATGTTGCTAGCCCCCGACATACCTAGAGAAAACTACATGACTGGCATGGTTATGTGGAACCGTCCCGTCGTCAGGAACAGGAACTCCAAGTGGTATGTGCCAATAGAATCATATGCTGAAGAGTACTACCCTACCTACTTGCTGGGGATGGGTTATGTCTTCTCCAATGATCTCCCAGAGAGGATTGTTGCTGTCTCAAAAGATTTAAAGCCATTTAACATAGAGGATGCGTACATAGGTTTGTGCCTAAAAAAGCTAGGTGTCTCACCTTCAACCCCTCCTGACCCTTCACAGTTTCATACTTATTTTGATGGCAACTATCAACAGAGCAATTTCGACAGAGTGATTACTACCATCCTAGGTTCCCCACAGGAGTTGGTCACAATCTGGCAGGATTTAAAGAAGCCTACGTGGCAGAGTCAGGGGGAGACCTTCTCAGGATGACACATAGACAGTGTGCAATTGTATACCACATTTTATATCTGTCCTGCCTCAGATGTATGCATTTAATGTTTAGAGTTTCTTATTAATGGAAAGCTTTCTGGAAATTAATTTTATTTGAAATAGTATCTGCATTGTGCTTATGTTTACATCGTGTATCTTTCTGAGTATTCACACTGTTTATTTATTTATTTTCAGTCATAACTGTGTCAGATTCAGGAAATGCCCATAACCAAAATGGGAAGTGGTTAAGGGGAAAACATACAAGAGAAAACTTATCAATGATATGTGAGGTTATAGTGTCAGGTGTTACAATGAAGGATGTCACTCTGGACAGTTACTTTCAAAATCATGAAATGTTAAAAGAAATGCCTCAGCAGATCAGACTGCTGTCATGATTCAGATTGCCATGGAAGAATAGCAGACTTATGTTAAATACTAGGGTCAAAAAGGATAATCCTCACATATTCTATTCATGGATAACTAAAATAGGTACAATTCTTTAGACTAGGTGTCAAAGTCTGGTCCTTGAGTTTGGTGATTACTCTGCTCTGTTACTCCTACCTGGCAACTGATTGATGAGTGGAGACTGATTGATTACTTTTACGTTTTTTCATCCAATATCTACATATTAATTGTAATTGATTTTGTCTGCATTAAGACCCTGCTATACCAAACCAACAAAAGCCATTACAGACTGAATGAAGACCATAGGCTACATGTGGGTACAACCCTATCTTGAAACCATATGGAAGATCTTCTAGCTTGCCCAAAGTGATCAAGTCCTACAGCATACTGTAGGTCCAGTTTAAATGCAAGAGTAAGCACCACACACTCGCACAAAGTTAATCTTGATTAAAATCATGAGTACTAAGAAGAGGGTTCAGGTAAATAGCTCACGTTTTCTCCAAGGTTACCCAAGGGAGCCTGCTCCCAGTAAAGTACATGTCACTTCACACCTCCCTAATATCCATATTTAAATCCACTCCCATTTAAATCTACCACTACAATGCACCACTTTCCAATGCACCACAACATACCATTGCTTTCATAAAATAACAATAAAAAACCCCACTTTCATTCAGTTCGAACATATTTGCAAAGTCTGCTAACATAATACACAGAAGAGATTTTGCTGGCGCAGAGGCAGCTGATTACTTAGGGGAGCTGGGAATGACCGTGCCAAAACTGTGATCTCTAATGTGCTCAGTGTGATGATGTTGATCTAAGGAATAAAGGTTTGCGTGTCTGAGGAGTTTACAAAGAAATAAGCTGATGCCAAGCAAAAAGTCACCCTAGAGGTTCTGCAAGTTGCAAATAAAATGAAGGTTGTGGTTGGTGTCTACATGATGGGTCTGACTTCTTTTGTTTTTTGATTGGCATTTCTCTGGTTTTAGTGACAAATATGTTATGTAAAGATTCCTACTAAATACACTCTTTGAACAAAAGATCAAAGTGCACATTTGGAGTGTCTATTCTGCTTTAAGATAAACGATAAGCACAGTGACAAGCTGGCTAAGGGGCAAATGAAAAGCAAAAGTGCTGGTATTAACTCTCAAGGCGCTGAGATGCAGCAGAGCACTGATAAACACTTGGGGTGTATAGCAACAGCAGTTAGGAACAATGTGTTTGAGCATTCCTGTGGGCTTAAATAAGTGGCAGAAATGAAAGGGCAAACAAAAGGGACATCTGAAGATGCAGTGTCTGTGTGTGTGTGTGTGTGTGTGTGTGTGTGTGTGCGTGTGTGTGTGTATGTGTGTGTGTGTGTGTGTGTGTGTGTGTATAGCAGTGAACATATGCCTTGGACTGGGTGAATGATGCACAGTGATAGTACCATCCACCCTCGGAGATCCCACCAACCTCTGCCTGGATGATGGTGAGCTGGCTTGGACGTGTGCGCCTGATGGAAAGAGGTCACCAGGTTGGCATCCAGAATCTGCACCCAGCTTTTCTCTTCCGGGCTGTACTCCACCCACTCTACAGTAAACTGAAGCTGCATTCTTCACCTGCTCGAGTCCAGGAGGGCACTCACCTTATCAGCTGGACCCCTCTCCAGATCCAGCAGTGGTAGTGGTGGTGATCTGGCAGCGGTGTTGCGAAGCGAGCAAGAGTGTGAATATCTATGAAGGAGAGCAGGAAGCAAAGGAGGTGCCAGACCATGCAATGATTTATAACCATTAGGTCATCCCTTATTTGAAACAATTTGGCCAATATATCTGAAACTAAGTTTACTGTATTAGCCAGTATATTGCATCCATGTAGCACACAATCCTCTTACTGAAGTAAAAGTACAAATACTCCAGTAGAAAAAACAAACAAACTCTGGTATTTGACTCAACACACTGATTGCTCTCAAAATGTCAGAATTGGATATCTTTTTTTGAATCTTTATTCTCCCCTTGACATAATTGCTTAGTAGTAGGACTTTTGACTGGAGTCACTGGATGTGGAGTACACATATTGTCGATCGTCTCCTCTATTTCGTCTTTGAACACAGGTCCTTTAGACTTTCACTTTTTCAGAATTTTAAGTGAGTAGTTTGCAACTCTGCTATGTTATGAGGGTTAATTCTAGATGGTTAACCTGAAATTTGGTTGTGTCTTTCTATCCAGGAGTAAAATAATCCATGTACAAAATCCTGGACAAGGCACTGCTAAAGTGTCATTTATATGTACGTGAAATTATTTGCACAAGAATATTTGTACACGTATATATGAATACCTTTCATACAAATGTGGTTTTATATGGAACATTCTTAAATACAAAATTTTGTTAAACAAGTGATATGCATGTATTCACTGATGTTTCTGATTTATTTATTTTGAGAATTTCCTTGCACAATCCACACACAAAATTGTAGCTACACTGGCTATGTCCCCAAAGCAAGCACACCAGCTTCCACTAGGTGGCTAAGTGAGCAAAAGCAGAAAGACTTTCACACAAGTTACTTGTCACTGCAGTTCCCAGTTTTTCTTGCCACTGACATGTTCTTGGAGTTCTTCTTTCCTTTATTTACAGTCAGCATAAGCCATAATCAATTAACTGAAGGTGAGTTTTGCAGTCGCACAAGACCCAATTTGGACATTTGCATTTCTTTTCAATGCAAATCTGATTATGCTGCTGTGGTTTGATGAAGAAAATGGAGGGAGGAAGGGTTGTACTGGTCATGGTCCCTGACAATCGAAATGATGTGTTATATTTTATGTCCACGATTATTCTATTCCCACACTGCACACACAGTAAAGAAGGCTAATGGAAGCGAGAGCTGAGTGAACTCAGGGTTGAAGCCATGGAGATGTGGGGTGTTTTTAAATTTCCAGGATTTGGCTATTGTTGTTGAACCAATGGAAAAATGTTTTCAATAAAAGCAATGAAAATGAAACAAACTCACTAACCTATGTGGTATTCAGAAACTCATATTTAGAACAACATAATATAGGCATCCCCATTCTTTAAATTTTCTCATTTTGAGGAAAACAGCTTTTTATAAAATTCTGTTGGCTTCTGTTTTTAATATCACAAACCAAATCACCCACAATACTATATTTACAGCATTTATGGTTAACGCATTGTACAGCAATGGAAAACATACTTTACTTAAAAGGTCCTTATTTGCATTACCTAAAGTTCTGGGGTTATTTACTTTGTACATGTAGACACAAATGTGCACATTTTTACAGTGAGAAACAAGGATCACAAAGTCTTTCTTCAAAGACTTGCAAGAGATATCACATACTGCCCTCAGGAATATCCTGATTTTCTTTAGTTTGGGGAAATCTGATGAGCCGGCTACTGGTATACAGCAAACTAAACTATATGCTGAACCAGCCTATGGGAGGCCCTTTAGGCCATTATTCAAACTTACCTCTCACACACTATCAAACCTCTTACACTCACTATCATCATTTCTCAAGCTCACCATCATACTCTCTCTCACACACTAT
Source organism: Electrophorus electricus (assembly GCF_041902795.1). Classification (NCBI taxonomy): domain Eukaryota; kingdom Metazoa; phylum Chordata; class Actinopteri; order Gymnotiformes; family Gymnotidae; genus Electrophorus; species Electrophorus electricus. The sequence goes on from NC_137519.1 coordinate 5,603,956, forward strand.
CATACTCTTAGACATTCTTGATATTGAATGAGAGAGTGTTTGATAGTGAATTAGAGTTTGACAGGGAATGAGAAAGTTTAATAGAGAAAGTGTAAGAGTTTGATAGTTAATGTGAGTTTAATAGTGAATGTGAGAGTTTAATAGTCATGTTTTCTGATTGGCCTAGACAGTTGTCATTTAAATGAGCAGTTTCTGATTCGCCTCTTATGCCGAGTTCACACTACATGATTTTAGTCCTGATTTTCTGCTTACCAACACGTTTTGGAGGTCATGGAAAAAAATTGGCGTTAGCTCGGGGCTTGAAAAACGGCTCTTGATCGCTATGTGTGAATTGTTCACATAGCTACAACCCGAGAAGCTCACAGGATTCTGAAAAATACCCAGCATGATAAATAGGGGTGTACTGATGCCTCTGTTCATGCTTCTGTTCGATTCGCAATACTGGATTCACAATTTGATTTTGTCACAATATTTGAAACTAAATCTTTGGAGAAAAAAACTGTAGAAACATTTTAATTATAGATCTTTTTACACACAAAAAAAAATATTAATCCACTGCAACTGAAAGAAATCAGTAGCAAAAGTTTACAACTGTGAAGAAGATATATTGTAAATAAAATGTAGTTTCATCATATAGTAAATAAAATGAAAGCATTACTTTTTTACTGAATTATTTTTTTTATTACTGAATCATAAACAATGCAAAATACTGTGCAAATATTACAGTCAAATTTTGATTCCCCTGCAGTTATAAGAAAATACAAGGAACACTGGTTTATAATGTGCTACTGTATTAAAATGTGCTATTTTAACAGGTTCGCCCTGTCAAGTCTGACCTCTGGTGTTCAAACAATGCCAAAGTCCAAATCCTGTAGGGTGAAAAGTGTTGCGACCAGTTTATGACTGGTAGTGAGTGTGATGTCAAGCTATAGCTAACGAGAACGCAACATCAACACGCATGGCTACTATAATAAATAAATAAATGTATAAACAGAGAGAAAGAGAGAGAGAGAGAGAGAGAGAGAGAGAGAGAGAGAGAGAGAGAGAGAGAGAGAGAGAGATTCAAAATAGTAGTAAAGTGGTACAGTTTCCAGAGAAACATTTTGCACAGAGGTCCTTCAGCTGTGCAGGCAAAGTGCGTATAAGTATATATGTATAAATCCGAAGAAGATTCTACGTGAGAAACTGCAGTGTACTGAGAAACTGCAGTACCCAATTTCCATAGAAATGAGTTTGTTTCAAAACATTTTAAGCTTGCACAGCTGATGAAGGACCTCTGTCCTGTGTACTTTACGACAATTTTTAATTTTATATATATTATATATTATATTGATGCAGCTCAGGTGATGAAGGTACCTGAGAAGTACAACACACTTTCTATACCTTAGGCCTTGGAGACTGCCAATCAAAGATTAACAATGCTGGCTGCCCACCTGAAGAGGTACACAAGAGAAATAGAAGCCAGGAGAATAAACAGAATCTTCTCCCACAATACATCCAAAGTATACTTTTGGTGGTAGGGTAACAGCATGAGAACAGACCCATGAAAGCCAGAGACTGAACAATACTGGAAAAGCATATGGGAGAAGGAGGCATCACACAACAACAAGAGCCAGTAGTTGTTGAAAGCAGACCACAGCGACCTCCACGAACAGGATCCAGTAACCACCATGCTAACAGACATCCGATAAAAGGTCTCAAGCATGAAAAACAAGACAGCTCCATGCCCTAGCATGATCTTTGCCTACTGGCTGAAGAACCTGTCTGCACTCCTTAAGCACCTGGCAACACAAATCAACCAGCTGCTAATGGATGGAACCCACCCTGAATGGTTAACTGAAGGCCAGACAGACCTGATCCTAAAACACCCCCGGAAAGGAGCAGTTCCATTCAACTACTGGCTGATAACCTGCCTCTTCAGAACATGGAAGCTCCTGTCAGCATCACTGTAGCTAAGATAAGTAAGCACATGGCTCAGTACATGAGCAGGGCCATAAAGGCATTGGCAAGAACACTGGTAGATAGAACAATCACTCGAGACTATAAGACCAGACAGACCAACCTGTGCACCGCCTGGATTAATTACAAGAAAGCCTCTGATTCAGTGCTCCACACATGGATCCTGGAATGCTTGAGGCTGTATACCATCAACCTTCATTAAGAACTGGAGCTGTCGAAGACAACCCTAGAGGCCAACTGCAAGCCAATAGTAAGAGTCATCATCGAGTGCAGGATTTACCAAGGAGATGCCCTGTCCCCGCTGCTGTTCTGCATTGGCCCGAACCCCCTCAGTAAGATCATCACCAAGAGTTGGTATGGATACTGGCTATGGAATGAAGCAGCCATCAGCCACCTCCTGTACATGGATGACATCAAGCTGTATGCCAGAAGTGAATGAGACATTGATTCACTAATCCATCTCAACGGGATATACAACAATGGCATCGGAATGTCATCCAGACAGGGTAAGTGTGGCCGTATAGTTAAAGCAGAGGGAAGGTGGCTAAAATGGAAGGAATCACACTACCAGAAGGCAACAGAGCAGATGTTGAAGGCAGCTACAAGTACCTTGGAATCCCACAGGCAAATGGGAATCATGAGGAGGCCACAAGGAAAGCAGCTACAGACAAATACCTACAAAGAGTGAGGTCAGTCCTGAGAAGTCAGCTGAATGGGAGAAATAAGATCCGGGCTATCAACATCTATGCTCTGCCAGTCATCAGATACCCCGCTGTCATAATAAGCAGGCCTGAGGAGGAAACAGAAGGCACTGACATCGAGACAAGGAAACTCCTCACAGTGCATGGAGGGTTTCATCCCAAATCCAGCACTCTAAGAAACTAAGCGGAAGGAGGGGGGGCGAGGACTAGTGGGCATCAAAACCACTATCCTGGATGAAACAACCAAGATCCAGGGGTACGAGTATGATTCTGAAAAAAAGTATCCCAGTTTGTGAAGTCATCCTTAAATTACAAGCAGGGTATTTTATGGTCTTTTAGTTCCTCAGGCCAGATCTGGGGATGTAAAGTTTTGGGCCATGTGTCCTTGCAGAGTAATAAACCTTCCTTACTGAGTGGCTTTGAAGGTCTGATAAGGGAATTGAGTGCTCTTTTTAGTAGAGTCAAAAGAGTTTTGGTGCTGGTAAAGAAGGCCTCTCGGAGGCCCGGGGTGAAGGTCTGGTCAGGCAGTAGGGCACAGACTGGTATTCCAAATCATCTTGATAAGGAGACCTTCTGCGAGGGGTGTTAGGGTTACCTTAGGGTTTATTGCAGTCGTAGGAGCAGGGGCTGCAGCTCCCACTACACATGGCAGCACAGGAACAAGCACTGAACATGAGATCAATAGAGGCTGGGATCTACCACACTAGGCAGGACCCCAGATGAAGGCTGTGCTAAGATGTCCCTATCCAAGCACATATCCAGCACATAACAGCAGGTAGGGTGTACATGGAACACTATAATCAAGTTGCTGGCATAGTGTACAGAAACATGTGTGCTAAGTACAGGCTGGAAGTTCCAAGTGGGCTATACCCCAAATGGTAGTGGAAAATGAATATGCTAAGATCCTGTAGGACTTCCAGATATAGACAGACACAATGGTAATGGCTAACCAAACGGCCATAGTAGTGGTGGATAAACTGCAGAAGAGAGCAGTAATGATAGATTTAGCAATACCATGGGATAGCAACATCAGGAAAAAGGAACACAAAAAGCTTGAGAATACAAAGGGCTGAAGGAAGAGGTGAAAAGATATGGAGGGTGAAGGCAATTGTGGTTCCCATGATAATTGGAGCACTAAGTGCTGTGACCCCCAAACTGGGAAAATGGCTCCTACAGATCCCAGGAAATCATCAGAGATCTCGGTCCAGAAGAGGGCAGTCCTGGGAACAGCTAAAATACTATGCAGCCACTGGTAGAGGACCCGAGCTTGAAGGAGATAGATTGGCAAGAGGGTGTGTGGGAAGATATAACTAGATAGATGGAGTCTATGATAAAAAATTTTAATATTACATTATAAAGAATGTAATTGTTAGGAAATTAAGGGCATATTTGATTTTAAGCAAATCTGCAACTGCTGATGTAAATTACAACTGTTTAGGTCAATTAGAAAACATGACCATTAAATTCTCTTACATTCGGTATCAAACTGTCTCTCATTCACTACTAACTCTCTCAAACTCACTATCAAACTATCATTCACAATTAACCTCACTCACATTCACTACCAAACAGTTACTATCAAACTATCTCAGTCACTATCAAGAATGCCAAAGAGTATGATATTGAGAGTGAGAGACTATGATGGTGAGTGTAAGAGGTTTGATAGTGAGTGTGAGCGGTAACTTTGAACAATGGCCTAAAAGGCCTCTTGTACTTGCCGGTCATCACACACAAGGACACAATATATATTCCTACCGGATGTGGATGGGTTATATAACACACATTCATGGACTGAAAAGGCTAGGGCCTTCTAACCACTCCCAGTTTAGAACCTATTTTAGCTCTGAGCAGACACTTGCATTTCGTAATTCCTACAGAGAAGAAGAGGGGAACAGATAGATTAAGACAGGCTTTATTTATTTTTAATTTTGTTTTTACTTGCACTGTCATGGCAAAAGGTTTTGAGACTGACCCAGTTTTTTTTTTAGATCATTTTGCCAGGTGTTTATACTATAGTGAAGTACAATTATAAGCATTTCATAAGTTTTTCAACTTTTTTATTGACAAATACATCAAGTTTAAGCAAAGACTTTATATTTACAGTGTTGACCCTTCTTTTTTAAGACTTCCGCAATTCACCTTGGCATGCTGGATACCAGCTTCTGGGCAAAATCTTGAGTGATGGCAACCCATTCTTGCCTAATTGTCACAAGCTATTCCTCTCCCCGCTATTCACGTGGTTCGGCCCACCGCATGCAGTGGGAAGTCTTGTTTGTCTTGTTTGTAACCACACCCTCCTTATTAGCACACACCTGCACATGGTTTAGTGTTGTTTGTCTATATGTATTTAAACCCCCTGCTGGTGTGTGCAGTGTTGTCAGTTATTGATCATGTTAGTGTTCGTATGCACGTTGCTCACATTGCCTTTGTTAATGTTCACATCGTTAACGTTAGTCGTACGTGTATTCATGTTTAACGTTTATGTTTTATGTGAGTGCCTTTGTCTTCTGTGTTTTTCAATAAATGTCTGTCTCAGTCGAAGGAGTCTGTATGTCCTGCTCCTTGCCCTGCGGCACTCCGGCTGTTACATAAATCAGTGCTTGGAGTTGATCACAGTTTCTGTGTTTTTGTTTGTCCACCCTCTTTTTGAGGACTGACCACAGGTTCGCAATGGGATTCAGATCTGGGAAGTTTCCTGACCATGGACCCAAAATTTCAATATCTTCTCATGGTTTCTCCTACCACTGGTATGCTGATGACATTCAATTATTTCTTTCTTTTCCACCCTCTCACACACAGGTCTTCAGCATATTTGATTGACATTGCATCATGGATGACAGCTCACCACTTGAAATTCAACCCCAGGAAAACCGAGCTTCTATACATCCCAGGTACTCCCAACCCTTACCATGACCTCACAGTTTCCTTTGAGAACTCCCTGGTATCACCATCCAAGGCTGCCCGTAGCCTGGGCATAACTTTGAACAACCAGTTATCGTTCTCAACTCATGTTTCAAATCTAACCTGGTCTTGCAGATTCCTCCTTTGTAACATACGAAGGATTCAGACCTTTCTCTCACAGGAAGATCTCAAAGCTAGATCTCAAAGCTAGACTAGTGCAACTACTTGCTGGTCTTCCTCCAAGAGCCATCAAATCTCTATAACTTGTCCAGAATGCAGCAGCACAACTGGTCTTCAATCTTCCGAAGTTCACACGTTACTCTGCTGCTGCGCTCCCTTCTTTGGCTTCCAGTAGCTGCACCCATCATATTTAAATCCTTGATGCTTGCCTACAAAGCCAAAAATAGACCAGCCCCTTCATACATGAGGTCAATTGTCAAAGCTCGATCCGTACCTCGAGTACTTCAAACCGCAAGTACAGCTCGGCTTGAAATACCATGCTTCAGGTCTCATTGAAGACAAGCATCAAGACTATTTTCTGTCCTGGCTCAAAGATGGTGGAATAAACTCCCACTTTCTGTCTGGACAGCACTCTGCTTGCAGTCTTCAAACACAGACTGAAGACCCATCTATTCGTGAAATATTTAAATGCCAACTGATCCTGCTCCTATGTTGACTGACTAAATTATTACTTATTGTAGGGTATTGTTTATTACACTGATGTTGTTTAACCAACTCAACCACTCATTGTTTATTACACATCATTGTTTAAGATAGACATTATGTATTTTGTACTTCTAGGCATCAGCAGTGATCCCTGTATTTCTACAGTATTCTAGATCATTTGTATATTGGACTCTAACATGCTGTACTGGCTAGGATGTATTCAGTGAGTAAATGACAAAGCACTTTTATAAGTTGCTCTGGATAAGAGCATCTGCTAAATGCCATAAATGTAAATGTAAATGTTTTGTTCACCGAGCCGCTTGGCTATCATTTTTGTCTTGTGACATGGTGCTCCGTCATGCTGGAAGAAGCATTGTTTATCACCAAATTCTTTGGAGACGTTGCTCTTGGTGGATATTTTTATATCATTCCTTATTCATGGCAGTGTTCTTGGGCAAAATCTTCAGCAAAACCATTCCTAAGTCTGCTCTTCTAATCAGCATGACAGAGTGATATCTGCTGCCTTGTCCTCGTTAACACTTGAGCTAACTCTACTGAGCTAATGAGAAGATTACTGAAATGATGTTAGCAGGCCATTTTGTGGCAGGGCTGAAATGCAGTGATTTTTTTCATGGCAAGGAATGACTTTGCAAGTAATTGCAATTCATCTGATCACTCTTCACAATCTAGAGTTGCCACCATAAAAACTGAGGCAGCAAACTTTGTGAAAACCAAAATTTGTGTTAGTCTCAAAACTTTTGGCCATGACTGTAGTATCATATTGTGTACTCTGAGATTTTTCACAAGGTTTCCAGTGTAGCCAGCAACCTCTCTAGATGTGCTACATGTAAATTTATCAGTTAAACATCTATTTTTTCATATATAAACTGATTCCTCCTACTGCTAATCTGCTATACAGATGCACTTTGTTTGCACATCTGATGAAGGACCTCTGCCCAGAATATTCTGTTTCTCTGGGAACACTGTTTACATGACTACAATTTTGAATATTTTTACATCTCTTACTACAGTACACTGCAGTAACTAACCTGCAGTTCCTTGTGCGTGTGTGTGTGTAAAAGACATTGCTCAGTGTTCCTCTTCCTGTCACCTTTATGGCTCGCCTTCTCTTGCAGAGTTCAGGACAACCTTTGAACTGAGCTTATTGGAGCTTAGTGGATCTTAGTGGAGATTTGCTCAGCCCATGGCCGAGCTTAATATGGCAGTTATGAACACAGCTGCTTCACAGTGCCACTAAAGAGGAACCATGACACCACTTCATAATCGTTACACACACACACACATTTTTCAACCCCCTCATCTATGAAAACAGGGTGTGTTCTGTGCAAAGAAATTTAATCCCGCCATGTTGGAAAGGAGATCAGGGAGAGGCAGAGTGGTGGAAAACTGAGCTGACCAAGGAGGGGCTCCCTAAGTCCTACCTACGTGTAAATACTGTTCTACCTTCTTGTTTGTCTGCCTTTGTTTAGCCAGGGTAAACAAAGCCCTGTACAACAGGGCTCATGTGCGTCAGCACACTCACACCCAGGTTATGTGCTGATGAACTGGGAAGGACACCTGACCAGTTAGCGAGTGGAAGTCACTCCAGTACGGCAAAGTGGCAGACTCATCTGACCGGCACTGTCCCCAAGATGCGTGTGATCAGCATAAACCTGAACCCATCACGCATTCAGAAACAGATGATATAAGTATGTGTGCACCCCACTTGCTTGACTGAAATCAGATACTGAAAGGCTATGCAGAGTCTGTGACTGATATAAAATATAAAGGAAATATAAAGTCACATATTCTTTATGATGTGTGTGTCTTTCAGGATGATGGTTAAGGAAGCTAACAGAAAAAATGCATTAATCCCATATCTTTAGGATCAGAACAGATTAGGAACAGGGTATTCTTTGTTGCTTTGCTTTTGCTAACACTGCAGAATGTGGTTGTTCAATTTAAACACCTTTTCTAGTAAGAAAAATAAAAGGCACGGATTCTCACAGGAATTTAGTCAAACCTTTTTTTCATCTAGTAAATCAAAACTTATATTATTTCCATGACTGAATTAATATTTGTTTTAAACTCTCCAAGTAAATAGACACATCACTAATTTGACTTAGATTTGCACAATTCAACCTTTTGCACATAGTTCAGCTTTAAACCTAGACTAAAAAGTAAATTTTTTAAAAGTACAAAAGTACATTTTAACTTTTTAAAGATGCATTCTTACTGCTATTAGAACTGATTTAAAGTAAGCTATGTTAAACTTAAAAAACTGGCCATTAAGGCTCCAGTAATTTTTTTCTTATACACAGTCTACGATATTTAATCTTATCCTTAATCTTATCTAAAACCTTGTTGATTAAACTGTACAAATGTTTTTAGTTCTGAAAATATTTGTTAGTGTGTGCAGTAAATATTCATAGTTATCTAATGTAAATAAAACAACATAACCATCAAATGTACCAAACGATAACAATGGTGAAAGCCAAGATCAATAAGAATGTTTAATAGGAAATCACAGTGTTTAATCCTATCTCCACCTCTTTCAAGCTCACATGGGTCTCTTTGATTAGCTTTGCCCTTGTTCACTCATCCAACCTGAATGGATCGCTTGATGTAGGCAAGGACTGGGTGACTTTTGCTTCTTAATGATCATTTTGACTGCTCTGTGGGATAAAGCCAAAATGTTTTCATTTCAATCAAGTGTTAGAAGTTTATTTCTGGGCTAATAAGGGTGACTGTGACTTTCTCTACTTACTGCACATATTTATGGTAAATTAGTATGAGTATTTTTATACAAGCTTTATCAAATATATTTATTTTAAATAAAGGAGTATTTTTTTCTCTCTCATTCAGTAAGCAAAAAGAGGCTGCATCAGCTTATATTGACTTTGCTTTGGATCTTCCTCTCTCTCTAGTATTCAAAAGCAATAGAGTCTTTCAAAGAGGTATAAGTGCAATAGGATGAGTGTTTGGACCTTTTTCCTTGAGGTCAGAATCTGCTTAATTAGCTGGAGGAATGACAATCTTAAGCAAGAGACATATGAGGTTCCAGGGCTGTACAATGTGGTTTACCCCTACAAATACCACTTCATCCTGGACCAGCTGGAGAAGTGTGGGCAGCATAACCCATTTTTGGTGCTGATCGTTCCTGTGGCACCTCACCACATAGAAGCACATGGGGAAATGACAGCCTGGTCCAAGAAGGAGTGGTGCTGGTTCTGTTTCTACTGGGCTTACCAAGCAGGAAACACTTGGAAGCTCTACAGGCGCATATTCATCAGGAGAACATGCACCACCGGGACCAGGTTATGTAAAGCCTGTTGCAACATTAGCCTCAGACATTTCTAGTTCAGCAGGCTCCGCCTCCTCACCCTGACATTGGAGTGTATTTGTTCTCAGTCATCATTTGCAATACGGTCAGTGCAGCTCTGAGCAGTTCCTCATGTGTCTATACTAGAGTCAATTGTTGAGCTTGGTTTTAAATTACAACTTTAGATCCTGTTCCTGGGCTGGATGAAGTTCTGTGCTGATGGTGACTCCTTCACTCTAGGCTTTGGCACTCAAGCAACTCCCTTTGTTTGGTAGAAGAAAATAAATACAACATTTGGAACGCTGTCAAAACACAGGTGCACCATTAAAGTGACGAAGTTGTGAGAGATGTTATCTACACTAACAGAAGATGGAAGCCTAAAACACTGCATGCCAGTTGGGACCCAAAGTCAGAGTGCACCTAAAGCAAGGTAATGGTTCTGCTTTGTCAGAAAACAATGTAGGGAGGATTTTTTATTTATTTATAACTTAAATTATACCTTAATTAATGTAAAGTTACTTTAAACATGCATTTCAGGGAGGTTTGCAGACATTGCAGTTTACCAGTAAAACTGGAAGGTGTACTTTTTTGCGAAAATGCAGCCACTCCTTTGTTTGGCTCACTAAGAATGTTTGCTGTTTTTAAAGGATACAAGTATAGTATTAGCTTGAGGTCTACTTAAGAAGAATAAGATGTGGAATATTTAAGGGGCTAATTTTGTGACAAAAGTATTAAATATAGTTACAAGATCTGTATGTAAAATATTAAGTATCAGAATTTAAAATTATACATTGTGAATAGTGAGGATTAAATCTATTTTTCCTCATGCAATACCTTGCATAGGGTATGGCTAACAGGACGGAATGAGCAAAGACCTCCTAGTTGATATTACAATATTTGGTTACCAATTTGAAACAATGTACTTTTAAAGTTAAATACTTATTTTTTAAGTGTTGCAATTTGATAGTAAGACATTTATTGCCAATATACAGAAGAATAAGTTTTTAAAAAGTGTGAAACTGAAAAAGTGAATTAATAAATTACTGTAATAGCAGCAGAAAATACATGATTCTCTATAGAAGTTTCTTTATAGAAGCTGCTCCCACTAATAGGATTGCTGGGTAAAATATTGTTAATAGAATGCAAGGGGGTGGATGGCTGGGCTGGTGGTAGGCCCTGATGGAAGATCCACATAAAAACCTTCCATTATTATGTCAACACTTATTCATATAGGCAAAAAGCGATGTTCTATTCAAGATCTAAGAATTGCCCATTTTCACCCACCCCAGTTAACCAACAGACATTTAAAATATCAGAATTCAAGAGCAAAGAAAGGATACCAAAAGCAAAGCATTAAAGAAACTGGTGTAAAAAAATGCAAGAAGACTAGCAATTTAATAGTAAAATAGAGATTTTGTTAACTTCAAAGAACAAGCAATATATTTAATTCTTATTGTTTAGAATTTGTATAGAAATTATATGTACATTTTTATTCTTAAAAGGTATACTTTTCTTATAAATACTGCAATTTCATAATTTCAAGCAATTTATGGGTGGGGTTGGGTATGCAACCATCTTCCATTGTATGATGCCAGCTGGCTTGTTTAGTCTTGTTACAAGATGGGAAAAATGATTATATTTCTCTGCCTTAATCACACAGCAACCTTAAGTGGGAGTGCACCTCATTAAAGTACACAAGAAAGAAGAAATGTGCTTTGACTTTGTTCTTGATAGTTGGGACAAATTTCTTAGTTTATATTACCTTCAGTACTCAGTCCTGGGCCAGAGAGAGGTTTCAGCTCTGGATCAACGATCAAAGATCATACCATGTGGTTTACCCCTACAAATACCACTTCATCCTGGACCAGTTGGAGAAGTGTGGGCAGCATAACCCATTTTTGGTGCTGATCGTTCCTGTGGCACCTCACCACATGGAAGCACGTGCTGCCATTAGAAAGACATGGGGAAATGACAGCCTGGTCCAAAAAGGAGTGGTGCTGGTTCTGTTTCTACTGGGCTTACCAAGTGGGAAACACTCAGAAGCTCTGCAGGCGCATGTTCATCAGGAGAACATGCACCACCGGGACCTGCTGCAGAGCAACTTTATAGACTCCTACAGGAACCTGACCATTAAAACCATGGTGATGCTGGAATGGCTGACAGAACACTGTCCCCATGCACACTACGCAGTGAAGGTGGATGCCGACATTTTGCTGAACATCAAGGGTCTAATGAAGATGTTGCGGAGCCCCTACGTACTTCAGAACAACTACATCACTGGCCAAGTGTGGTATAACAACATTGTCATCAGAGATCCAGCCAACAAATTTTACATACCCTTCAGTGTGTATCCCCACTTTGTGTATCCACCTTATCCTTTGGGCATGTGCTACATAATGTCTATGGATCTGCCAAAAAAGATTCTGCAAGTGTCGAAAGAAATTAAACCCATATTCATAGAGGATGCATATATTGGCTTGTGTCTTGAACGACTCCACATAGCTCCTGTAAACCCTCCAAACCCTGCACAGTTTGTGGTCAGCCCACCATCATGGTACAGTCGCTGCTACTATGCCAACCTTATTGCTGTAGTCACAGACAACCCTGATGAGCTGGTCTATTACTGGAAAGATATTACCAAGTATGGCAGTCTGTGTTGATGTAGGCAGGAAAACCCTGTAAAGTGATATTAAATGTATTACCTTGTAGTATTACATTTAATCTTATCTATTTTTACTAAAATATTGAAACTAAGCAAAAAGCACAAAGCACACAATTTTAACAATTAGATAAAAAAATTGAAAACTTCTGCTTTTGCAAGACAAAATGCCATGAGTTACACTGATCAATCAACAACAACCATCTTAACTAATACAGGAATAGTGTTCTAGGGAATATTAGAAACACAAACTCTGCAAAGGTTTTAAAATCCAGATTAAAATCATACTATTTTAGATTAGATTAATATTTATTATGGAGTGCATGTGATCTGTTTTAATGAAGTGTGAATTTTATATTTTGAAATATGTAGAAGCAATTTCAGCAGTTTACAATTCAAGTACATAAATTCAAACCCAAATAGTACTGACATGATTTAATACCTTGAACATGAACTAAGTAGGCACACATGACAAGTTCACAGCATAGTAATACTATAGTACAAGAATGAAACTGGCAACAAGATATTAACAGCAGATCCTTTAAATCCTGTAAATTGTGAAGTGGGGCCTCTATAGATTAGATTACATATCCTACAAATGCTTGATTGGACTGAGATTTGGGGTATTTGCATATCAAGTCAATACCTTGAATTCCTCAAATTATTCCTGGACAATTTTTGCAGTGTGGCAAAAACCAAGTATCCCCTGGACACATACTTGGATTATATAACAAACATAGTCTCACACACTCCTTGTCCTTCTCATGCACTCCCTTGTGAGAGCAAACCCAGGCATTCACATACCCCTGCATGCTTACACATGCCCGCACACATACATACACACACACACAATCTCACTCAAGTTTAGCCTGTTTTGATAGGATTCATTTTCTCTTGATATTTACTAATCTACAAAAAGGCTGTTTTATTGAATCCTATTGTTTGATTTGTTGATACTTGGATACTGATAAAAGCCAACACACTATCATTAAATTCTTAGCCTTCAGAACTTGGTGAGTTCAATTAGAAAATTGATATTAATTATTGACTTAAAAATACATTTTAATATTAATTAGAAATAAAGTTTAACATTATTTAAAATGACAATCATTTTAAGGTGCATGTAATGTTATGAGACTAATTACATAATGACATTTATATCCCAGCACCTACACTACTTTGAGTGAACACTTCCATCCCAATGCTTGCTTCTTCTTCAGGGTAGGAGTTTTCTGTACCAGCCACACTACCATGATTTCTCTCTCCTGGATTACATGGTCTGGAGTGTATGATCACCCTCAAATGGACTGTACTCCTTTTGCTTTTGTTACTGTGCCATTGACATTCTCTGTGACATTACATGTGTCTGGACTGTGGCTTGGAACCAAGTCATAAAAATCAAGCCGCAGTCCTCCTCCTCCTCATCTCTATCTGGTAATATGGGTTGTTCATTTGTCCCGAAATGACCTCTGAGATGACAGACAGACATGTATTCGCCTCTGCCTCACCTAATGGGAGGAAGATCACTGGAAGTAAGACAAACAAAACGGAGGAAACCCAGTCATCTCATGCACTGTAGTTATAGAGGAATGTGAGAGTTTGTATTATCTGTGGCCACGGCTCTTTCAATCGTGGGGGTAATGAGACTTCTATGAGACTACTATGAGACTTCTTTACATTGTAAGCTTTAAGAACTCTGACACCAATCTGCTCTCAAAGTTGGCTCCTTGGTCATGCAAGATGTGTTATAAACACACACACACACACACACACACACACACACACACACACACACACACACACACACACACACACACACACACATTATATATACATAAAATTTTTTTGTAATTGTTCCACAATTCTTAGGATGCCACCGGTGCTGTTTGGTTGTTGCTGGCGAGAGTATGGGCTAATTTAGTAAAATAATGCATTGCAATTAACACCACAATAATCTCTCCATTCCTTCCTTCAGGTGACCAAAAATAAATGCAAAGTAATTCCAAGGGTGCACTAGCCCCAATGGACACAAACGGAGATCTGATGACTAGCTGTCAAGATTTACTGGCCATACACCATTTGTGTTTCAGGACATAACCTTTAACTCTCCCAGTATGATCCTTGCATTTCATATACAGGACTCCCATTTTTGTACTCCAACTTTTTCCAGAGTCCTACTAATCTCTATACATCTGTAGTTTCAAATTATCGATCATGCTGTGACAGTCTATATTTGCTTTCCATCGTAATAGATGACCTAGAAGACGATCCCATTAGTCTTTTGTTTTTTCCTGAGATCTGAGTGTGAAAACCGATCATTTTCCTGAGCCAAGGAAAGTTCTTCCAACTACACAGAAAACAAATGTCCGACCATACCAAGCTGCTTGTGACTTCAAGCACACAGTGTCCCAAGAAAGATTCAGGGTTGGCTCATATTCTTTTTGTGGAACCTTGAAGACAAGGGAACTTTGTGGAGGTCCCACCTCAGTGGCAACTGTGAATTGGCAGTATGCTCACAGTTGACAACTTTCCATGTTAAATAATGAACACATTTACTACATGGAATTTAGTTTTGCTGGACAGAGCCCAAGTGCAAAACAAATACCTTGACTTTCCACTGATGATGTTGCAGCCTCCTTATCTTTAACTAACTACCAGGTTGGTGATCAGTTGACAGCTCGGTTGGGCAGCTCTTTAAAGGGGTTTCACCTGAGTGATGAATCATGTATATACACAGCCAGTACTGTAACTGTAAATGTTTCTGGACAGTCATCATGTGAGAGGGCCCAGTAGCTGGAGGCATGGTACTTACAATTTCAAATGAAAAAGGTCCAAACATCAATAATGCTACAAAGCTACCGTAATAGCAGAGCTGCTTCTGACTAACAGTCTCAGTATAACAGCTCTTCTACTGTTAAATTTGGCCTCAGGACAATTCAGACCGGTTAAATACCTTAAGTATGTGGCAATGGCAACACAGAGGAAGCAAGAGGCGTGGCTGAAGAATAGTGCTCTTTACTCTCCATAGCAAAACAAGACAAGACAGCAGGATGTAGCATAGCACCCCATCTCAATGTGTCCAAGTATAGTCCACTAATGTGCAGCACTGTCTGCTGGGACCTGTGGGTTTAAATAGTGAGAAACAGACACAATGGACAGTTGAGTTGAATCAATATGTGGGTGATTTAGAGCTAGGCAGGTGCTTGCTATTATACCGAACCGGAGTGCGTGTGTACCTCCTGCAGGGAGACAGGCCAAGGGTGACAAAGTACTTGTGGAGACAGTGTGACTTGCACAAGGTGTGGCAGAGTTGTAAGGCCAGGCAAAAGATTTACTGAGTTCATATATATGTTCACAAGATAGCCTGACACGTCAGGGCCTGTAGACTTGTTAAGAGCTATTAAAGAAATATATGAATCTGGCTAATACTGTATGCTATGTTTATACTGTGTATAATATATGTATGTATAATGATGAGGCTGATCAACTATTCCTAGGGTCTTGGGTGAAGCAGGGTTAAGATGATGGGTAAGAGGCACTTCATTATTTTGTCTTTAGTACAGTCTTATGGACAGGCTCAGGTTACCATTTACTGTAGTCTTTCCCTCCCTTGGGACAACTGGTCTGCCACGGTACTCGCCCCTTCCACTGGTCACGTGGTATGGCCCACTGCGTGCAGTGGGAGTTCTGCATTAACTGTGTATTTATACCCACGCCTACGTTGTTAAGTGCACACCTACATCGATTTAGTCGTGTCGTGTTTGTAGTTATTTAAACCCTTGTCAGTGTGCGTTATTGTCAGTTGTTGGTCCTGTTTGTGCCTCTGTCCACCGCCACCATGCCTGCGTTTGTGTACACCGCTTGTGTTAGATGTGAGTTCTGTAAACGTTTGTCTGTCGAGCGAGTCTGTACGTCCTGCTCCTTTCCCTACGGCACTCTATGTATTGATGGGTGAGTGTGAAGCAATAGTATAAATTGAATCAACTGTGTTTAGATTGGCTTCTATAAGTGGAAATAAGGGGAATATCCCCTTAAGATATTATACTGGAGTATAATACCCGAATAGTTAAGAGGGAGCATCAATGTTCTTTTTTTGTCAGTTCAGTGTGGTGTGTGTGTGTGTTTTTAAACATTATATTTTTTTTAAATATACATTTTGTCACAATGTTTGTCATTAATAGAAATAAAAATACTATCATTTTATTTTTAATGAATGGATTGTGTATGTATTTGCATGTATGTATGCATGTGTATTGTGTGAACAAATCGAAATATATGTAGTAATACACCTGGTCTTGAGTCTGAGTAACAACTGTAAGAGCAGTGATTTACGTATGGCATTCGACTGTCTTGTCAACCAGCATGTTTTATCACCGTGTGATATCTTTTGCTACAGATACTATACAGATACCAGGTCAACCCATAGGCAAAGTTGACAATAAGCTCTCTGTACAGCTTGTCATTACCGACTGTGATTTTGAGCCAGATGTTGATCAAAACTCAACGGAGCAAGCGAAGATGGTTGTGCCTGATAGTACTGTTGACTAATTAAGGGAGTTGTGATGACTGAGTTTGTGGAATGTGTTTTGTTGTCCATTATTTTTAAGGTGTCTTGGGAAGAGCTAATAAGGAAACAGAAGCATGATAGTACACTGCAGAACCTGTTTTCACTGGTAGTTCCTGAGGAAAATCCAGATAAGTCATTGCCATCCTTTAACCTTCTGCAGGAAGGTTTCCTTTTGTAGGAAGTGTTATTCAGAGAGTCTTTAATCAATGAAATGGTTCAGGTTTTCATACCTTTTAAATTTAGAGAGCTTGTACTAGAGTTGTCACATGGTGGGATATCTGATCACACCAGGATGAGGAAACGATACATAATGCAGAGATTCTTCTAGCCAAGATTATAGAAAGATGTGACTACTCCAGCCAAGTCTTGTCACACGTGCAGTTACAGGCAAACCAAACCAGAAAGTGCCTCTAGTGCTACTGTGCTTTATTCCTGCTGTGTCTGTTCCATTTGAGAATCTGCTCTTGAATTGTGTAGGTCTGCTGCCATGGTCAAAAACACTACAGCACTATCTTCTCACTACTGTGTTTCAATCTTCACATTATCCTGCAGTGTTCCATTACAGCAAAAGCAATTTAATGGTTTTGATTAAATTCATGTCCATTTTTGGTATCCCAAAGGTTATACAGCCTGATCAAGGGACAAGTTGTATTTTAAGACCATTCTCAAAAGCCTTGAAGTGCAGTGCATACCATCTGGGGAGAGGTTGAATGCTTCTATCAGACCCTGAAGACACAATTAGAACCAACTTCTAATATAGTAGGGTTTTAATTCTACAGTTCTTCCAGCTGGCCATTACTTATTTCTGAGTCTCCAATATCACTTTTGTTTTTTTAAGAATCACCTGACCATGTGATTATATGGGTATCTTTTGAGATTGCATCTGTGACAAGCACAACAGAGGCAGCTTGGACTGCAACTAATTTTATTACTCTAGAATGGTAACAGAAAGGACATATCAGCAATCCAAGCCCATCTCTGGATATATGCATAAAGTTAACCCAGGTGGCAAACTTACATATTTAAGTATTCAAGTTTGAAATAAATTGTTTTGAAATAAAATGTTTTAGAACCTAGGTTACCCTTCATTAAATAATTAGGGTATTTTAAATAGTGACATGGCAATTATGTTAATAGCACTGCATACACTCCTCAATGTCTAGTTAGCAAACAGGGTGAAAAGTTCCTGATGGCCATCACAATAGGCTAAAAGGTGATGTCAAACATTTGACATCCCACGGTAATTAGGGAGGTAATGCTACCCAGCGGAAGTTTTTCCCCTAAAAAAGGGGGGAGCGGGGGCACAGACTGATTGGGGTGCCTATGAAACTGGGGGGGACATGTATCCCCCACCCTCTGTGCCCTTGGTAATAGTAGCAATTGTACTAGTGCACAATTTCTCATCCACACCTTATAACCACTAGATGGAAGCAGAGGCAAGCAGAGTAATCAGGGAAACTAAGCAATAACGTGAAGTTAAGTGACAGCACTGGATGAGAGTGTCCAGGTTAATTAGGAAATAGACAGAGTAGACACACACAAACCTCTTTAGTGCATCTCCTTATCTTGTTTATGAGGATACAATCACAGACTAGCCCATTTGCTGCCATTTTTTAAAAAAGTTTTCATATTTGCTTTATACTAAACTAAAACGAATCTTTATTGCACTAGATATTTTTACATTGTAAATCAGTCAAGTTATAGGTTTTAATTTGTTTTGGGCCAAGTCTCACTGGAATCATTTTTACATTTACTTCCAATACAGTAACACTCCATATTTTGGCTGGACAAAACATAAGTAAATCAATCAATCAAACAAACAAACAAAAAACCCAAACCTTTTAATGGCAGCATTGTTTTACAGTTTTTCTAATTTGGCTATGCACTGTATATGAATTAATACATAAAAAATGTATTCCTTATGCTAAAATCCCATAATCATACAATCTTCTGCACTAATTTTGCAAACCCTGCACACACTTCTCTTTGGGAACACACCTGTCTCATTTTCTTAAACAATGGCGTCACCAATCACAACTCAGTATGCAAATGAACTAAACCACAATCCCACATGTGAAAACACGGTGCATGATAATTATTTACTCAGGCCTCCTAATTGCTAAATACATTTTAACTCTTTAACTTTTTTCTCTTTTGAGATTATTTTGTATGTATAACAGGTTTGAGTTTTTAGGTTTGGGAAATATGTGTGATGTTCAGAGAAATGTTTATAAGCAATTAAAAAAACTAATCTACCACATATGGGTTTTGTACACATTAGCACTCTTAGGCTTTCTGTTCTTCCTTGCATGTAGTCCAAAAAAGTAATTATTTTCTATCACTATCACTGCTAAAAAAAAAAATCATAAACCTACCTTCCACAGCTACCCTGCAACACTAGATGGCAGTAGACAACAAAAGTCTTAACTCCTTGGTTTCCACTAAAATAAAACAATAATGCAGTAAATAATTTTTGAAATAAAAAAAACAGCCCTTCAAAATGCCCAGCTCTAACATGCAATATTAAATAAAGAGCTTAACTATTTTACTAATAATTACTTATAGCATCTCCTCTCTCATGCGTGTGCTCCCACTGTGTGTGTGTGTGTGTGTGTGTGTGTGTGTGTCTGTGCGAGAGAAACAAACACACACACACACACACACACACACACACACACACACACACACACATAAAATAAAGAACTGTAAAGCTCCTGGCTTTTCTCTCCTGTCTATAGGCTATAAATTTAATCCTGTCCCAATCTTCTGTGCACAGACACGTACACACACACACACCACACAAGTGCATCCACACACGTCCAGACTACTTGCTGGACATAGGACTTTGTGCTTAAATGTATCCCTGCTCTATTTGTTTTAACTTTGCTTTTATTATTTTTTTTACTTCTGCTTTTTAAAAATTGTCCACAAGTTTATTTTACAGTTCACTACAAGTTCAATGTGAGCCACAGGTAATCCTAATGACAAGTATACAAAGTGATGTATCTAATGTATAATGTTAATATAGTGACATTATAAAAACAAACAAACCCAAACTATTTTATGGCCAAACAGATTACACACATATATATTTCCCATAGTTTGTCTATATAGAACCTATATACATAACGTTTCCTTTCTGGCCAAGATTTATAGTTGAGTTTGCCAACCTCAACTATTGTGAGATTTTCATTGAAATATGGCCTTCAAATTCTTTTCAGTTAGGTATGTCTCAATGTCTCATCTGTAGTCACCATTCAAAGTTAGTTGGCAAGTTAGCAAATACATATACTAATTGACCTTTGAAACATTTTTTCTGCCCACTTTTTTGTAACCCCTTCTTTGAAGAGTTAGAAGGGCCTGACTGAACACCACTGGATATATATAGTATACATTTTTCCTAGTCAGTGAGCGAGATGAGATTTACAAAAGTGGATGACTTAGAATCTGCCATTATTCTAAGGCTGTCAAAATGAATTCATGTTTATCTTTCTTTCAGTCGACAACAGAGCTGGAGTCTTCTAACCTGTGATAATATGTACATCCAAATAAAATATGTGCTTTAATGTGTTACCTGTTAACTGGAATACGAACTGCACCAACCTAATTCAGCACAACTGACACAAACGATATCCACTTCTTGTATGTAAATTTCAGAAAGACTTGCATCATCTTAATATTGGCATGGCTTGGCTTACTTGGTCCAACATGTTATTTAATTTAAATTTTACCGAAACAATATCAAAATTTTCCAAATAACAGCAGATGGGCCTAGCTAGTTAGCTAACGATATGTTGGTATGCTAATATATGTGACGTAACATTTAACTAGCAAGATAGCTTAGCTAACCTAGCTAACGCTACTTAGCTCGCAACTCTACAACTCGCAACTGTTACTACTGTATTGTGGCCTTAAATTGTAATATTTAGCTAGCTAGCTAAGTAAAACAAAACAGGTTGTTTAAATTTAATATTAGCTAGCTAACTAGAACAAATGCAGAAATGATTAAAAAATTGTCAACATAGCTTTCTAACCAGTAACAAAGCTGCTAGCTAAAATAGCTAGGGTTACCTAATTTAGCTCTAAAATCCCGTTAAGCGCACAGGAGGTGGCTGTTTTTTGGTTACCTAGTTAAAATACATAGCTAGTGCGGTTCAAAATAAAAGCGAGAAACTTCCTTAATGTCCATTTCTACTTGTGTTTGTAGTTATATGTATTTGTATTTGATCTCACCGGTCAAAATATCTTCGTTTAGAGCAGCTAAGATAGTCAATCTAACCAAAGCAAAGCTAGTTTTGTAAAAACGCCTCGGGACAGAAACCGCAGAAACGGGCTTTTTATTTATGTTTTAGATGTTTCGCGTCATTTAGCGCCTTAGCACTACCTTATTTAGAGAGATTAATGACTGTTTCCCCTGAATTATAGGGCAGGCAAGTAACCTATTTGATGGAATTTATAATCGGTTCATGCAACTTATTTGTGAGAATTTATCATACATTTATTTTTCATATTCTATATATGTTTATATGTAGGTCTCATGTAATTCTTATAAGCCCAATGATTAGTTATATAACGTTAGTCGATTCAAGTTCATTTACTACAGTTTTGAAAGTCTTCAGTCCGATAATTAAGTTGTAAACAAAATATTAATACAAGTAAACAACATTGTCAGTTGTGATATTTATGCCATAAGGTCTTGTACAGAATGCAGTGACAGTGGCTTCCTAACCAAACCCCTTTAACGATAGACACCATTGGCATGTCTCCTTCTCTCCAAATGTAAGCCAATTTTCTCTGATTTTTCCTAGCCTACCAGACCAACCTTAAATCAAGACATTACTTAAACTTAAATAACACACTTATGGTACATTGGAAAGTAACTCTTTACGTGTTTTAAGGGCTTCGAATTAGAAAGGCACTAAATGATTTTAAGGACTGTCAAGACTATCAAGTCTCACGTTAAGCTAAACAGGCCCACATTAGGCCTTGTCCATTTAGCCTGTGGAAAGTGTCAGTGATGGTGTCTTAAGGGTTTCAAAATTCCTCTTGTATCTATTGATGATATAAGAAGAGGAACTAAATTAATTAAAAATGCATTTTGTTATGTAACCCATCCTTAAATTAGCAGATGAATTAGCAGAATATGAAGATGTATCATGTTTTTATAGGTATTAATTCACTGAAAAGGAAAAAAAAATGTGTAAAAACATCATCTTGAAATTCTGGTTCAAGCAGAGCTAACATGATGAGGTGGCTATTACGTCATAGCATTGCAGACAGCTACACCATAACAACAACATCTTGTCAGAAAAGAAAAACAACTTTTCTCAATTTCAATTGAAATCGGTTAATATTTAAATAAATACAATCAATATCTCATCCTAGTTTAGATGTAAAAAAAAAAAAAAAAGTGGCACAGAGCCAAGAAAATTATCTATATAACTCAGTAATATCTGAGTATAGTGCCACTGTAGAACAGTAGAATGGCCAATACAGACTGGCAAAGAGTACGTTAGGTTTCATATGATAACAGTACTACTAAAACATTCTGCCCATATAGGAGCAGGCATAAGAACATGCTTGACCTCCTGGTATGGTATATCTTTACCCTTCCAAGTGTATTTATCACCACTCACACATTAAATAAGGCTATTTTCTGCCATTCTAAAGTAGTGTTTAAATTGAACTGCTGCATTTCACTTTTTGAGAACTTTCTGTCTTTGGATTTAAAACAAACTGTGACTTATGACTCATTTATAGCCGTTATTCTTTGCCACCTGGAATTCATTTAATAAGAACCTAACAGAAAAGGCAGCACAAAACATTTTCCTGGAACTGAAAAAATGTAATTGCAAACAAAGGGTGCAAACTGCACAGGCCTGCACAGTCATGACAAACATGTCATGTGTCTGTCATCAAAGAGCAGAGCAGGCAACAGCCTGCTACAAAACACATTATGATTAATGGCTGTGTCTTCTGGCTCGTAATTTAAAACAGAGATAACCTACTACGCTGTATAGAGAATTACTTTGATTTTAACAATCTTAAGACAGCGTTTTCTCTGCAATACCTTCACCCTTGCCTATAAACATACACATTAGTGTTTGTTACCCAAGATGCCTTTCATAAGTGATTCTTTGTGAAGGCTTTAAAATAAAAAATCTTTTAGGTAGAGCCACAATGAAACACGTAAATGGCACATGGCACAACTGAGGTTCAAATTCGAATCTCAGCTGAAATGACATCATTAAAGAGCTTTTACCTATGTTACTGGTTTCTGTATAATTTCTATCTGTGATTAACAACTAAAACTCCGCAAACAATTTTGTTCTATTGAGAGAGTAGCACAGGAATGTTATATGCAGAGAGGTATGAGTAGATTTCCACATGCTGCCTAACTGGCCTGCAGAGGGAAAAATTAGATGAGTTTGGACAACTTGACCCCATAGAACACTATGATTACAAAGGGCTACTCTACACAGATATACTGATACATTAAGATAAATGCTAATAAAAGCCAAAATTTCAAACACAATCTAATGTTTCCTCTACCTGAAATCTTATTTTACACTTCATACAGTCAGACATTACCAAAAATAAAAAATAAAAACATATAATTGAATCAGAAGATCATAGACATTTACTCAGTTCCCATTCAATACCAGTCTACTTCTTTTAGGTTGAAATAAAAAACAAACAAACACGGAGGTTGAAAATGATTTCAGAGTAAACACACACTGTGAAATGAAAAGCAGAGAAAAGGAGGTAAGGGTTACATCTATCTAGTAAGCTTGTTTTTATTTTCTGTGCCTCAGTGATATGTAGTGTGTCCCTGTGGGAGTTGTGTGTGTGTGTGTGTGTGTGTGTGTGAGAGAGAGAGAGTGAACATGAGAGACCACAGGCTTTATTTTACACACACACACACACACACACACACACACACACACACACACACACACACACACACACACACACACACACACACATCAGTTCAAAATAGCTTGAGGATTTTTTTGTGTATTCTTTTAATTGCAGGTTAAATTGGTGTACAAAACAAGAGAAGGTGATGGCTGAAATGATGAATGATGTAATAAAGATATCTTCACCTTTCACTGGGAGCCTGGGACAGCAGAGGAGCAGTGAGGTTAGCTACTGAGTTCCCATGGTGCATAGGGTGTCCATGTACTTTAGGCTGTGGGAACGCATTTAACCCGAGGTTACACACACAGAGCACTTACACGCATGCACACACATGCACACACACACTCACTCTCTCTCTCTGTCTCTCGCTCTCACACACACACACACACACACACACACACACACACACACACACACACAGATAGATAACCCCTGCTTCTGGAGCTCTGTTACAGTTCTGCAAACTGCATTAATACTGTATGCATTCTCACCACTCACAGTCAGCATATACACACTATGTGTGCAGTAAGACTGTGAGTCTCACACGCTCTAAAGCAGGGTAAACAAACACAGCTGTTCTCTGATGCCTCAGTACAGTCCTGTTAACACACACACACACACACACACACACACACACACACACACACAGGACATATGAATACTGGAATACTGGGACCTTGAATAAATGTTGCCATAGCAGCAGCAGCTAATTTGAGGGCTTTGAATAATAGCAAGACTGGCAATATTTCACAAGCATGCACATGGTACTGCAGAAAAGCTCCATACAACTATCACTTATGAAAAATAGTATTAATAATTCAACACACACTAAATAATACCACAAAACAAAAACAACTGCTATTGCCCAGTGTACACACTCTCTCTCTCTCTCTCTCCTTACACAAGTGAACAGTCACTCAGAGAAACTCTCTTGGCTACCCCATCATCCCTTAGGACAGGAGACTCTGTGCTGTTTGAATTCAGCTTCCCTGTCTCTAGTAATGGTTAAACATTTCTGAACCTTAAAAACTGAAAATGTACATCATGTTTTATTTATATATATATATATATATATATATATATATATATATATATATATATATATATATATATATATATATATGTTATATATTATATATGTATATATATGTGTGTATGCATATATGTATGTATATGTATATGTGTGTGCATATATATGTGTGTGTGCATGTATATGTATATGTGCATGCAAACAAACAAGGAACCAGATAGTCTAAGGGAAACATTCTGTTTCGCTTAGCTAAAATTTGCCAACTGTTCCATATTTTCACAGGATGGCAATAAAATTAACAGAACCTCATAGGATAGCATTGAAAGTAACACATCTGCACCTGCTCAAGGCAAACTTGGCAGAAGCATGAAACATATCAAAACATGAGCATGTATCAGGATCCAGTTCCCCCAGTCATATACTCTTACACATGTATAAAGAGAAAAAGATGAGCAAGACCCTGTCAGGTTGCACGCCAGTGTCAACTAAGTCATAGAGGAACTATCAACAATCTGTTTATTATTGATGAGCTAGGTTTAGATGTATGGGAAAGTGTGTGTGTGTGTGTGTGTGTGTGTGTGTGTGTGTGTGTGTGTGTGTGTGTGTGTGTGTGTGTGTGTGTGTGTGTGTGTGTGTGAGAAAGAGAGTGCAAGATGACCATGCGCATGGTGGGTATTTATGTGTGAGAGTGAAAAATCATGTGGATGTGTGAGCATATGGATGTTTAAACACACACACACACACACACACACACACACACACACACACTAATGTGTTAGTTCTGTATCTAGTGTATGTCAGCGGGTTAAATAATTTCATATAAAGGCCTATTAATACAAAGTAGAGGCAAAATTACTAGTAATTTCTTAAGGCTTATATGATACTCTTTTCATTTTATAGCAAGTTAAAGGTAAAAGCAAAAGCAACTTTATTCATTGTGTGTTAGTTGATTGCCATCCGGTGTAGACCAAAGGAGGATGGGTTCCCCCTCTGTGCCCTGGTTCAGCTCAGGGTTTCCTCCTCACACTCTCAGGGAGTTTTTCCTTACAAATGTCACATATTGCTCATTAGAGGCCTGGAACCAGATTCTCTGTATAGATGATTTCTGTGAAGCTGCTTTGTGTCATTTGTTGTAAAAAGCAGTATACAAATAAATGTGAACTGGATTAAATCTTTCTGAACTGAACAGAATGACAAACATGAAGACACTTGGTCTGGCAGACAGTAAGAATGAATGAGATACTTTATTTATTTAATCTCAATGCCAAGTGTGTGTGTGTGTGTGTGTGTGTGTGTGTGTGTTGTTTTTCCTTTTTGGGGGCCAGCATGGGGTGCACAACAATTTTGATGATATGTGATTAGTTGGCAGATCGATGTTAGAATTATTTCACCTTTTTACACAGAATCCAACTTTTACTTGTAAAACTAAACCCACCAAAGTATTATTCTTGCTAGTGAGGTAAAGGTTATGATTAGGTTAGGTGTAAACACATCAGTTTTTTTAACTTGTTATAAATAGTTAAATACTAAACACCTATAAAGATAATATATAATATTATGAGAGTGTGTGCGTTTGTGTGGTATGTGTTTCTGAGGCAATACTCAGGCCCTGTCTGACCTTCCTTTTTATCTGATAAGGGAGTAAATCAAACAGAGTAGACACAGCTCAGAGAAAAACTAACACAGCAGGAGGGAGAGAGAGAAAGAGAGAGGGAAAGAGAAAAAGAGATAGGGAGAGAGAGAGAAAGAGAGGGGGGAGAGAGAGCAAGAGAGAGAGAAAGAAGGGGAGAAAGAAATTATTTCTGCTAAGAGATGAAACTCAACACGAATAAAAGGATAGAGATGGAGAGAGGATGGGGGGGGGGGGGGGGAGGTGGAACAGAGTAAAGCCATTTCCACTATGCAAGAAGGTCTGGTAGACATAAACAGTATCTTCGGGGGAAAGAGAAGGGAGAGAGAGAAAGACAGAGAGAGAGAGAGAGAGAGAGAGAGAGAGAGAGAGAGAGAGAGAGAGAGAGAGAGAGAGACATAGAGAGAGAGTACATATTAAATTCATATACTGCTTATACTTTAAAAGTTATAAGGCTATGGTTTTTAAGGATTAATGAGAAACTTGCCCACCTGAACACTCATGTGACATAGTGCTCACAGGGAAGTTGATACCAATCCTCACGCTGGCCAATCACAGCTGATAACCTCACACTGGCCAATCACAGTGCTTCCAGTCCATGAAGACAAGGTAATGGTTGTCACTGACAATTACTCTTGCATGGCACACCTCCTTTCTATACACTGCAGCTAGACTGAGATAATATAGGCTCAACCCAGCTCCAGTTTTGCTTCTAGCTTGCCCACTGAGTGGAGTCTAGATCGGAACGGAATATAGTTAGGAAGAGGCTTCTAGCTTGATCCTATGAGTTAAAGGTCTGGCGGCTCTGTTGATGGAGGGTTAATATGGGGAGTATTTTTTTGGGGGGGTGGGGGGTGGGGGGGTAGTGTCCTATTCTGGGTGAGGAGGCATATCTTTAGCAGCTGTGCAGTCTTGTGACAGATGCTGCCTCAGAACAGAAGATCCATCAGCACTCTGGACCTGTGTTTTCCTGTCCTACATAAGGAGTCTGTCTGTTTCTGCCTCACTCTTTAACACACTGACACACACATACACACACTCAGCTGATAATGATATTCCATATGAGATGTAAATTTGAAAAACAAGCTTTGACACGCTTGTAACTCACAAACGTATGCACGCTCGCAGGCCCACACACGCATGTACACACACATGTAGCGTAAGTACATGAGCGCATGCACACATACTTGTCATAATCCCGTTTTATACATCAGCAGTATATACGAGAGCTGTGTTTGGGTGAGAGCACCGGCGTGATCTTATAAATAGTTCAACTTCGCAGTGTAAACTCTGAGAGTTTCACGAGAAGCCAAAGTCAAGATCGTACATTACATACACATATACACACACGTGAGAGCGCATACGCACATGGACCCCCCGGACCCGAAGTTTAGGTACGCAGGGATAATCCACGCGCTGCACTTCGAACCGTGTTATGTATACAGATGCCTTTATACGTGCATCTAAAACCCTTACAAGGAACCACTGCTATTTACAAACTACTCTAAGGACAACAAGAAGGGAAAGAACGATTAACGATTACAACTCTGTATTTAAAATGCTTGCAAATGTAAAATGTACGCTGCAAGATAACAAACAAAAATGTAAGATTATCTATTGGAAACCAGTGTAAGAATATGAGACCTCCAATTAATTACTTTGTTGGTTTTGCGAAAGTGTCGTAGTTGTACTATTAGCCCTAACATTACATTCAATACCAAGATCATTTTACGGACCATGCTCATCGCTGACGAAACAGTGTAAACAATGTGACCGGAGGCTTATGTCTGCAGGACAGCCATGCCTTTAATACAGCCTGGTGTTGAACAACTGTATAATGTTCCCCTCATATTACTGAAGACCACAGTGAAGTCGAAGCAAGCACGAGGATAATCTTATGCAGGACGGATCGCGTTTCCATTCCTCTTTGAGTATTTGACATTCACATGCTCAAATAGGACTTGGCGTGGCCCTTGGGGTACTGGGTCGGAAGTATACCGTGACGGTGCACGAGCTTTCGCTACATAACCTGTAGCCTGCAAAAAGTCAAACGTACGTGCAATTGATAGGATTACACGAGAATTCCTGCGCGCAAAAGACAATTTTAAAAACAGTCCATGCGTTGGCATAAATGTCTCAGTAAAGCTCTGAGGGAACTGCAATGCTCGCCTATGCCATCACCAACACCGGCAGCGGGGAGCGCTCGCGGCGAACTCATGAAAGGTTTTGCTCCTCCTCTCCAAGACTTCAGAAGTATTACGCTAGCTCGTCCCGACTCGGGCCATTCAGAAAATACCAAGTTACTCCCGGCCGCGTCAGAGCAGGCTACGGATCTCTTCAGCATATTGTCGTGCTCTTGGTCTCCAGATTGCGCGCGTCTCGAAGCTTTGTGAGGAGCGCGAGGAGCGACCTTTCTAGTAGACATTTCCTTCGCTCTCTCAGATTTTACGGGACCCCACAGGGTCGCATTCAATTTGCGCCACATATCGCTGCTTGTCTAGGTAAGTGTTTTAGCCAACCTGTTCTCTACTGATGATTGTGTATTTGATGAAGATTTATTTAGTCGGTAATTTAATGTCATTGTACTTGCACGAAAAAGACGAGTTATAATTTATAAGTTAAACGTTTTACAGCTTGACTAGAAGCTCTGGAACGACACAGAACATAGATAAAACTTTTTGTATGTGCAAAAACCAGATCAGTAGATTATTATATGCAAACAATATGCCTGTTTGCTTTAACAATAAAACAGTGAATCATTTAGTTGGCTTCATACTTTGGGACCCTTCCGAGTTTTACCAGTGCCCAATAACACCTTACCTGCGCGAGCTTTCCTCTCCGATGCGCGCATGCTGTCGGCACGCCACGCCAGTTTTTTCCGTACACCTTAATTCGAGTGCAGTCGGCTGTGCTCTGTTTCGGCCAACCTTGCAGACTGTTCTTGTGCAGTAGCTGTGTCGTGACATGTTTTATTACACTGACGCCGAACAGTCTTATCCCCTTTTGATTGTTTCGATCCACGTGCCGAAGTAATACGAACGAGGAGAAGGGGAAAGAGCCTAAATCAACATATTGGCAGGTACTCGCTACAATTATACATCATTCGACCCTTTATAATCTACGGCCGGAACGGGTTAGGGCTACGGAGGTCTTCTTGCAGCACGCTAGGCGATAATGGATTTGGGAATTCTCCATGTAACTGTTTTAAAACCAGTCGCCTGGCTCCGCCAAAGCATCCCCATCTCTCCCCACATGCCCCCTTTAATACCCCCAATAGCGGGGGTAGATTGGTCTGGTGCAAATCTGTTTAGTTACACGGGGCGTGAAGGAGATTACGCTCTGTTATTCCGGTTTTTAGGTCCATTATTCTTTTCTCAAATGAACCAGAGGACTTGTGGGAAACTTGTTTGTAAGTAGTCTTAAGTAGCGCCTTTTGGAACTTTGTTTGAGTGGCACTATGCGATTTTGGCTTTGACCGAGATTAATCGAGTCCTCTTCAAAGCTTCACTTTGTCTAATTTCTCTAACTCACGTTGATGAAACGCCCGTTTTACTGTTAGAACAGTATACTAAGCTTTGTATCCTATCTTAAAGTAGCATAGAAATACGTGCGACTAAGGTGACTGCTGTAGTACGTTCTGAGGGAAAGAAAACTTTTAAAGTGCAATCACAGAATATAAATGTTTGACTTAACCTTAAATGTTTAAATGTATGAACGGACTAAATGATGAATCTTGTCCAACAAATATAGATGTTTTATTGTTAAGTGCCACTTTATTTATTTATTTATTTTACAGAAGGTTGTGAAACTGTCCTACAGAGCAGTGCTTTATTCCTGGGACAGGACAGTCAGGCTGACTCTCTACAGTACAGTGAGAACCCGTGTACCCTGTACCCGTGTGGGCTGTAGCTTGTTCTTAACACATCACCTACTTTTATTTCAACTTGCGTTCACCACTGCTTTGCCTGTGCTGTTGACAGCAGCCTCCACAGTTCTGCACCGTAGTACAGAACCAGAGAACCGCATGAAGCTTCAGAAATGCTGGTAGAAGGAGTTTCACAAAAAGGTGACTGGGTGGTCACAGGGAGGTGGAGGGTGCTGGCATGCTGCCAACACACCCACTCACAGGGCATGGAGTGGGCGCTCAGGCCCAGGGTGACGGATGAGCGTATGAGAAAAGTAAAGACAGAGATGGAGGGATGCGGGACAGAGTGGTCGAAAAAGAACAAGCAAACATTCCTGACTCGGTGTCTCAGCAATTTAATTAAGGGCTTGTGAGCTGCTGGAGTGGGCACTCAGAGGTGACAGCTTAAATCTCGGCCAAACACACACACGCACACACACACACACACACACACACACATGCATTCGTACACCCACATACACACACATGCATACATACATACACTCACTGAAACACACACACACACACACAGACAAAGTCAGCATGGACTAATTCCCGGGGTCAGCTAAAAAGTGCTTGGGTCACGTTACCATAAAGACCAATGGGAGGGGGGCATAATCGGCGTGGAAGCTTAGCAGTTGCAGAGTTAATAACTGGATGGTAAAGGTAAAACACTGAACATGAGAAGTTGTATATACAAAAGTGTGTGCACAT
Source organism: Electrophorus electricus (assembly GCF_041902795.1). NCBI lineage: Eukaryota > Metazoa > Chordata > Actinopteri > Gymnotiformes > Gymnotidae > Electrophorus > Electrophorus electricus. The sequence continues at coordinate 5,634,930 of NC_137519.1, forward strand.
GCCAATGTTTATGAGAATGTCTTAATTAGTTTATGAAGAGTCACTCAAGTGTCAGAGTCAGATATCAGCAGGGTCTGTTTCTCGATGAAAACATACAGCACTGCCAAAACATGGTTTCGCCACCAACTAGGAAGCAGTCTTCCTGTTTTGTAAAGATGTGCTCACATTTCAGATCGTGGTATTCAGTGGTTTTCTTCTAGGGGCCACATATGTGTGTGTGTGTGTGTGTGTGTGTGTGTGTGTGTGTGTGTGTGTGTGTGTGTGTGTGTGTGTGTGGAGATACGTGTACAGGTGCTCCTGCCAATCATGTCTAAGTGAATTGTAAGCATTCCCTGTGAGTAGTAAAGACAACAGCATCTTCAGTGTCATCAGCATTGTGGGTCTTTACTGTAAAGAAGCTTGTAATATTAAGGGCAACTAATGGAAGTTCTTATTCTCTGCTTGTGAAGGATTACTTCTTTAATACAACCAAAACTTAGCACATATGAAGTTCTTTTTATTCATTCCTAAGGACCCTCTACATCATACTCACTACAGGATAATCATGAGCTTGGTAAAGCAAATAAAGAAACGTAAAAAGCATAAACAGCATGGCAAGCCTCAGACCCAGGCCGTAACTCGTAGGTTAGTTGGCCATGCTTAACGGCTGATCTTTGTGAACCGTTTGCTTTTTGTTGTACAGATTCACTCGAACTCCACCACATCCTCTGCATTCGTTCCTTTAAGGTCAGTCAGGACCTCAAGACAACCAGCAGTTGCCAGGTGCTCATTATTGCAGGCTAGTCAGAAAAAAGCACACAAAAAAATATGATTTAGGATGTCTTTATGCAGCTGTTGGTATGCTGCTTGGGATTTAAACCTATGACCTTCGGGTTTCAAACATGCACTCGCAACCACTGAGCCACATCTAATGAAGAGCTTCTTTTGTGAAAAGGTGTTTCCTGCACCACTCTACTCAGCCAGTATATCAGAGCCTAATTAGATGTGTGTGTGTGTGTGTGTGTGTGTGTGTGTGTGTGTGTGTGTGTAAACATGCATGGGTGCACGCACACACACACACACACACACACACACACACACACACACACACACACACACACACACACACACACAACCATGCATGACCACTCCGACGCTTTCACTCACTCTCCCTTCTGTTCCTCTCTTAATCTCACTAATGTCTTTTCAGTATTTCCCACCTGGCAGTATATAGCACCATATAAGTTACTGTAGTCAAGATAAAATACAGAACATGTGCTGATAGTATCCATGTTACCCACTGCTGTCTGACAGTGGCTCTGGGCCCGTCTGTCCTCTCAGCTCCTCCTCTGCTCCCCCTCTGCTCATCATGTGCTCCTCCCAGATCCTCATCAGCTCCTCCTCTGCTCCGCCTTTGTTCCTCCAAGCTCCTCCCAGCTCCTGCTCCTTCTCCTGCACTTCATCCTACCTGCAATGACTCCCTGTTTCTCACCTGTGCGTCTTACATCTCCATAAACAGCCCCCTCGGGCTGCGTTAGACAAAACATGAGAACGATTAGAGAGAGGGAGTGATTAGAGAGAGAGAGAGAGAAAGAGAAAGAGAGAAGTATCTTCTCTCTGAACTGGAGCAGTGTGTTTCATGAAGGGCATGTTTTGACGAGGCAGTTCCAGACATTCTGACATCCTGTATGTGTCTGTAGCATTTCAAGGCAACACAGAGGTGAGCAATGCCTTTAAAAATAACACTATAAAATAACACCATTAGCAACAAGGCCCTATGAAATAATGCTATAAAACAACATTGAATTGTCTATCCACAAATTCCTCAGTACACTTTGCTACAGGGTAGCATCCAAAAAACCCATCATGGTCTTTCCTGTGTGTGTGTGTGTGTGTGTGTGTGTGCACAACCACTACTGCTTAGCATTCTTTGCCATTACACAGTCCCTTCAACACACAAAATTTCAGCAGATAGCATGAGTGCTTATGAAAGGTCATGAAATCATGGACATTCACTCTTGTGTTAAGGGTGAGAATGCGAGTCCTATCTTACTTTAACAGCAGCACTATTTCAGTGCATAATCAGCGGCCTCTCTCTCTCTCTCTCTCTCTCTCTCTCTCTCTCTCTCTCTCTCTCTCTCTCTCTCTCTCTCTCTCTCACACACACACACACACACACACACACACACACACACACACACACATACATAATGAGACCTTGGTAGAATCAATCAGTGTGGCTGACACTGGGGGCTGAAAGAGAAGCGTATTTGTTCCCATAAGAGGTCAGTACATAGATAAAGAAACTAGGACTCAAAGATAAAACCTCTCAACCTCTCCAATGCTCTCTTTCTCTCCCCCTGTCTCTCTCTCTCTCTTTTTCTCTCTATCTCCCCCCCCCCCTCACTCTCACATACACACAAACACATGCCATTCCTTCTTCGTGGTGCACTAAAACTACAAATTCTCTTTTGTGCCAGAGAGATACTAAGTTTCCTTCATGTGTATTGGTATTGTAAGCACAAAGATACTGAAGGCTTGTCATGTCAACACTTTACACACACACACACACACACACACACACACACACACACACACACACAGCAGGGTCTTTTTTCTCTTTTTAAACAGCTGTTTTGCCTCATTGATCACCCAACTGAGCTACACACACACACACTGAAGTTGTGAAGCTGCAAATGAAGAATATAGCTGCTCTGTTTGTGTGTGTGTAGTTGCGTGTCCGCTGCTTCTCTTTAACCCCTGAGGTTGTTGCTTAACCTATCAAACAGACATGTCAGGACGTGTTAGGCTCCCAGACAGACCAATCTAGTTCAGGAACCCAAGCAAGTGTGTGGAGGGAATGTGTGTTTGAAAGCTTCTGTCACTAGTCATACAAACACTGTTCCAGAACAAACAGAACACGGTGATCAGTCTGAGAGTCAAACCCTAAACAGCATCTTTGCTGTGTTCTTTCACCACTGAGAGTGACAGTTACTCAGTCACTCATATTTTCTCTTCAAGACTTCATTTCAGACCTCAGAACTGTACTGAAGTGAGATTTTCTCAATCCATCCATGTGATGGAAAAAAAGTTATACAGTTGACAATCTATATAACTGGTTAGGAGAGGACACACACATACACATGTGTTGTCACCATGCTGAGTGGAAGGCAGGATGGCAGGAGCTGGATGGAGCAGGGTGTGTGTTCCTGCTTGCTCATGGTTTGCTCTCTCTCTCTCTCTCTCTCTCTCTCTCTCTCTCTCTCTCTCTCTCTCTCCCTCTCTGATTCTCACACACCAAGCATATTCGGCTTCCGTCAGATAGATTAACCGCTTACTTCTGATAACCCCCCCCCCACACCCACACACACCAGACAATGTCCAGACAACACAGACAATGTCCAGACAACCCAGAAAATGTCCAGACACTACATTTGAAATCCAGCATGACTGTACTGCTGGCATGGTTGCCTGTGTGGCAGGTATGCAAGCGCGTGCAAGCGTGTGTGTGAGAGCGCGTGGGCGCGTGTGCTGTGGGTGATGTCAGTTGAAATGTCGAGCTTCATTGCGAATGTTCAGCTCGCGATGACAGGCGGCCTGCAGAACAGGTCAAACCAAAGCTGGCGTGCCTGACTCCCTGGCATGGAGGGTGGGGGCATGAGGACAGATATAAAGGAAGGGAGAAGAAAAGAACCGAGGAGGAGAAGAGAGTATATAAGCAAACGCAAACGTAAAGCAAACAGAGATGGAACTACATCAAACACAGAATTGGTGTTGGGCTGTATTATCTCCCTCTGGGAATGTGAAAGCACACACACGCATACACACACGCACACACGCGCACACACACACACACACACACACACACACACGCACACCCACACACACACACACACACCCACACACACGCACACGCACACACGCACACACACACACGCATACACACACACACACACTCTTTGCACAGGATAGCTACAAACGTATGTATCATGGTTGTGCTGTAATTCCACGCACTGGAATAACATTTCTTATGCATAGAGACAAACACATGGAGAAGAAGTCACCGCTCCTTTCATGTCTGTTTTCATTTTCACTGCTGATTCCCCTGTTGTAGTACTAAACACGTGTTAAGTGTAACTCTCAGGAGAACCATTAATAAGTGAGACTAATTCTGCACGGCTCTGCGCAGAAGGCTGTTGGTGGCCAGGCGTCTGGACAGAGAAGTTCTGGAACACTCATTCTCAAGAGTTTATTTGGTTGTGGTTGTAGCGCAAGATTCCAGAACTCTGAACTGATTGAAGATTTGAGTTCGAGCTCTTTGGAATAAAACAATGCCAGGCATGAGCCAAAGCCCAACCCTTAACCCCCAGAACAGTGCAGCAAGGGGAATATTCTCTTTACAGTATACACAATCTAAATAGACAATATATGTGTGTATAGCTTTATACAAATAAGCAGTCAGGCTAACTGGAGGAAGCAGCAATGTTTATGTGCGTGTGTGTGTGTGTGAGTGTGTGTGTTTAGATGCACTTTGCCTGAATGCTGTAAGAGGAAATCAGACATTTCATACATGGGAGGACAGAGGTGTGAATGTCAGGTGAATAGAAAGTTAATAAGTGAAAGAACAATATGTCACTCTGTCAAATTCATAGAATACTTGAGGTCCTGTGTCTTTGTGTGAGTGCAGTAAGCGAGCTGGGTGGAGCAGAATGTGTCAGTTATGAGTTTCATTACATCTGGCTGGATGCTCCTGACCTGAGTAAGATCAGCCACACTCCCACATCACCAAGGTGTGTGTCCTCACACACCGCCACCTTGTGTGTCCATATCCCTGAATAACTGTTATTCTGGTTCTACACTGTTATTCTGGTTCCAGTATCTATGAGTCAATGATATGGTGCCATATGTGATGTTAATTTTGTGTGTGTATGTTTGTATGTGGAGTAAGACATCTATTGATTGTGTGTATATATATATATATATATATATATATATATATATATATATATATATATATATATATATATACACACTGGTTATTATATTATAAGTGGTATTAAGGGGTCCAAAGCCTGAACCATTCATACAGAGCAGGATGGATCCGTGCTTTCATGTTCTTTATGCCAGATTCGGACCCTACCATCTGAGACTCAACAGACCAGGCCATGTTTTTCAAATCTTCTAGTATGAATTGTAGCCTGAGTTGCCTGTTCTTAGCTGATAGGCATAGCACTTGATGTGGACCTCTGCTGCTGTAGCCCATCTGCTCCAAGGTTCCACGTTTCTATCCTCTTGCAATGTCCCTTGCCTTCCCTTCTGTCCTTCTTGTCTTCTGAACCCTCGCATCGGTCGGTTATCGCCTGAACCCTCGCATCGGTCGGTTATCGCCTGCATCCTGTGAGTGTTCTGTTCTTGCTGGATAGGTGGAGCCACACGGTCCTTGAGCAGCTAGGCCTTGTATCTTATATCGCCTGTGGTGCATGCATGACTTCAGCTTGGCATTGTCTTTGGGATGTGTCCAAGAAATCACTTCAACCGGTGTGCTACAACACCTGTTGTCTGTCAATGACCCCTACTATAGGAATTATACATCTCACACTGCGAGGAGGTAGGTGTCTGTGTGTGTGTGTGTATACATATACTGTGAGTGTATGTATAATATATATATATATAATGGGGTGAGTGACATCCTATAGTGTCAGTGGCAGGTCTGAAATGTTCTGGCTCTGTTATTGCCATGTTCCTGAGAGGTCATGTTTCACACACAGACACACACACACACACACATGTGCACATATCCAGAGCAGACAGAGAGGAACCTGATCCAGGTAGGCTGTGTGTGTGTGAGACATGAAAGCAGTATTTGAATTGCGCACGCATGCATGCGAACACACACACACACACACACACACACACACACGGTGTAACACTAACCTGTGCAGCCCTGGGCAATACAGAATAAGCTGCTCTGTGTTTTATAGTATGTGCTTCAGGCTGGGAACCTCTTAATCCACTGAATGTCTGTCTTTGTGTGTTTAAATGGGGTTAACTCTCTCTCTCTCTCTCTCTCTCTCTCTCTCTCTCTCCCCCCTCTCTCACTCTGTGTGTGTGTGTGTGTGTGCGCGCGCGCGTGTTTGTGTGGTCATAAGACATGTGTTGATTTGTCTAGGGATGAGTGTGTAGCTCTGGTCTTTTGTTTTGATCTCTGTGTGTAGTATTGTAGAGTCCTGATTATATTGTGGCTTAAAACCACTCTCCACAATACAACATGGCAGCTACCCCAGACTCCGCCCTGAGATTACCAACAAAGCACATGGCAGCTACCCCAGACTCCGCCCTGAGATTACCAACAAAGCACATGGCAGCTATTTCAGACTCCGCCCTGAGTTTACCAACAAAGCACATGGCAAATGGAGCTGATTCAGTGCTCATTTTATTATTGAAAACTGTCTGTTGTGGCAAAAACTGGCTTTCCGGTTTCCAGCTCAAGTTTTAATTGTCTCGTGGACAGTTGTGTCTTGCTGACTTCTGTACTGCATTTTTTTCTATTGTAGGAGCCTATTGTTACTCTCAGTCTTAGTTCAGGCTGTGTTTCTGGAAGACTAAAATGACAGCACAGTAAGGTAATTGGGTGCTGATGATAATTATTGTTTTACATCTCATTAATATTAACTCATGACATTTACTGCTTACATCAGAAGAAGAAGGAAAAAATTTAGGCAGCATGTATGTTTCTGCTACATACTGTCACTCTGAAGCACTGGCCCAGTGCATTCTGGGTAACACAGTCCAGCTGTGCTCTAGAGTGTCTGACAGCACATGGGACTGTGTGTACACATGCACAGGCCACACCCAGCTGTTCATATACATCAAAGGCCTAACCCCTGTGACCCCTGGCTGAGATCTCCATTCCACTACAAGAGCTAAGGGTCAAAGTTCACGTTCGCTCCACCATTTGTTTAGAAAACAGAGGATTTAGTTGTTTACATAAGAGCTCAAATGTCCAGTCAGCTGTAAAGGGGATGGGCAGTGGAGGTGAACTTCATTACATGTTTATGATTTGCAATTATGCTGCAGTTCTGTTTAATGTAATGGCATCATAAGGTTTTGACCAATGGCATTGTATCAGGTGTGCAAGACTGGGGTTAGAGCTAAGATCTGCAGAGTGCTGAATGTCCAGGACTGAACTGGGCCACCCCTAGCTTTGACCACAACCAAAGTGATATTTTGGGTTGACCACACAAAAAGACACACTTCTCACACATTTGATAAGGACTACTGATGGGTTACATGAGGCTTTTTATGGTGCTACATTATAAGGAATGAATGTGTGCTGGCATATTGTGTTTATGACAAAAAGTATATATGTTATATATGTATATGTAATTTACACGTAATATCATATATATGCTATGTGTTTGTGTGTGTGACACAGGGCAGAAGGGAGGAGTAGAGAGCATAATTAGCTAATGCATCATAATTAGCTAATGATTCGGTCACATCGTGGTGTTACACCTGTTGCGAGAACTGTGTGATTCAGCTACACCTGCTTCCACTTACACAGTATGTGGGTCTCTGCCTGTAGCTCCCCTGCTGTCTCAGACAGAGACTGAAGGTGTTGAGATATTGCTGGCCATGAGTTGACAACCTCTAATATTGGGAAGAGGGGGATGAAATGAAAGAGAGAAATAGACAGAAAGAGTGATATATAGAGAGAATGAAATATAATGAGAGTCCTTATTTTCCTCAGGGAGCTCTGTTCCTCCCCCCCTAGTCAAGATGGCTTTTTAAAGTTATTGAAAAATTCCTGCTGTGTTGTTGAGATTCTGTTTTATGAGAGAGAGAGAGAGAGAGACAGGAGGGGGTGGGGAGATATGAGGGCTGCTTACCCACATTAATGAAGCAGGCTCAGATTCTGCCCCAATGTCGGGGTTGATCCACAGCCCGCCTGACAAGAAGCTCTGTTCTGCGCGTGCACACACACGTGCACGCATGCACACACGCCTACACACGCATGTACACACACATGCACATGGTTTGTGCTTTGTGACTTGGTTGTAAAAATGACTACACATACACTCTTGCCCTCTCTGTGTTGTGCTTTTTAAAGTGTCAAGTTGATTCTCTACTGTGGAATTTAGTATAACAACACAAGGCCATTGACTTCAGCCCCTCCATCAACAGATGCCTGTTATGCTACAAAACAATATACAGCAGACAGAAAGTGGATTGTGAGAGAGCAATGATGCATGAATATGAAAGATAAAGACAGCCAGAGAGAGAGAGAGAGAGAGAGACTGAAAGAGACAGAGATGAGAGAAAGTGAAGTAAGGAATACCAAGCATATGATACTTCAAAATCTTCTGCAAAGAGCTGAGTCAACAATTAGACTGGGCCTACCTATATTACTAATAAAGATGGTTTCTTGGACATGGATTATACCTAATCGTCTACTTATTTATAATATCAGTGATGATTAAAAGCTTTTTTTTTTAGTTTAGCACTAGGATGGATCTTTGTCCAGGAAACGGGCACTTAGTCTTGCCTGCAGTTTACACTAGACACTGTATATTGCGTGGCCTTGGCCTTGGCAACAGCAGATAGCAGCTATCACTAGGCAGCCTGTGCTGGATGCCTTCAGCAACCAGTCAGAGTGCTGAGCTGGATGGTGTGATGCGGCAGATTTTGACAAAGGGGCCCTTTATGCACACCATACACGAACTGAAAAATGATTTATTTTTGTGCTTTCTGTGCTGCTTATGAGCTCAGGCTAGATTAAGCATATCAGCGTAGAACAACCAGGGCCACACACAACCCTCTCTCATACACTTGTGTGTACACGTGGATGTAAGTGTAACTGAGTGGGGCTGGTATTTCTGTGGCGGTATATTGACAGATTCATATTTCACCACTGCCTACGTTTATTTGTCTGCATATTTCCTGTCTTTGCACTAGCTAGTTTTATGTTTGTGTGTGTGTGTGTGTGTGTGAGAGAGAGAGAGATTGAGAGGGAGAGTGAGAGAGAGAGAGAGAGAGAGAGAGAGAGAGTGAGAGAGAGAAAGAGAGAGAGAAAGAGAGCGAGAGAGAAAGTGGGTGACTTTTAGCACCATGGACCTAAACCTTGAATGATGACATCGCCAAGCAAACAGTGGAATCTCTGAGACAGTGTCTCTGATCCTGGCCAGGTCAACAGTGCAACCATGTACCACAGACCAGTGTAACGAGCATTGCTTTTGGCAGATCCTGAAGGGAGAGTTTCAGTCATACCGCAAAGTGGTGTCAGTTACAGTACTTGGTTGTCACTGGCAATATCCAGAAGGATCTCTCCATAATGTATATTGGGTTTATAGAACTCTCTGGCCACAGTCATAGTCTTATAAGAGGATAATTAAAATGTTGCTGTTGATTTTAAAGCCTAAATGTAAAAAAACAATTTTTTTGCATGTGCCTGAACAAACAATGTGCAGCATTTGTGTGCGCAGAGAAAATATATGTATTGTACAGGAAATTTCAGTGAGGTTCTGACAATGTTTCCTATTTTGTAGGAGATCAGTGAGACAATGATGGAGCTGAGTTCATCTGTGTGGCGAATTCTCCTGCTCCCCCTGCTGGTGCTCCCTGGGCACTGCCACAGCTCATGTCCTCAGGATTGCTCCTGCAAAAGCGAGAACTTCATCTTCTGCATCCATCGGCGTTCCTCCTCCATGCCCCTCGACGTGCCTGCCTCCACAGTCCATCTCTATGTATTCCAGAATGGCATCAGCTCCATTAAGCAGCAGGACTTTCTTGGTCTGGACAAGCTGGACCTGCTGGATCTCAGCCAGAACAATCTGGCAGAGATTCCTGATGGGGTTTTCAGTTCCCTTATATCCATGCGCAACCTGGACCTCTCCTTGAACTCCATTACCCACATTACCAAGGACAGCTTTGCCGGGCTGGTGAAGCTGGAGAGATTGTACCTCCACAGGAACCATATCCAGAACATCCATGTGGATGCATTTAGGGATCTGGAGCACCTGCTGGAGCTGAAGCTGCAGGGTAATCAGATCAATGTGCTTCCTGCTTTGCAGCTTCCCAGGTTGCTCCTGTTGGACCTAAGCTTCAACATCATCCCAGCACCTAGGCCTTCTGACCTGCAGACACCACACCTGGAGTCTCTGAAGATGGCTGGGATGGGACTTACCACTTTGGACGAAGGATTGATAGGAAGCCTGGGAAACCTCCATGAGCTGGATGTGTCCCAGAACCAGCTGGCAGGGATGCCACCTGCTCTGAAATCGGCAAAGGGGCTGATCCGCCTTAACTTGGCCTCTAACCCTCTTGGCCCGCTCAGACAAGAAGACTTCCAGAACTTGGTGGGGCTGCTGAAACTGGACCTGAGTAACCTGAACCTACACGGCTTCCCTGTGGGCTTCTTCCACATGTTCCCCAAGCTGCAGCACCTCACAGCTGCCAAAAACCCCTTCAACTGTCTTTGTCCACTGGCCTGGTTCCCCAGCTGGCTAAAAGAGAAGAAAGTGGAACTTAATCAGAAGGAAGATACACGCTGTCACTTCCCTCCTGCTAATGCTGGCCGGATGCTCGCAGAGCTGGAGCATAAGGACTTTGGCTGTCCCACCACCACTGACCTATCCAACATTTTCACCACCAGTAGCGAGCATGACACTCCAAATCCCACCACTGCATTGGGCACCACGCAGCTCCTCCCTGCTCTCTCCCCCAGCGATCCGGATCGGGAGCCGGATGACGTGAATCAGTATCTCCCACCCGAGGTCCCTGCCTCTCCAGGCAGTGTTGAGAAATATGAGGAGCTCCTGTGTCCCTCAAACATCTGCCTGAATGGGGGCAAATGCAGGTTTGACCATTGGGGGCAGGTGGACTGCTTATGCCCTCCAACAACATTTGGAACATACTGCGAGAACGAGAACGAGGTCCAGCCTCCTCCGTTGTCTCCGAGGGTCTCTGTGGTGACGGTCGCTACAGCAGAACCAGACAACATCAGCTCCCATCACGTCACCAGCACCTCCATCTCTCTGGATCTCCACCGTTACATTGAGTCTCGTCCATACATCCGCGGCATCCGCCTGACTTATCGGAACCTGTCAGGGCCCGACCGCAGACCCCTCCATCTCAATGTCCCTGCTTCCTACCCAGAGTACACACTGAGAGGGCTCCAGCCCAACTGCACGTACTTCGTATGTGCCAGTCCACTGGGGGAGCCTGTGGAAGATGCCAGGAGCTCCTGCATGGAAGCTCGCACTGCTGAAATCTTCACCCCTCCTCATGAACCCAGAATGAATAAGAGTGAACCTTCCTCTACTGCTCTCGTACCAGTGTTGGTGGCTGTGGCAGTGGTGATGGCAGTGGCCATAGTGGCGGCAGTGGTGGTGGTTTTGCAAAGGAGAAGGGCCAAATCTCCTGTGGATATGGATCTAGGCGAGCCAGCTCCTTTTGAGCTAGAAGGAGTGAAAACATTCCTGGAGAATGGGACAGGGCCTCAGAAACAGTCGGAGATCATGCCCTGCCCAACAGTGTGCCAGAACAGCAGGGATTACGCTGTCCCACTTATCCAAGAACAGTTTGCAGTCAACAGCACAGATGGCAGAACACCACCAATTTTTTAAATGCAAAAATGTGCTGCTCAGGCCTCCGGACCCTCCATTACCCCTGCTGGCAGGTGAAGCATTTTCATTGGGCAAATGAGCAGATTGCAATTACCTTAGTGTTAATTTTGTCAAAGTCAAGTGCAATTGCCAACTAAGGTATTCACCGTTGCTGAATCAAAAGTGCCTTTTCCCGTGTATAAAGAAAAGTCAGGCTTCAACTGCATTGCTCTCTAATGAAACTAGAAAGTACACGTAATGGAGTGGTATGTTTCTGAAGAGCAGCACACAGTGTTTCGCTGAAATACCTGCATTTACAGGTGCTGGTACTGAGATAATGGGGAGAGCTGGGCAAACAAAAGTAGGGTGGGAATTCGGAACACTTCTAACATATCTACCTTAAGACTTAAGGCTTTCTTCTCTGTGCATATTTTCAATTTGTGCAAGCTCCCCATTTGTTGCTCATCCTTTGCTGAGATATTGGTGATATCATGGTCCAGAACTGAGGACGAATATCAATGCAGTTATATCAGTTTAAGAGGAGACCACATTCAGTACTTGCTGACACAGAAGAATGGGATTGACTGGTTTTCTAAAAAGGACTTAGGGGTACCTGTTCCCCTAGAAACACATGCACTGACATGAGGTGGGAGTCTGTGAGGGTTTATGTTCCTTTGAGAAACCATGCACTAATTTGAGCATTTAAACTCTTTAAAAGGCCTCAAACAGAGAACATCGGTGATCGGATTTTCAGTTACCTTTCCTTTGTACTGCAGCTTCAGAGCTACCTGCCATCCTCTCCTTCTACAGGCCTTTTATAGATTTGATGTGAAAGATTGTAACATGATGAAGAGACAGTTTACTCTTTTTTGTACTTTGTGCTCTTTATGTGAAGGTTTGCTTATTCGAGCTGACATTTTTTATATCCTGAAACCTCTGACGTCATTACAAGTGCCATCTTTGTGTGTTTTGCTTTGTAATTGTAAGACAATTAGTAATTAGCAAACATTTTTTTAAACATCTAAGAAAGGCTCATTCACAGTCTTCTGTCCAGGATGTTGTTCACTCTGGCAGCATTTTATTCTATTACAGTGTAACAGATACTGAAACACTTCATTTACATTCTCACATTACCAGTTAACTGTTTTCTGGTGACAGCTGAATGTTCAATTTCCCACAGTGCTTTTTTTCATAAAACAATGGTCTAAAAAGTGAATTTAACACCTTGGTTTCATGTTTATCCCAGTACAGCTCTATGGGGAGAACTAGTCTATCAGTTCAACCAGTATAACCAAGCAAATACTCCAAATACCCAGAACAGATCCATACCTCAAAAACCTTAGTTCACCACAGACATAGTTCTGGGCAGTACTAACTCAAACTAAAGTCTGCTTTTGAAGCTCTTATCTTTTAAAAGTGCTTTTTAGACATTGTACACTCATACATTGCACAGACTAAGAACATATAGGAAAGTTAAAGTGAACTCCAAAATGAGGGTAGCGATTTCTTGCCTTCTGACTGAGCATGTTGTAGGATGTTAGTCCCAAGAGTTTGCTAACTGTGTCCGTGGCATCTGCTGACAGAAGCTATGGAAAAGGTTCAAAGCCAAGTGAACTTTGTGTTTATGTGTAGTCTGCCTGGAACTGAGAATTACGATCATGTTGTAACACTAAAGAAAGCAAAGCTTCTTTGCTGTTTGTTTTGTAGTTCAAATGCAGCATTAAACAACAGAAGAAACCCTGGTGTGGCAGGGAGATTTTGCATGAATGTGCATGTTTACAAATGTGGAGCATTTGCCAGTTATTGCACAAAGGGCTGGTTTTGCAGGCCAATATTGAGCCTGGTCTTGGACTAAATTATTTTTAATGACAGTTCCCCACAGACCATGTCATTTAGAGTCTCATACCGCAGGGTCTTTGCCCGTTGCCATGACTACATTGTTGTTATGAATACCCAGCGACCTAAGGATATTTGGCAGTAGTTTGGAAGGTCACTATAACAGCAGTGGGCATGGCCTGCATTGCCAAGATTTAATTTTAGGACATCAAGACAAGCTTTGTGGTGGGAAAGGTGTTCTCAGCACAGGAGTCTGTGGGTTGTATTGTGAAAAAACTGTTGCTACACCACTAGGTTTGATCTGTTCCTGGAAAACCCAGCCTAGAGCGTTGTAGTAGGCTGCAGTATGAGGCAGTCAGACTAGATGGAAACAGCATTTTGGGCTCCTGTGCCACAGGTTATGGAGTTCCTCAAGCACTACCCAGTGCACACAGATGGTGCAGCACCAGGCACATCCAAACATTTAAACTGGACTGACTGGATGGCTTCAGACAGTGTGAGGGACTGAAGTAATTTCAAATATACTCAAACCCACTTTCAAGTTCACCGTTTGCTTTAGGAAGTTTATTTTTCTCTGTAATGTTTTGTGTATACAAAAGCAAGTTTATTTCCTTTTTTTTAAATGTAAAAACACATATTTGTGTTGTAAAAAAAAGTGGTGTCTTTTGAGAAAATACAAAGGGATTTAAAAAAAAAACACTTTTGTCAGTGTTCTTTCTTTCCTGCCAAAGTCTTTTGCTGACATTGTGCAATGGGCGGCAGGATGTAAAACCACAGCGTTCTGATGGTTAAATAATTCAACCTTATGGGAGAGTGGGAGAGCTGCTCTAAAAATGGTCTTTTCCTATTCATTTCCTCATTCCTGCTGAGTATAATGACACATATACAAAGGTGCTGATCCCAGACCAGCTCTCTGACTCATGGACACAAGACACATAAGGGTCCCGCCCTCGACTCTCATCTGGGATAAGCCAAAGTTGAACCCATTTCTGAAAATGTTAGGGATTAGTTTTTGTTCGAAAGGAGTTTGCTCTGTCTTGAACTGATGTTACAACTCTTCACCCCAAATTAAAGGAATAATACATCAAAATGACACAAAAGGGGCTAACTGTGGCTAATGATAATGGAAAGCTGCCTGTCGCTCATTTCAGCCACACTCGCATTGTTTGGTTGGACTTTTAAGGGAGGCCTCAGTCCTCCCGCGTACATGACAGTTAAATCTTAATGGGACTCTACTTCCAAAAATGCAAACCATGCCTCTCGCATTCATTCATTACCAGTGTGAGCAAATGTGAGTGTTATGTTTTAAGACTGATCACTCACAATCTCCCGCCGTTCTAACACCCTCTTTCTTTTCTTTTTTTTTGCCTCATGCCCCCTGCCTTTCTCTCTCTCTCTCTCTCTCTCTCTCCCTCTCTCTCTCTCTCTCTCTCTCTCCCTCTCCCTCTCTCTCTCTCTCTCTCTCTCTCTCTCTCTCTCTCTCTCCCTCTCTCTCCCTCTCTCTCTCTCTCTCTCTCTCCCTCTCTCTCCCTCTCCCTCTCTCTCTCTCTCTCTCTCTCTCTCCCTCTCTCTCTCTCTCCCTCTCCCTCTCTCTCTCTCTCTCTCTCTCTCTCCCTCTCTCTCTCTCTCTCTCTCTCTCTCTCACCATTCTTGCTTCCCTGCTGTGTTTAGCATCTATGGTAACAGAATAAATGGTTTGATTAAGGTCAGTCTGTAGAGAGAAGTCAGCCCTGAGGTATGTGAACCATGCAACAGCGATGACAGAACACTAATAAAGGCCAGCTACCTACACGCAGGCACACAAACACCCACATACACACACTTACACTGTTGTTCAAAGAACCTCATTGCTTGATAGAATATATCTCAGAAATAAATATGTTTAATAACTGCACAAAAAGTACTGACACGGCAAAGTTTTTGGGCCCAGTCAGTTTTAATTTGTACCATATACCACAACGAATAAAAACCTGCCTGTGATGCAGACTGGTTTGCCATATTAGACCCCATGACTGCCAAGACAGTTTGGAATCTGAGCACTTTTAGATCAAATCATCTGTACCCTTATACAATGTAGACAATTCCCACAGTTAACTAATGCTACCTGTAGATATTATAGGTATTTATAATATTAAACTAATTCAACTATTTATATAGCTAACTGGTTAGCTATCTAATTATCAAACGACTGCTCATGTTACACTTGCTGAATAACGGTAGCTAGCAGCAACTTCACGTAAGCTTATATCACTTATAAGCGCTACATGAAAATCTTTACTTAACTAATAAGCAAACACCACACAAAGTTTTTTTCCCCAGCTGTCAAGCCAGTCTACAGACAGGATGTTTAGGCACTAAACAGTGTTTAGAATCAGCAAGGTGTGAGACAAACTGGTGAACCACGCAGGTTCTTGTTTTATTGTGCTCCACCGAGCCAAGTTTTTCTGACATTAGGAATTTTAAAACAGCCCAGGGATATCCTTACAAATAGGGTGCAGGCAAAATGAGGTTAACAGCCTGTGGCCAAATGTATAGTTTAGATAAGTGAAATTGCAGACAGGCCTATAGGCCACTCCCAGCACCTGCAGCCACTATGACACGGCCACTGGGCTAACAAGACATTTAGGACCAAACATTATTAACTGACCCACATACCACATGCCTTCACTGCTGTAACTTGTCTGTACGTGGATCACATGACCCTTACCAATCCCACTTATCAACCCCACGCCGACACTGTGTACCTGTACCTGGATCACATGATCCATACCTAGGCCAATCCCACACCAGCGCTGCCAACTGTAGGCAGCTAGTTATTAAAGGATATTAAAGGTTCACTTTAACATTAAGAAGAATGTGTGCAATTAGTTTCTTGGCAGAAGATCCATGTTAGGTACTGCAGGAATGTCTCTCAGCTTGCAGCTAAACATCAGTTTAGGCTATGATGGTTTGGCAGTGTGCTAACTGTAACTGAGCAATGACCTCTCATTAACAGTGGAGAGATGCAAAAGTGATACAATACATTGATACAGTGGAGTAACAACAAGGGACTTTGATTTTATATTACAGAGGCCATAAAAGAACAACAGCTATGGTCACCCCCAGAACTTAAGTCATACATTTCTGCAAATTTGCAATTGTGACACTGTCTTAAGCAGAAGTCATTTACATTAAGATGACACTTTTATCCAAAGCAACAATTATGACTGAACACAGCTTGAGCAATTGATAGTTAAGGGCATTGCTCAGGGGCCCAACAGTGACATCTTGGTGGTGGGACTTGAACTGGGAAACTATCAATTACTATTGCAGTAGTACCTTACCTACAGAGCTACCAATACCAGAGAAGGAAAATATTCTGAAACACTTCCCCATAGTAATGCAGAATAATTTTACTTTATAGGATAATGTAAAATAAGAAATGTATTTTTAATGGGCGTGGCAGATACATGAAGCTTAATGGGAGAGAACTGAAGTTCAGTGCTAGGACTGGGATATTGCTAAAACATAATGGATTTAGCAGTACTGTCTCATCACAAATGTAAGTTTAAAATAATAGAAATGCTACATTATATGCATCAGTGCCAAAACTCTTAATTCCTCTTAATATGGTTGTAACATATGAATGCAAAGAACTGTACAAAAAGTAAGTGTAGAGAGTGAGGCCCAAAGTCTTTTAAACTAGTGGGGGTGTGAGTGACAGAACAGTAAGAGAAGGAGTGGGTGGAAGATCCGAAGGCTAATTCACTGCTTCCACTCCCCACTCCTGAACCAACCCCCCCCACTCCTGACCCAACCCCCCCCACTCCTGAACCAACCCCCTACTCCTGAACCAACCCCCCCCACTCCTGAACCAACCCCCCCACTCCTGAACCAACCCCCTACTCCTGAACCAACCCCCCCCCACTCCTGAGCCAACCCCCCCCCCCCCCCACTCCTGAACCAACCCCCTACTCCTGAACGAACCACCCCCACTCCTGAACCAACCCCCCAGGATAATGTTGGGCCAACATTTTTTTTAATGCTGTATGAAACCACATGGCTACACATGTGACAACAAGATGTGACTTCTCAATAAAATATGCCTCCCTGTCCCTTCCATAAACCTGTGGCCAGTACATAAGGGAAAACATATACATGAAACAGAACTAAGATGAAGTGACAAATGTAAATGGTCTGTGTACATGCATTTCTCATCTGCAGGACTAGTGAGGGCTGCTGAGTGTTTGGGGAGAAGCGGAAAACAGCAAGTTTTATTTATTCAGAAAAATCTGGTGCTAATAAACCGAGAGCAGGGTTATTGAGGGTTAGAGAGTGGGGGCGAGATAGAGATAGAGAAAAACAGGGTGAGTAAGGTATTGTCGGGGGAGGAGGTGGAACTCAAGTGGATACTGATGGTTGGATTTGATAACAGCTTATATTGGCCATATAACCCCTTCCCCTACACACACACACACACACACACACAAACTCACATAAACTCACATACACAAATACACATCAACTTGAACACATAAAATAAAAACACACACACACAGAAAGCGCGCGCGAGAGAGAGAGAGAGAGAGAGAGAGCACCAAGTGCTTGCAGATATGTGACTGCCGGTCAAACCCATACTGCCATATGCAGCCAATATAAACAGCTAGAGAGAGTGAGGCAGAACAAGAGGTGGAAAAAATGAGAGGAAAAAAATAAGAAAAAATCAGTTCAGCAAGCAAAAGGCTCAGAGAATCAAAGACAGAACCGGGAGGAAGAAGAGCAGGAAACATCAAATGAAATGAACTGCTTCATTAGGCTTGAGGACGTTTTAACTACATAATATGACCTCCGAAGGTAAATGGCCAGCGACTATCAGAGGACAGCAACGCTTTGTAGCACCAGCTGGTAATAGGGGATGGGATGGAGTTTACCTGTCTAATTCAGTAAGAGTGCTGACCTGGGGTCAGTTTGTGCCTTTTACTCTGCATGTGGATACAATTATACATGCAAAATTGTGTAGCTTGTAGAGATCAGCAGTCAGATAAAACATGTTTATGGCTATGCAGCCATGTCTAAATCGACCAGAACTAAACTTAGAGATAAGCAATGTGGCCAATTTTTCCACCCGGAACCGAAATGTTCTGAAAGTACTGCATACCCCAGAAGCCCCACCACATGGCAGATAGGCTGAGAGGGCCTGAAACACGAGGAGGAGGATCCTTCTTGTCACACATCCCGCTCTGCTGACCCAGCATGCCACAGGAGAGGAAAAGGGAGAAGAGGAGAGGAGGTGTGGGGGGTGTGGGGCTGTGGGGAGGGAGGGTGGAGGAGCTGTGGTTTGGGCAAGCACACTGTTTGATTAAGGCAACAAAAGCCAGGAACGTTCAGTCCAGCTGTGTGATGTTTTTTTGCAAACAGACAATCCTTGATGGGACAGGATCACCGAGTGTGGACTGACACACACACGCACGCGCACACACACATAGAGCACAGGATTGGGCAGGATTACTGTGCACTCACAGAGGTGCATTTATATACATCACTACTGAGCTGGGATAACCTCTTAACTCAGTACTCGAATCCTGTGCTTATTGAACAAGAAATAAAGAGCAGACAAGAAGCCAGAGTTGTTATCTGATCCCACAAACTCCAAAGCCCTTGTCCCATTCCATGATTCCAACCTTTCCTATTACTCCAACTTATTCACCCCAATCTCACCCTGATCTGGGTGACAAAGCCCTCCACACACACCCTGTCGCCCAAGGGCTTGTTTCCTATATGACCTCTCACCTCTGAGTTGACCTCTGACTCTGCAGGAATGGAGTGTGCTGTCATGGCCTGTCTCACACATCACACACATGCAAACTTGTCCACGTGCAGCCGAGTGTGTGTGTGTGTGTGTGTGTGTGTGGCGGGGGAGGCTTTAGGAAGCAGCAGCACCTGAGGTGTTTCCGAGGTTTATTCGGAGCTTTGTAACCACAGGGCTTTTATCAGCCCCTTGCCAGGCCAGTAAGGAGTCTTCTCAGTCTCCTGAGGCACAGTATGAGCAAAATATGAGCACAGTATGAGCAAAATATGAGATCTAATTCAGTTAAAAGCTTTACCACCCACCTTACAAAACCCCCTTTTATGGCTGCTTGTCATGTCAAATAAAGGGCAAGTTAACACATGCCAAGGCCTGGGTGTATGTGTGTGTGTAAATATGACAATATTTAAAATGGAGAAGTAAGCAGTGAATAAAACAGTGGCCAAAGTGCCAGACTCCACACTGAATCCGAATGAATGCCAATTAAACATTTACATCAAAGAGATCAATTAACAAACACCATGCAGATGGTTTTGCGTCAGTCTTAGGACAGAACTGACAAACAGAAAGACCCTCTGGACCCTAGTAAGAGCCTAAAGTGAAGCACTTTCCCATGAAGCCGTGCTCCGCACCCCCAAACTGGCGGCAATGGTCCTATTGTTGCTCCATTATGAAGTGTAGGAAGACCATGAGCCCAGCATCCCAGCATCCCCTCTGAGAGGCTGAAAACCTATTGCACCATCCGACACTGCCTACTGTAATGCATAACAGCCACACACACACACACACACACACACACACACACACACACACACACACACACACACACACACACACACACACACACAAACATATTTATACACACACCCATACATGCACACACTTTCACACATACAAAATGTTGGCTGGCACATGTACAGGGCAGAGTAAGGTCAGTTTGTCTGTGGGAGATATTGGTCATCCCAGGATGGAGAGAGGCTCTGGGCTGGAAGAGTCAGGTCTGCAGGGGGGTTGAGCTGTGATGAGGAAATGTTGGAGCGGGATGTACTTGGACACAGAAACAGATGTGTGAACTCCCTCTCTCGGTCCTTGAGCAATAGAAAAGTATACATAAAACAGGTACTGATCTTAGAATGTAGCTCGTAGTGTGTATAATTTATGTCTGTAGACTGCTTTAATGTCATATTCCATGTGCTTTATGGATATTCTGTTTCTGTGGGATAAGTTGCTGAACCTATTAGATATAGTTTGTCCATTATGATTCTGATTTCCAATAACTGTTGTGGCATTTCATTTATATTCCATTTTATTTGTAATGTTTTACCATTTTATCATGTAATGATATTCATTAATGTCCTGTACAGTTCATAAATTTGATCTAAAAACACTGATTTAATAATAAGTACGAAAACAACTGCCAAATGAACAAGTGTGAATAAGAAAGAGTCATTTTAAAAGCAGGACTGTCAAACTCTTTAAATGCTTGGATAAACTAAGTTAGGACCTCTTAATTCTATGCTAAACCATGTTAAACCAGTCTAAAAGATTCAGTAGTGATGACATCATTGTATGTAATATGCACACCTGTTAGAAGGGTCTAACCTTGTATGGATGAAGGACCAAAAAGCAGAAGCATTTTAGAAGCTGTCGCAGCACATGTATGTAAGAGGGTTATGTCATTTTCTCCAGAATTGTAATATCAGTAGATTTTAAAAGCCCTTTTTTCTCATCTTCTGTCTCCACTGCCCATATGGAACTCGTAGTCATCTAACCAGCTTAACACCGGCCAAATAAGTGTAACAAATGCACACACACACATGCACACACACACACACACACACGGCTTGGTCTCTGCCAAACTAGCCACCATCACTCTGGTGGAATACATACAGGGTACTGGAAGAGAACAAGTGCAAATCAGTGAAATGAAAAGCAGCAGTGTGATTTTGTTTTGAAAAGGAGAGAGAGAACAAGAAAGAAAGAGGGAGGGAGAGAGAGAGAGAAAGAGTGTGTGTGTGTGTGTGTGTGTGTGTGAGAGAGAGAGAGAGAGAGAGAGAGAGAGAGAGAAAGAGAGAGAGAAAGAGAGAGAAAGATGTCTTGGTATATACTCGCTGAGAGGTGTTTGGCACGTTCAGTGGTAATCCGTGTTGGGTTTGTCTCTCTCTCTCTCTCTCTCTCTCCCACTCTCACTCTTTCTCTCTCATTCTCTCTCTCCCGCCCCCCCTCATTCTTTCTCTCTCATTCTCACTCCCCCCCCCCACTCTTTCTCAAGGTTGCAAAAAGCAGAAGTAGAATGGAAGGGAAGAGCAGGCCCTTTAGAAATGTGTGCTACACACGCGGCCCAGCGTACTTCAGTGCACAGGAGCACCACATGACTTGATCTGAAGCACACTCCCGCCCTTTCACACAGTAGCACCGTCAGGTTCTTCCAGAGGCACGCGTGTTCACACCACAGGCTTTTTTGCATTTATTGCTGGGGAATCACTGCTGTTTCTTCTCAGCAGCTGACACAGAAAATGAACAATTCATAACAAAATAATTCATATGAATGGAAAATATCTATGGAGAATTTTTCCAAATTACCTTAGAAACGTCTCTTGAGCTCACTGTGATCCATAAAAGTTTTAGAACAATAAATACATAAAAAGTAATGTTCTTTGCCACAGAAAAAGAAAACATGAAAATGTATGAGTTATATGCTTAAACCATGGAAGACTGACTTCTCCATAAAGGGGAGAAGGGAAGGATGAATGACCAAATTAGGCCTCTGTGGCGAGTCCAGGTTGGAGGCCAGGATACCCCCTAAAGATACGATGTTATTGTGACGGGTACCCGGTGGAGCTATTGTATTTAAAAAAGTACTACAAACCGTGATTTGGAGATAACGGTATCGACTTGAACAATTGCTTTGTGATCTGTTTTGAACATATTGGTGGAAATTTTGGAGAATACTGTGTAATAAAAAAATGTACTTGAACTTCATGAAAATCTCTAAAGATTGAACCCATCTGAGACTGTTAGGCATATTCTGGACTATGCCACTTTCGAGTGTAACTTTGAGCTCATCAATAAATATTGGACCAGCTCTTCTCTTCCATTAATTCCTGAGTCTGCATCTTTATTTCTATTTAATGTGTATTGAATGAAACAATTGGATACTTGGGGAATGTCAAGGAATGACAGTAAATAATTTCAAAGTAGGAAGCAAAAGAATCTTTTTTACCAATCTGGCAGATCAGTATATAAAGAAAAGGCTCTTTTTGTGTGTGCCGGTTCGTGTAATGAATAGACCAGTTCCTATTGTCCTGTTTACATGTGTCCTCTCAAGTAAACACAGACCTGTGTCACACTGCAGTGCAGTGACTCACTATGCTGCTATAAGACTTTTTTACATGGTAGTTTCCTGATGCTCAACTAACCCCCGCACTGCACATTCAAGGGATAGCATTGGGACCCGATATTGGGAAGCACTCCTGCATAGGGTGTGTGTGTGTTCTGGTTAGCAGGGGTTGAGGGTACCACTGCCACTGGACCAGTCTCCAGTGAGACCTGCATCTGTTGGTCTCTCCTCATTTGTCTGTCCTGTTTAGCAACAGAGAGGTAAAGACAGAAATAGACAGGAAGAAAAGGGGAGAAAGAGAAAGATACTTTAAGAGTGTCAGAACATGTTAGTGAGATGTTCCAGATTTATGATGAATGCAGAGTGTTTATTTGTGTTACTGTGTTTCTGCATGCGCTTGAGTAAAAAATGAAGATATATTACGTCTGCTTAAATGAGACAGACACACACACATGCACACACACACACACACACACAGAGAGACATCAGGGTGAGACAGGGTGATGCATAACCTTTAACCTTAGTCAGACAGGCAGTTTGCCATACAGCCCTGCAGGGGTTACCATATAAGCCACTACACAGCTCACCCACTCACGCCGCCCAACACAAACACACATACACACAACCACCCACCCACACACAGACACACACACACACACACACACACACACACACACACACACACACACACACACACACACACACACACTCACACACATAGGCACACATGCACAGTAATGAATATACAAATGACACATACCTAACTGCAAAAACAGCAGTGGGGATCTCTGTGTGTGTGTGTGTGTGTGTGTGTGTGTGTCTGAGTGACTGTGTGCATATGTGTGCATGCATGTGTGTGTGAACTTATATATATGTGTGTGTATATGTGTGTGTGTGTGTGTGTGTGTGTGTGTGTGTGTGTGTGTGTGTATGTGTGTGTGTGTGTATGTGTGTGTGTGTGTGTGTATGTGTGTGTGTTAAGAGAAGGGGGGATGTAGGAGGTGGTGGAAAAATGAAGTGGTTTTTGGTGCCTGTGATTAATTATGATGATGAAATCTTAAACGCTTGAGACTGCAGTCATGCTTCTAGTACACTGGAGAATGTTCTGCTAAGTCTTCCAACGCGGACACACACACACACACACACACACACACACACACACACACACACACACACACACACACACACATACACACACACACACACACACACACACACTCCTGGGTTGCTCTCATACCTCTCCAATACCTTTCACAGCCGTTAATAGGATGCAGCTCCCTGAATAAAAAAGCAACTCAGATGTTTTTTGCATAAGCTGTGTGATTGCCAAGTCTGCTGACTATTCTACTTTAAGCACAGCATCCACTACACTTCTCCATGGCTCATACTGATATAGTCCAAATTCCTTAACATGCTGCTTACCACTTTTGTAGGCTTAGATGTATGATTAACTGAATAGATATTTCTGTATATGAGATAAGCTAATATGGAAACAAATAATACATTTGTTAAAGAAATGAAGTGATCCTCCCCTCCCCTGCTACAAGCATCTGAAAAATATTGTAAAATATGTTTGAACTAACATTAATGTTGTGTCCATTGTGAGAAATGCTTGTCCAGCAACAAAAATGTGCTTTTCAGACTGATAACTCAGGCATTTGGAGCCTGATCTCTCAAAACCACTCACAAAGGCCTTATTAAGTGCAGGAGAAAAACACTGGAATACAGACACATTTCTGTGCTCATCTTACGCTGAGGACACTCTCTGTGTGGTCCTGGCTGACAGTAATGGGGAATTCAGGAACGTGGGCTAGCTATGTGTTATATTAAGCTGTCTGTCTCTGAATGTTAAATGGATGGATGGATACCTAAATACCTACTTAGTCATTTTTAAATACAGCAGTAATAAATCTTACAGAACTCTCAATTTACAACTGTGCTGCTCCCTTAACTTTGCAACTTTGTTTGACTGATTTATTGATTTTATTGGATGAATTAAAATGCATATTACACTCCCCTGCTCCATTAAACATTAAAACCAATGAGGATGAAAATACAGTAAAGTTTTAGAACTTAAGTTAATGCAGTCCATTAGGAGACCATACAAGCTTATTAATTTAAATCAACCTAAGTGAACAGAACAGTGTTATGTATGGTGACTGTTATCACCTGAACAAGAAATGTGTGAAACCATGCTTTCTGACTTAGAATACATCTAGCACATAATTTGATTTGCACACCATGTACTAGATATACTGGTTTTTCCAGAAATATGGATGTGGAAATCGTGAAAAAGCGTGATCTGAGTTGTTTTTAATTGTTTCTGTGCTACTGAAATGCACATTTTGTGGTTTAGTAATCCTTAATTGCAGCTCTGAGAATAAAGGCAGTAAACCAACGTGTTGCTACAAGCTGAGACGCCTCTTCTGTTCTGTTCAACTGCTGCACCATCTGCAACCGTTCCAAGTATTCCGACCAGCACCAGCCGTTGTGTGACCCCAAGAGGAATGGGTCAGAACCCTACACGCGGCCACATATTTAGCCAGACCGCAGGGCCAGTACGGCTGAAACAACAGCAAGGGTTTCATTTTTATCCCCTCAAAACAACCTTGCATGGAAATGTCCAGTAAGTGACATTTTCTGACTGCGACACGCAGACCTGATAAGATTTTCCTGGCAGTTACCACCAAACATTAGCGCCATAAAGAGTCCAATCACAGTGAGCTATAAATAAACCCCAGATATTCTGAGGAATAGTTGTACCAGAAATTATTTGATTGGAAAGCAAAAGTGTGGGGGCTATTTATGCAGATGTGTCCTCTGAGACGCATGTGCACATGTGTCTATCTGTTCTCTGAGTGCAAGGACTGACTGCTGTGCATGTATTGGTGTGTGTGTTTGTGTATGTGTTTGTTTCCAGTACTGTTTCTGAGGACACCAATGCAGCTTCTGTTCCTTTGCTGTTTCTGCAGGGACAAAGAGTGACAGGAACCGTGTGTGGCACACAGCTGTCGAACGCAGACATCTGAGACATCCTCCCTGCCTGTCTGTCTGCAGGCTTCTCTCATACGCTGATTAAACAATTGTTCTCTCCTTCACCTCCATAAAGCTCTGAAGACACTCAGCTGTTATAAGTGTAACACCTCATTAGCTGCATGTCCAGGACAGAGAGGGGAGACAGGTGTCTCCGCAGACACACCACTGGTTCACTCAGCGTGAAAAGAACATCCATACTGACCAGCTCCTCTGCTCTGACAGTACACACACACACACACAAACAAACAAATTCCAAAAGTATTTGTGGGGCCAGGCCAAAATGAGCCATCATTATAGAACTACACTCAACAATCCCAGTTGCTTTGGCAGAGCTTTTGGTTACCTTCAATCCAGTCCAGGGAAACCCAGCCAGATGGCATATTTACTGGGTTCCACCCGCAAACACACCTTGGCCAGGTGATGAAGCGTGGCCTCTGATTACTTAATTCAGGTGTATGGGGAGTAGGAACATAACTAAAAACTCGACTGACCACCGGTTCCGGAGGAACTGACTGAGGACATCTGGCTTTAGAACCAAAACATTCATAGTCCACCACTCAGTCCTGCACAACCTGGGGCTCAATAAACACTACTGCAAACGTGCTGTTGAACAAAACCCCAGAAGACTGTCACATGTGGGTGCACACTTTACAAGATATAGTCTACACCTGTTACAACCGAGAGTTCTACCACGCACACTTTACCTTGGAACACCACAAGCATCCTTTTCCACTATACTTGCAGGGAAATGATGCAGCATGTCAAACAGGCCCAGGACAGCACTTAATCACCAAGCAGGTATAACAGTGAATGCCTGTGAAGGCAGATCCACTGAAGCTGAGAGAGCTGAAGTGAGTTAGAAGATGTAGCAGGCATGTGTGGAGGCACATGTTTGCACACAGCTTACTGGACCTTTGAGAGACCAGGTGGACGAGTGGACTGTTATTCCATGAATTTCAAGAGCATCTTTAGAGCAAAGGAAGCTTTAGTGTAGGAGGCAAGGGAAACCGCTGGGTCAGTCAGAACACCACAACACTCAGTTCAGACCAAGCTGGACTGGAATGTTGTGAATTTTGTTTGCAGAATGTTTGGTGCAATTTAATCTGTCTTACTAGTACAAGTTTGGCGAGATATTGAGATAGAAGGCACTGCACATGGGCCTCACACACACACACACACACACATACACACACACACCAAGATTCCCATATAGAGCTGAGGGAGAGAGAGAGAGAGAGAGAGAGAGAGAGAGAGAGAGAGAGAGAGAGATTTCCCTTGATGGAGGTTAAGTTTGCCAGATCACTCAGCGTGTGAGTGAGTTTAAGTGTGCTAGATCACTAATTATGTGAGTGAGTTTAAGCATGTTAGATCACTATGTGAGTTTCAGTGTGCTAGATCACTAATTATGTGAGTGAGTTTTAGTGTCCTAGATCACTAACTATGTGAGTGAGTGTCAGTGTGCTAGATCACTGTGAGTGAGTTTTAGTGTGCTAGATAACTGAGTGAGTTTAAGTGTGCTAGATCAATAATTATGTGAGTGAGTTTTAGTGTGAGTTTTAGTATGCTAGATCACTGTGTGAGTGAGTTTTAGTGTGCTAGATCACTAACTATGTGAGTGAGTTTTAGTGTGAGTGAGTTTTAGTATGCTAGATCACTATGTGAGTGAGTTTTAGTGTGCTAGATCACTAACTATGTGAGTGAGTTTTAGTGTGTTAGATTAACCACTGTCTTTTCTGCAATGACTCCTAAACTCATCATTCTATAAAGTTTTCATAAAACTTTATAAATGTGTCCTCACTTCATGGTGATATCTGGACCCAAATTTAGCTCACTCTGGAATTTAGGAATTGAGGGAATTCTGAAGGCATGTTTAATGTTTAGTGGCAAAATTCAGATGTTGTGATGATAAACTATTCAAATTAAGAGACTGCTGTGGTTGCCTGGGCTGAATGACACTCTGTGTTTTAATAATGTCATCTCCCCCAGCCAAGG
>NC_137519.1:5667500-5672500 GCF_041902795.1 Electrophorus electricus
TACTGATAAGATCTCAAGATCAGGCCGCCACTAATCCTGCCCTTGGCCTGACCCTTAACCCCTCGCTGGCGTCCTGTCCAGCTTTGTCCTGGCTTTTGCTGTGGACCTGAGAGCAATCCCACTCCTCTTCTGTTCACACTCTCTCTCGGTCTCTTGTGTTCTTTCTGTATCTCCGTATCTGTGGCTTACGGCCGTACACAATGTGAGACTCACGCCTCTCTTTGTTATGCATGAGACTGTTTACATAAACTCCATACATGATGCTTTGCATTAATACACAGTATTTACTATAATTGCAGTTGGTTTTGCCCTATTCTATGGTAAGAGGACAGAGACAATGAGCCAGATTACGAACACTGTGTCGGGGCAGAGCCAAGATGGCGCACTCGGCGGGCGGGAGGCGAGAGGTTTGGGTCTCACTGTGATCCAGAGAGGCACGGAGAAGGCGATTTTCCTCTGAGAGGGAGCTCGGGGGACTTGGGAAAGAAGTGGGAGTGCGAGAACTTCGGGGCTACCCGCCAGACGTGGAATTTGAAACCTAAATGCAAAATACCTCTCTGCTTTTGTTTGTTTATGAACACGGCACTTGCAGGGGAGAGAACGAGAAATAAAGAGCAGGAGAACACTGTAGGGGCACGGTTCAGGAACGGTGTCTGGGCACTTAAATATGACGTCAGGCTGTGAAGGGTCAGAGAGAAAGAGAGAGAGAGAGAGAGAGAGAGAGAGATAGAGAGAGAGAGAGAGAAGGAGAGATGTCTGCGCAGCTGAAATAACAGTACAGAGCAAAGCTCTACTCTCTCTGTCTCGCTCGCTCTGTCTCAGTCTTGCTCACTCTCTCTCGGTCTCCCTCACACTCTCTCTTTGTCTCTCTCGCTCTTTTCAGGGAAAGTTGTCTTCTCACCTGAAATACCTCTGAAACTCTAGAAGATGTGCCTTTATCCCCCACCATTTCTCTGCCACCATTCCAATTCATTAATACAGCAATTATGAGGCTTATTCAGTTCAGATGACGTAGTGTAGGTTATACACATGCACACTTTATTAGCACATGCACATGCTTATGCACGGACACACTCTATTTCTCTCTCTCTCACACACACACACACACACACACACACACACACACACACACACACACACACAGTCATTAGTAGTGAAATAATGTGAAGCAGTGGCCTGCTCTCTAGCCTGGGGAGAGAGGAAGAGAGAGAGAGCAAGAGAAGAAGAGCAATGTGAGAATTGAAGAGAGAAAGGAAAAGAGGGAGAGATGAATAGAGGATGAGAGATGGGGAGAAAAGAGAGCACGAGAGAGAATTGACGTGAGAAAGAAAAGGAGAGGAAGAGAATGAGAGAGCGAGGGATTGAGTGAGATAGGGAGAAGGGAAGAGAGAAAGAGGAGACCTCCGCTGACCATGAACAGATATATTTAGCTGCAGTGTGAATGGTTCGCCCAGAGACCTGCTTTCAGTTTACTTTTTTTTTCCAGAGGGAATCTTCCCACGGTCTCTCCATCGGGCAGGGGAGAGTGGTGGGAGAGAGGGAGGGAGAGAGGGAGGGAGAGGGGGAACGTTGAGGAGGATGAGAACTCAAAACGAGTGCTGAAACGTGCACACGTGTCCTCCGCCTGCCTTACCTCTCATCTCCGGCATTCTCTCTGACGCACGACAGCTGAGTGATTTGAATACAGATACCAAACATCCCTGTGACATTATTTAATTGGAAGGTCACCATGCTTCTTTCCCTGGGGGTGCATGATGCAGACCGATTGGACTGACCTGAGATCAGTTCTGGATTTTCATTAGACAATGAGAACTATAGCATAAGCAAAGGGCTTGGCACCTATGAGGCCCCATCAGTGTGGTGCATCTGGACCAGGCCTGTGCAATGCCACACTTTTGGCTTTTGGAACCCTGGACGTTTCTAGTAAATCTGAGGCGGCGTCACATCCAGAGTGGCTTGAGAAAGTCCTGACAGTTCATCTGGTTTCATTAGTGTTGTAATATTTTTAAGAATAACACAGCACTTTTACACAATAACACAGCGGTTAAAACAATAACACAGCTCTTTTATGCAGGCCAGCGTGACCTGTGACCTAAAGCTTCTTCAGGGTAGGATCGGCATCTGGACATGGCTGCAACCGCGCAGGAAATGCTACCACGTCACATCACATTTACGTCTTTGCAATTTGGTGCAATCTAAGTACTGTGCCATCAATGTGGCATGGCTATCGACAGCTAGGACCTTGAGTTGCCAAGTTAGCATCTGGTCATGCTAATCAGCACCGTCTGCATTACCGATGGTGTAAAATCATGAAATGTGTCTTTAAACTTTGAATATTTTGATTGATTGTTTGTTTTTTTGAGAATTCAAAGTGATATATGCTTTGTAACATTTAGCATTAAATTAAAATTAAAAAACCAAGCCAAGATTTAAAAAAATGATTTAAATAAAAAGTTAACCCAGACTATTGCACATATTTCATATGACTTCATAACTGTCATGCGAGTTCACTTTTCTCAGAACCAAATACGGCTTGAGTAAAGCACTAAACTGTGCGGTGCGCCATGTCTCAGTCTGGGAAGCTCTGTGATGTTACACTACAGCAGAGATTAGCATCTCTACTAAACAGCGCATAGCGTAATAGCCTAAAGTGCTTTTACACTCTGCTTCCGGCCTCTGCAGTAGTCAAGCAGATAAGATGCAACCTGTTTCTAATCTTAAGGTAAACAATGAGTCGTAATATTTCTGACATGTGATGAATGGGTTTGGAGTCGCTGGGGCACTGAGTAGCAGTCAGAACAGGCGTGAAGTAATGGCAGGAGTGCTGAAGGCTGATCCCAGAACAGCAGGAGCAGATCAGAGTGTGTGTTACTGTTGGCCTGGAGCGCCTTCGGGCTGGGGGTGGAACTAGTCGTGGGGGTTGGGATGTGGGCGGAGCTAAAATATAAGACAGGGGAAAAAAGCAGATCCAGGGCCCCTTGATCTCGCTCTCTCTCTCTCTCACACACACACGCACACACACACACAAACACACACACACCAATGTATGATACCGAAAGGAAAAAGCAGTTTCAGAGTCTGAAGCTTTAGCAACTACAGAGACTAGAGCTATTTAAAGAACTGAGTAGACTGTCCTGCACTGTGAAAGTTCAATAATGGAGGCATCATGTCATACTAAACTTTCCACTGTTACCCTTCTGGCATGGGACAGGAGCAAATTGTTGCTTTTCTAACATTGTCAGCAAAAAAAAAAAAAGTCTTACTGAGGAAAACCTGCAAACCAATAAGCCAATAATAATAATAATAATAATAATAATATTATTATTATTATTATTATTATTATTATTATTATTAAGACCAGTTCAAGCCAGTGGGGTTCAGGCGGTCCCTGAGCTGGTTGAGTCAGTGTAATATATTTGCTTCATGGGTGTTTTTGCTTAATATGGGGAGGCTGTTGCTCTGGTTGTGGTTAATATGGTCATTGCCATACACACAAAGAAACTGGCAGACACACATAAAGGCACACAGACATGGGTCACACAGCATGCTATTATTATTAGTTCATAGACATAATTAGCTCTACGTGCACGTGCAACAGAGAAGGGCAAAAGCTCTTGTTCCTACACTGCATGTCTTGAAGTCATCAGTCATCTGCTTGCCCACACCATGCCTGTCCCCCTTTCGCTTTGCACTTGCACACACACACACACACACACACACACACACACACACACGCACACGCACGCGCCGTGCCCTGGTGTGTGTTATGACAGATGCACTGTGTTCATGTTGGCATGGTGTCGGCCTACCCAAATAGACACGTGATGGAGTGACCTCACTTCAGGAAAAGATCAGCACCCTGCCTCTTTTCTAGCATCATCTATCATTTGGGTGTACTCCCAAAGATGTGTGTGTGTGTGTGTGTGTGTGTGTGTGAGAGAGAGAGAGAGATCAAGGGGCCCTGCATCTGCTTTTTTCCCTGTCTTATTTCATGTTTGGAGCAATGGTTAGATGTTAACTGCATGCATTTAATACTCTTTAAATTCAGTCTAAGTGCACTTGTAGACACTGTGTTTGCACACATGAATATGTACACATTAGGTATATATTAGCTACACCTGTTTGTTAATGCAAATATCCAATCAGCGAATCACATGGCAGCAGTCAGGCATGTAGACATGGTTGAGAAAACCTGCTGAAGTTCAAACTGAGCACCAGAATGGAGAAGAAAGTGAAGTAAGTGACTATGAATGTGGCCTGGTTGTTGGGGTTAGATTTGCTGGTCTGATTATTTCATAAACTGCTGATCTACTGGGATTTTCATGCACAACCATCTCTAGGGTTTACAGAGAATGGTTTGAAAAAGAGAAAATGTCCAGTGAGTATCAGTTCTCAGAGGGAAATGCCTTGTTGATGCCAGAGATCAGAGGAGAATGAACAGACTGGTTCAAGCTGATAGAAAAGCAACAGTAACTCAAATAACTCTCGTCACAATGGTGGAATGCAGAAGAGTATCTCTGGATGCACAACACACAGATCCTTGAAGGAGATGGTTACAGCAGCAGAAGACCACACCGGGTGTCACTCTATCAGCTAAGAACAGGCAACTGAGGCTACAGTTTGTACGGTCTCAACAAAACTGGTTAAGAAGATTGGAAAAACATGGCCTGGTCTGATGAGTCTGTTTGTGCTGTGACATTCAGATAGTAGGGTCCGAATCTGGCATAAACAACATAAAAGCCTGGATCCATCCTGTCTTGTACCAGGTTGGTGTTGGCGGTGTAATGGTGTGGGGGATATTTTCTTGACACACTTTGGGCCCCTTAATGCCAGCTGAGCATTGTTTAAGCACTGCGGCCTACCTGAGTATTGTTGCTGACCATGTCCACAGTGTGCCCATCTTCTGATGGCTACCTCTAGCAGGATAACACACCATGTCACCAACCTCAAACAATCTCAAACTGGCATCATTGATCCACTTATACTGATATACGGTACAG
>NC_137519.1:5677500-5702500 GCF_041902795.1 Electrophorus electricus
AGGGAAACAACAATTTATTGCTGGCTGACATTCACAAGAAGAAGATTTATATGGTGAATATTAAGTGAAAATGGGAATTACATCTGCATTCATTAATGAGAAAAGAATGCAGATGAACTATAGTGTAAATTTCAAGAGTTAGTCAGGTAGCTGTACTGTGTGTTTGTGTGTGCTGAGGTGAGTACAGTACAGTACAGCTGATAACTAGGCAGGTGATGACCAATAAATATCATGTCACTAAGACAGACGCTGTATGGCAATGGAAGGAAAAAATGCTTCCGTCTTGTAAATAAAGCTTTTCTGTATAGTTTCACCCAAACAAATGAACCACATTGGGGTTTTTAATAAAATAGATATTGGATTGGCTTTAACATTGATTGATATTCAAATGCATCTCTAATATAGATATAACTAAAATCTTGAAATCTTTAATATAGATCCAAAGAAGATTCCATACATACATTCATATATATTCCAGAGAATCATTTCTGACAGAGGTCCTTTAAATGGATTTGGTGTTTCCCCACCACAGACAGCCTTGTTTGGGTTCACTTAGGTAGTTATCGTAGCACAGATTTCTATCCTCATTAGGAATATGGGGGGTGCCAGCACACTTGTAAAGTCCTGTTTTTCTCCAGCTCCCTGCCTTGATGCCAGTCGTCCTCCAGCATGGATTCACCCTTCTGGGTTCCCACAGGGGTGGACTGACCCCTCAGCCTTCCCAGCAAGAGTGCAGCCCAGCTGGGACTAGAGCAGCAGCCCGACCCCTACCACCGCGGGGCGTGGAGGCCAGGGCCAAAGGACGACTCCATCATGAGAATAAAACCGTACAAATGCTTCCTTGAATTTAGACCTACAGTTTAGGTTCTGGTCTACCCACAAAAATAAGGTTGCATATTTTGGTTTACATGCAAGTTTCTACTGCCAGTTTCATATGAAAAATCTTCTTGCGAGAGCTACAACAGTCCAGACAAAATGGGAGACCGGGGCATCTTGTCACACTTTTAAAGACCCTCCTGTGATTGATTAAACTCCTAAAAACGTAACTATCTTCATAAAAATTGCATATTAAGAATGCCCTAAAAGTGCCTTAGATGCAGCTCTCCACCTATGCCTTCATTCAGTAGATATGGATCTATGAAGATGAAAATAGTCCCCGCCTCTGTCTCCACCCACCCCTTTGGCACTCAACTGCAGCTTGAGTTTACTTGCTGACTTTCGACTCTACTCAAACTCTGCCGGTTTTCTGCCCAAGGTGCGACCTACTGTATGCTACATAATGGCAAGTTGCAATAGTGGACTAATGCAGCCACACATGATCAAACCAGAACCCGACTCAGAAAAAGGAGACGAGGGAGTGGTAGAGGGTCACCTGCCCGTTGATAGATCAGAATGATAATGTAGTTTGTCTCAAGCTGTCATTTCGGGGCAAATGATTTTGGGGCTCATCACCAGACCAGTCCTGGCATCTTACCTCACATAGTGCTGTGTCTTACCCCACACGGTGGGATGTGTTATTTCGCATAGTGCTGTGTCTTACCCCACACGGTGGGATGTGTTATTTCGCATAGTGCTGTGTCTTACCCCACACAGTGGGATGTGTTACCTCGCATAGTGTGGTGTCTTACCCCACACGGTGGGATGTGTTACCTCGCATAGTGTGGTGTCTTACCCCACACGGTGGGATGTGTTGTTTCGCATAGTGCTGTGTCTTACCCCACACGGTGGGATGTGTTACCTCGCATAGTGTGGTGTCTTACCCCACATGGTGGGATGTGTTACCTCGCATAGTGTGGTGTCTCACTCGCTGTTGGGGCAACATGACACAAGTGTATGCTCACTATTTAAATGCTTATAAGTCTGGACTGAAATTAGATATGAGAACATCATGACTAAAAATTGTATGGCTGAGACTTTTTTTCATTTGGCTTGCAGTTTGTAACACTGCAGTTTGTATGATCTATTGATCCCATGATATATAGTAAAGTGTGAAAAGTGTGACAAGATGCCTCATTTCCCTGCAATTTATGCTTATCACCATAACATCAAGTGTGTCATTTATGGTTTTAAAAAAATCACCATAACACCAAGCATGTTAAATGCAGTTCAGAAGAGCAGTCTGCTTCACTGGAATCCTCAGGGAAGGCAGGAATAACCAATTTGGCCATGATGTAGACCTTTGTCGAGTTTTTAATGGCAAACTAGGCAAGCTGGAACAATACTCCTTTTAAAGGAGTTGATCTTATTTATTAGTATTTTATTCACTAGACCTGCCTGATTGATGTGTACAGACTAATATTAATATGACTGAAAAGGTGAAAAGGGTGGGGGGTTCCATAATCTAAAATGCATAAAAAAGAATTTAGAATAAAACTGCTGGATGTCTTTAAATGGAAAACCCTCTTTCCGGAGAACTAGTTTCTGTAACCTCCTCACCTCTCTGCCAAGAGGCTCACATGCCAGTTGGGTGATTACACACAATCCAAGGCCTCTGGTGGCTGACTAAGTCTGGGTGAGCAGGTATTAAATTATCAGAGGCTGCTTGGAGTTGTGGGCGTGAAATAGCTGAGCTGGTTTGTGGCTTGTGCTTCCTTCCAGCGTTGAGGTTTTAGGCACTCAATAACAGACTGACATACGGACAGGCCTCAGTAACAGACTGACGTATGGACAGGCCTCATTAACAGACTGACATATGGACAGGCCTCAGTAACAGACTGACATATGGACAGGCCTCAGTAACAGACTGACATATGGACAGGCCTCAGTAACAGACTGACGTATGGACAGGCCTCATTAACAGACTGACATATGGACAGGCCTCAGTAACAGACTGACATACGGACAGGCCTCATTAACAGACTGACATACGGACAGGCCTCATTAACAGACTGACATACGGACAGGCCTCAGTAACAGACTGACATACGGACAGGCCTCAGTAACAGACTGACATATGGACAGGCCTCAGTAACAGATTGACATGGGGACAGTGACGAGTGGGAGGCTCAGTTTTGGTATCCTTACTGGTCCCTCTCCAGCACAACTAAAAAGGTGAGGTCCGTTGTCAATTTGAAAAGGCTAGATGCCTTCAAATACATACAAATGGATTTTGAGTGGATTTTGAGTGCGAGCGTCCCCAACTTAGCGGCATTGCTAAGACCGAAATTGAAATGCGGTTGACTTGATTTAGATGACAGCGTTTCGTTTGCTTTACAGCAAGCTACATGGAAGCCCCATGATGTGCTTGTCACCTCTAGTGGAAGTGGCTAAAGGAAGAGAAGAAGATTAAAATCGGACCATGACGACGTGCTACTCAAGTACTGTTTAGGCTTTCAGCATTTACCCTTTATTCTGAAACCTTAATTTGGTGTAACATGCTTCACTTTTAAATAGTTATGAACAACATGGGGACGGGGGTGCAGGGGTTTTGAGAAACACAGTAACAAATGTTTAGAAATGATGTTAACAGCTTTGCTTCTAAAACAACAGTGTCTCCATTGACCATGTTTCCTGTAAGTGAGGGGCTGGCACCAGCGCTAGCCACAATGATTTTCCTGTGCTCACTAATTCAGGCTTTAAAGCAAGCTACAGCTGGAAACCATCACCAAAATATGAAACATTTTATGTTTTCAGGGCCTGCTGATGACATAAATGATGGCGAGAGAGAGAGAGAGAGAGAGAGAGAGAGAGAGAGAGAGAGAGAACAAGGAGGAAAGAGAGAGAGGAAAGGGTTCACACGGATTGATTTAGTGTCTGTCACCTTAAACTAAGACTAACCAGACGACACAAAAAGCAGCTAATTTTACTCTGAGCGTAATTATGGACCAAGCCCTGACCCTCGCGCGGCTGCATCTGAACGTAATTACACGTTTAAATGGTCTGAATCACACACCCGTCGTAGGTTGAGGGACCTACAATTGTAATACGCTGAAGGAAAGTGCACAAATAGAAAGAGCCGATGAAAATAGTATTGGTTTGTCCTTTCTCTTTCAAGTCGCAATGGACAAATTACATACATGCATCCGGATCAGTAACACGCTAATAAGGGGATTGTCATGTTATTTGGCAAGCAATTCTTCCTTCTTTGATTGGCACAAGAGAATGGTTCTCACAAGATAAATAAAAACAATGTTGCCAAATTTATGCTTAATCAGAAATGAGCCCCACGTGTGTCAACATCGCACTTAAATGTGTGGGCTAGAACAGATTCTTTTCCATCTTTTGGCCATTTGCAACACAGGCTTGCCTTGGTGCTCAGTTTCCAAACACAGCATGTGGCTTAAGTTCAGTTCACATCACGAAAGGTCTGTAATCAACACTCGGTTGGGACGTAACCCCACACACACCTGGGACGACTCCAGCAGTTTTGGCCTTGGTCCCATACGTTGAGACAAGCAATTCATCTGCCTCCGTTCTTAAACTCAGTAAGAAAGAGAAAAAAATCTTTTTGGCTTTCGATCCTTAATAAATCAGACCCAGTGCAATCCACCCAACAGCAGAGAAAGCCTCTGTCTCTTTGTTATACTTTCCACTGGAGAAAGGGGCAGACTGATGATGCTTAGTGGCTGCTCTCTGTTCACACACACACACACATACACACACACACACAAAGTAATTCGGTGTGATTTAATGAAGGGCATCCCACAGAAAGATGTCCAGCATTAATGAGAACCCAAGTAGGCCTGAGCCCACCTGATACAGGACCCAGTACAGGAATACCATGATACAGAATCCAGCAGGGAATACCACAATACAGGATACTGCACAGGAATATCACAATACAGAATCCAGCAGGGAATACCACAATACAGGATACAGTATAGGAATACCATGATACAGAATCCAGCAGGGAATACCACAATACAGGATAAAGTACATGAATACCACAATACAGGATACAGTACAGGAATACCATGATACAGGATCCAGCAGGAAATACCATGGGTTCCGGGAGCAATTTGTCATAATGTTCCATTTAAACACTTCAAACCACAGCCTTGTGCTATAGCTGTTATATTATTACTCCTCACCAGTGTATTTGTGTATGTGTGTGTTACAAGATAGGATGGATTTAATGTAATTTAATGCTTTCATTCAGTTGGGTAACGCAAATATCAAGATTTTATTACAGCTCCAGTTAGTCAAATTAGTTACCTGGCATAAATACATGAAGTACATACTGTCTGAACTATATACTAGCCCAGGAAGGGTGACTGTAGTTTTGTTGGGCAGGTGTGATCACTCTCTCTTTCTCCTCTAACTATCAGTAAAAATAATACCATCCAAAAAATACTGTTTTCCAATAGCACTATGCTAACGGCTCAGCCTACGCAATCCAAACACTTTGATCAGATAAGAGCCATATGAAAGGAGAGCAGTGATGTGCTGGAGTCCAGCATAGGCATACGGTAGGCTGCTCCGAGAGCCAGCCAGAGTCAAACGTCACACGAGACCCGAAATATAAACAGTGCACATGTGAAGAGTTAAGCAGTCCCATAATCAGACACTGAATGGAAGTTAATTCTGTAAAATGGGTGACATCCTCCTTACCTCTGACCTCTAACCCCCTCTCCACTCAGCCTCCACAACCTGCATGTGGCAGTGATCAGAGCCAATCAGAGTGCAGAACTCTGATGGGGAAGGGGGGCACTAATGGAATCCAGGCAAAAAACACACACACAGACACACACACACACACCTACAACCCCACACACACACTCACACACACACACACACACACACACACACACACACACACACACACACACACACACACACACACTCACACACACACACACACACACACACTCACACACACACACACCTACAACCCCACACACACACTCACACACACACACACACACACACTCACACACACACACACCTACAACCCCACACACACACTCACACACACACACACACACACACTCACACACACACACACACACACACACACACACACACACCCTTCACAGGTATTTCATAAAAAGATATAATGCCTATATTTACATTCAGGCAGCTCCACTCTGCTCTGTTATCTGACTGTATTAGCGCTTGTTGCCTAGCTGGGTGATTATGGATGGGGTGCTATGTGTCAAAGGTCTGGAGGGTTTTCAATGCATGTGAATCTCTGTGTACTGAATCACTTCTTTCTTCTTAGTTGATATAGGGGTGCTAGAAGGGTATATGAGGTAAACGTAAGTGGAAAAAAAGTTAGAGGCTGATGAATTAAACTCCCTCTTTTACTTTCTCTCTCTCTCTCTCACACACACACACACACACACACACACACACACATTACAGGGCTTCTGATAGTAACATCATAGTAACATCAGCAATAAAGGTTTAAATGCAACCAAAGCAGACAGCAATGCCATGAAAATGACAGCGCGCGTGCGCACACACACACACACACACACACACACACATCCCAGACATCCAATAACCCAAACCCCAACAGACAGACACCAACCAAACTGAGCAAACTGAACCAGAATCAGACTAATCCCAGTTCAGCAAACAAGGAGTTTTTCAGCTCCCACCCACAGTCAGTTTTAGTTTATTGAGGTTCTTACAGTTCTTACCCACCCCTCATAGTCATATTGCAATTACTATAGAAACCGTCAGTCACCCTGATCAATCAATACATTGTGGGACTCTATTTTTATCCATGATTCCTTATTAAAGATTTACACAAGGAATTGAAGATTTACATTTCACAAAACACTCAGAGATGGATGTTCTCTGTCCGTCTTGAAAGAAAAGGAGTGAGAGCATGAGAGAGTGAGAGCGAGAGACTTTACAATCGCTCACTCCAAGAGCCATTTAGTCCTCTCGTTGAGGGCTTCCCTCACCTCTCAGTGTGGGGGAATGCAGAACATAAACATGTGACCATAAACCCACATCATCATGACACTGGCCATTCTCGTTAGAGAGACATGGACTGGGTCGGAGCGCTGCCAGTAACCCCGGCCGCCACAGGGAGACACTGCGGGGAAAAACCAGGGGCCCATGATGGAAAGGCCTGTAAAACACGCCAGAGTCCTGTGTCTCATTACAGAAAAAACAGCACCTTGTCCAACGTCAGCGGCAAGCGGAAAACCCCGGCGTGAGCTCACACTACAACCAGGGCCACCAGAACTGACCGCCAGAACTGACCTACAGAACTGACCGAAAGGCGGTAGCATGTATTAGAGGAAAATCGAATTTACAGGAAAGTTAAATGCAAACATTTTAAAAGTAAAAATTTCCAGACACTGCAACAAACTGAGTTTGCAGAACTGAGTTTACCAAACTGAGTTTACAAAACTGCTTCCTAATTTCTAGGAGTGTCTTAGTGATACCAGTCCCTCTCAAGGAATCAGAGATAAACATATGGTCATATTACATATATGTCATCATATATATATATATATGCGATAAAGTTAATGGGATAAACAATGATATATTTTAGAGGAGTGGTTCTAAGGTAGTTGAAAAGTTCTGTAGCCTAAAGCCTAAAGCCTGGGACTCAGTATTACACTGCACAATACAAAACCATATAGACTGTTGGTATAGCAACCAGTTACAGAGCCTAATAGCACACACTGGAAAATACAATTGGTTACATATATTACTAATTAAGGTCACAGTTAGCTTAGGGGCTAGAACAAGTACACACACACACACACACACACCCATCCACCCACACACACACACACACCCATCCACCCACACACACACACACACCCATCCACCCCCCCCACCCCCCCCACACACACAAAAACAGAAAACTTCAAAAGTCCTTAATGGTTTGTAGATGTGTTATAACTCATCCGAGTGTATTGCTCCGAACGTAAAAACATGAAAATTAGGATTGGGAAATGCCGATTGCAATGAGGCAAGAGAGAATCTGGTATGACACTAGCACATGTAGGATCGCTTTCAGTCTCATATGTTCATATCTGATTAAACTCATGAGTTGACGAGCAATATGTTAAAATTAAAGATGACAACACATCAGTCCTGTGTACAAGCCAAGAATATGCCTGTATGTGCAATTATAACAAAGGCTGAGGCTAACCTTTGGGCCTGAACCTGGTTTTAAAAAAATGCCCTAGACTCTGGGCTGAATTTAACGGTGTGCAGACAATACTTAGTAAGCAAGAAATAAAATAAAATGATGTTTTGCCCCGAGGAGTCCAGAAGAGTGGGGAAGCAGTAAACAATAAACACAGTAATGACCGGTGCTTAGCGCCTCTCTAAACGATAGTAATAAGGCTAAAAGCCCCCAGACTTAAGTTTTTCGGTTGTTCTCGAGGCAGCTCATATATTGTATACCGCTGTTGGTTTTTAGTAAAAATCTATGTTCTCGACACATATTACGACAGATACCCAAAACTCCCCTGTGCGACTAATTGTAAACATCGCTCTCTGTGTAAGGTAAAGGAAAACAGATTGCGAGTATACACCGCCATCTGGTGGCGATATAAAGTAAATAAACTACCGTCCAAAAGTGCCATCGCCCGAGCATGCGCAGAGGCTCGCCGGCCTTGATAGCGACGTGAACATGTCTGCCTCCACTGTCCGTATCTCTGCACGCTGGATATCTAAAACGTTTGCTCAACTCAGTACGACTTGTGCGCCTTTCCCGTCCTCTAGGATTAGGAATATCTGTGGCCTCACAGTAAAAGGATGTCGTTACTATATGCCGGGGCTCCGTACAAGTCGTTGGAGAGACGACGACCGTGTGACATTGAGCGAGTTGTCAGGTGAGCCGAAAGCCGGTTAGGGTTCACTACACAGCTGTCTTAACCAAAAGTAACTCATTCTTAAAAATTATTCTGTCCGTATTTAATGTGTGCAGTACTGAAATGATTGGGAAAAAAGCTCTTCAAAATGTTTTGGTGACTTGGTCTCGAAAGCAGTGGATGATGCAAGTGCCGTATACAGTTACAAAGTTACGGATGCTAGACCCTCTAGTCTGCAGTAACCAAGGCAGGAGAGCTACTATACATTCCACTTGCTGTAAAATTCATATAAAATAACAATTATGTTTCGTGTCATTTATCTTTCAATAATATTGAATCTTTTGCCCTTTCTATTGAAGGCAGTCTTTAGAGACCTTTATCATTAGGAACACACAGAGCAATTAATGCAATAGAATTAATGTTTAATCAAATTCTATTTTATCAAATATTTTTCATTACCTTCGATGCCACGTAATCCGCTGTCCACAGGCATTCGTGCTCTGTCAGTTCTGTCCGCATTTCTGAATGAATTTGCTGACAGGACGCAAACCGAAACCGTACTTGCATTAGTGATGAGGACTTTGGAGAAAATATCTTACCGCCCGTTCTGGTGTGCTGTGACAGGGCTCGAGAGCGTCGGTGTTCCCAGCTCGCGCTCCTTCCACAGCGGTCGCCTGCGACCTGCCCAGCAGGACCTCTACCGCGTGCTGGGGCTCCCGCGCACCGCCACGCAGAAGGACATCAAGAAGGCCTACTACCAGGTGAGCTGGAGAGTCATCGCAGGTGGGTAGCAGCGCAAAAGCGTGCTGCGTGCACTAAATGCTGTAACTAAATGTAGCTAACGGTTCCCTAAAGTGAGACGTTTCCTAGTCCTGTAAAGAGATGTGTATATCTGTGAGAGCTGAACACTTCACTTCTCTACAGATGGCTAAAAAATACCATCCTGACACCAACCCAGATGACCCGCAGGCCAAAGAGAAGTTTGCCAAGATAGCAGAAGCATATGAGGTTAGGCATGCAAGCCCTTCACCTTGATGTGATCAGTCATCTGTGTGATCTTTCCCATGGAGTCCCAGGAGTAAACGGTCACGCATAAAAAGATCGTTTATTCATTCATAAATTGTTGTGTGTGCGTGTGAATGTGCCTCTGCATGTGCACAGGTTCTGAGTGACGAGGTGAAGAGGAAGCAGTACGACACGTATGGCTCGGCAGATCCGAGTGCGAGGGGGGCGGAGCAGCAGTACTGGAGGTACGGAATTCCCACGGACCCAGAGGAGCTCTTCCGGAAGATCTTCGGGGACTTTGTTGGTGCACGTGGCTTCGGGGACTTCAGCTCCATGTTTGAGCAGCCGCCAGAGGTCAGCCACACACCCCAGAGTGTCAGAACTCTGAGCCTTCTCCACAGACTGGAATACGGTAGATGTGCTTTAGAGCTCAGGAAAAAGGCATCGTACACAAACGGCGGAATGTGAAACCAAATAAGACTAATTAGTTCCTTGGTTCTTCTGGTACGGTTAGCAGTAGTAGGGGTTACTTTTTTTTAAAGAATAACTGAAGAGTGCTTTGTGGGAGCTCTATACCCTAATGATTTGTAACACACTATTTATCCAAGCAGTCTTTACTTTCTCACCAAGCTGTGTGTGTGTGTGTGTGTGTGTGTGTGTGTGTGTGTGTGTGTGTGTGTGTGTGTGTGTGTGTGTGCCTGCCTTTTTCTGCATGTGTTTGTTTGTGTATTTCTGTATTTGTTTGTGTGTGTGTGTAGTTTGTGATGGAGCTGACGTTCACTCAGGCAGCAAAGGGAGAGAACAAGGAGATCACTGTGAACTTGGAGGACAGCTGCCCACGGTGCAAGGGCAAAGGTCACGAGCCGGGCACCAAGGTCATGCATTGCCACTACTGCGGCGGCACAGGCATGGTGAGGGCACCACGGCGACTGTCTAGCGATGACTCAGGAACTGAACTGGCTTTGCTGTGTGGAGACATCAGGACTGCTAGAATCAGCCTGATCAGAAACAGGAACTCACATTTGGTTTAGAGTCAGCTTCAACATTTTTGTACTTCCAGAAAGAATTTCACCCTGATTTATTTGTGCTGTTGGCTGTGTGCATGTGTGTGCGCCTGTGTGTGTGTATAGGAGTCGATAAACACGGGCCCATTCACGATGCGTTCCACCTGTCGACGTTGTGGTGGGCAGGGCTCCATCATGATCATGCCCTGTGTGATGTGCAGAGGAACAGGCCAGACCAAACAGAGGCAAACTGTCATGGTGCCAGTACCTGCAGGTTAGCGCTGTCTGTGTGTGTGTGTGTGTTTGTGTGTTTGTGTGTGTGTGTGAAACTCAAATGAAATAGTTGTCAAATTTAATAGCACACTTTGTCAAAAAAAGATATATAGTAACCGAAGCCTACTTACACTTTGTGTATGTATGTGTGCATGCGTGTGTGTGTGTGTGTGTGTGTGTGTGTGTGTGTGTGTGTGTGTGTGTGCGCGACCTTCACTGGTATGTTTTAGGAGTGGAAGATGGGCAGACAATCCGAATGTCTGTTGGAAAGAAGAAGATAAATATCACATTCAGAGTGAGTTTACCGCATCCCTTCATCTGAACCTGGACTGGACATAAAACACAC
Organism: Electrophorus electricus; assembly: GCF_041902795.1. Classification (NCBI taxonomy): domain Eukaryota; kingdom Metazoa; phylum Chordata; class Actinopteri; order Gymnotiformes; family Gymnotidae; genus Electrophorus; species Electrophorus electricus. The sequence continues at coordinate 5,688,858 of NC_137519.1, forward strand.
ACACACAAACACAATTATTTACACAGTCACAGCACTGTGCAGGCTTGTACCAAATATGCAGTGCATCCTGAAGCACTACTAAATAAATGTCTTATTCCTAATATGTTGGCAGTACAAGGATTACAATGGAATTGAAGAATATTTTCACATTACCAATGTTCAAACTATTTTGTATATTTTGCCAAAACTGTTTAGTTATGCATCAATACTCCCCCCTAGGGGTTAGAGCCATTACAACACCAGGTGCTTTATATAATAGCATATTTTGCTTGCGTAATGTGTGTAATTCTATAAATTGGTGCATGCATGTGTATTTCAGGTCCAGACGAGTCCAGTGTTTCGGCGTGACGGCTCTGATATCCACTCTGATGTGATGATCTCAGTGGCTCAGGCTGTCCTTGGGGGAACAGCTCGAGCCCAGGGCCTCTACAACACGGTGGACATCATGGTGAGAGAGAGACAGAGAGACAGGATGGGAGAGACAGGCAGCGAGATAGACCACTAAATCAGATTATAAAGCAAAGTGAAAGCAGCTGTTTGGAACATTGGGACTATGAAACTAAAACTCATAGTAAATTAGTGTTATCAGGCCCTAAACAGAGTTGGAATTGGCAGAGTATCTCCGTACTGTCAGATGTACAAAGCAGAGAGAGAGCCTAACCAAGTCCAGGCTCAGTGAGCACAGGCTAGCTGTAGAAAAGGGCAGATACAGATAGACCTGGCTGACCAAAGGAAAGAACATGGTCACTGCATGACGGGTAAAGCTGAGACAGAAATTCACTTTCTCCTCGATTGTGAAAAATGTCAAAACCGGCAAAGTTATTTTCACATCAAAAATACAAAACTTAATCCCACAATTTAGTAACATGACCCAACAAGAAAAATTACACATCCTTCCCCACACAGCAACACACATCATTATTACTAATATTATTGGTGGTGATGGTGATTTTGCTGTAATTGTTGTTATTATCTTGTGAAGGTAAAAATGTAAAGTGACTGAGAAAGAAAGAGCATCTCTGTGCTTCCTGCAGATTCCTCCCGGGATTCAAACAGACCAGACAATCCGGCTGGGCGGCAAGGGAATAGCGCACATGGGCAGGGGCGGATACGGCGACCACTACGTCCACATCAAAGTCAGAGTTCCCAGGTAAACACATGGGTGCACAAGCACACTGTCCGTCTGCCTCTCTGGTTCATGCTATTTCGGGTGCACATGCTACCTTTGGTGATACACACACCATCTCAGATAATATACACGCTACCTCCTGTAATATACACACTATCTTGGATAAGGCACACTGCTCTTCCGATCAAACAAATCGGTGCTTCTTGGTCACATTTTCTAGACGAAACGCTGTGTTTGCTCCACGCCGTGGTTCCTGAGTCAGAGTGTTTGTGGCGTGTACCTAACAGGAAGCTGACTCGCAGACAGCGGGAGCTGATGCTGAGCTTCGCCCAGGATGAGACGGACGTGGAGGGCACCGTGCACGGTGTCACCCGGCCACCCACAGGTACAGCCTGCCCTCTCTTTCAGTGCGGGGTTCCACAACAATTATTGCCCCGGATGCTCGGTGCAAATAAAACGTGACGTCAGGACAGCAGCACGAAAAATCACTCACCGGTTTGGGCAAGTTCGTGTGGAGGGCGCAATGCGTTAATAACGTAACTGACGCCAAACTAAATTCACTTGATATATTTAACTCCCTTGTCATGCAAAAAATGGTCTTAAGCGTTCAGGCATCCAGTCAAAACAAACCAATGATATTATCTGTTGACAAACGATCAGAGGAGATGTGCAGGAAAATGGTGAAGCGCAAATACGAAGCAGAGAGACCCTTGCCCTCATGGGTCAATTTTGACCCCTCTGTACCTGATATGTTCTGTGGAGTTTGTAGGGAATATCTTAACAAGGCAGATAAAGTGACACTGTTTTTGTCAGAACTAAAAATCTTAGAAATCGCTCAACAAATCTGTCACGATGCGTATAGCGGTGAAATGCAAGAGCGTCTGGACCAGTGGGCATGCATATGAAAAATGAAGCTGATTCCAAGTTGACCAAGTTAGTCATAACAGCATATTGTAGGGTTAGAAATGGAAGGTGTTTATGTAACCTTATTTACAACAAAAAGAAAAGAAGTGAAAGTATATTGTGAGAATGTACACTTATTTTAAGAATAAATGACCATAACTCAATATGTTATCTTGGGTGTGTTTATTTATATGTGAATAACACTTTACAAAACAAAGATTTGTTCGGGACAGTAGAAATTTGGTAAAGACACCCAACAAAGAATTATGGTCTCTTTATCATTAATAAAAAATGTGTGTGTGTCACCTTTGTGTACAGGGAGCTCTCAGCATGCAGGAGAGGCATCTGGAGCAGAGCAGAAGAGAGAAGAGGAGCAGCCTGAGAAAGAGGAGGCAGGATTCATCTCCAGACTGAAGAAGATGTTCTCATGAAGAACCCAGCAGGAAGGAGGCCTCAGCACACAGCACTTTACTGCACCTGGGTTATCTGCCATCATTGGCTGCTGTCTCCTGGCTTGGTTATCTGCTATGATTGGCTACCGTCTCATGGCTGGGTTATTTGCCATGACTGGCTGCCGTTGCATGGCTGGGTTATGTGCCATGACTGGCTGTGATCAGGGTAGAGGCCTACGAGTGTGGATACTCTTCCAACTCAATTATCTGGGGAAATACAAAGCGCACAGTGGGTGGGAGAGGGAAAAGGGGACATTAGAGAGTGGACCAACATCCAGTAGAACACCAGAGAGCTGCTTCTCTTACCCATCAGACCCTGGGGCTCTAATATCTGTTCATCATAGAGCTTATGCTAATGAAGCTCTGCTAAAAAGTTCTGTGTAACAAAGGCTTGGAACAATGGTTATTAAGAAAAATGCTGATTGACAGACTAATTAATCATATGTTTTTACACCTGTGTGACAGCCGTTTGCTGTGGTATGGTGTGCATTCTAAGAGACTACAGCACCTGCACATTTCTAGCATCATTAAAACAAGTCAAAGTCATTGAGCTGTAAGAGTGAAAAACTGATTTTGTTCTTAATGAAAGCTCTCCAGCCCAGTTCCTCTATGTTGTATGTGTGGGTGGATGCTAGGGCTTCTGACTGAAAAGGAAATTTATGTGATCAGGGATCATTAAATCTGACTGTCATTACCCAATGACTCAAAACATTTCTTTATTAACATAGTACTGCACACAAAAGATTTTAAAAAGATCTCTGATCAGTCATATAGTAGAAACATTTTCATCCATGCATACTGTGGGATGTCTGGTTTAAATAGTCACATCTTGGCTTTTGGATATGATACTATTGAGAGTTTGACTAAATGACAACTTTAACTGCTCTGAAGATTTGAATATACCAAATCCATTTTAAAATGATTATATCCTGTTCAATAGACAATATTGGTGGATTAGGCTTGAAAAAACTTCTTATGCCTTTACTATGTTGTCATTTTCTCTAATTTTCTGTAGCTGTCTTTTGTACACTAAATTCCTCTTTGTCCAGGTCCTCTTCCTCCTTATTTACATTTACAGCTGATGCTTTTGTACAAAGCAACTTACAGTTCTGAGTGAATACACCTTGAGCAACTGAGGGTTAAGGGCCTTGCTCTGGGGCCCAGCAGTGGCAACGGTGGGGCTTGAACTGGTAAACTGATTACAAGTCAAGTACCTTAACCAATGAGCTACCACTGCACTCGTCTGTGCTTCCATTTGCTGAAGATTCTGTTTAAAGATGTGCAACCCTACCTCCCTCACCTCTGCTTCCTTACTCTTGTCTCATGGTCTTCCCTGGGGGTGTTGGATTCCCATTCAACCATTTCCTTCTCTGCGTGACCCTCCGGGCTCAGGGTTGCTTCCGTGGGCTTTTCCTCCACCTCCGCTTGTCGACGCTTGCTCTCTCCACGCTTTCTCTCTTCCTCTACCATCTTGTTCTCCTGGCATTTCTCCTCCACCTGCTGCTGTAGTGTCTGAAATTACTTTGATGTACTGTGGGATTTTTCCCTCCTCACCCTGTACTTCCACCACCTTATTCTAGATACACTCTGTCATTTCGTTTCCAGGGTATCCATTTCGTCTCTTAGTACTGTGATCTGGTCTTTATCTGCAACAATTGTTTCACTGTTTATCATTTCAGTTCGCTTACACAATTGTGGATGTGCTCTGGAACACCTCCAACCTAGGTGTTGTCTGTGTTGTCTGTGTGTCTGAGACCAGTGTGCGGTCCATTGTGGCAGTCTTAACCAGACAGAAAAGGTCCCGGCACTGTTCTATGATCAGTTCCCACAGCCTACTCTGCTGCAGGAGGCAACGCTTAGGGTCAACCTGGAGTCCGTCTGCGTATGTGATCAGGACCATCAGAGGCTCACGCAAGACTTTATCAAGCATGTGACTGAGCATGGGCAACCTGCCTGTAGCCTTCTTGATGTTCCATCTGAGTGGCACCACGATGGGTAGACCAGCCTCGATTCTGGGAGTTTTCATACACTGGCAACGCACCCCTCAAGTCAAGTCTCAGGCTGCGTCCCCGTTGCATATTATTTACTAATACTAACTAATTTTTGAGTATATAGTATGTAGGGTAGTTAAAATTGTCAAAATTGAGTATGCTCAAAAATCCAAGATGCATACGGAGTATGGTTGGAATGGACACTTTTCCCATTAATGCAATGCAAAGCTTAAAAGGAGCTTTTCTCGTCTGGAAATATTTTGAAATAAAATGGCGAACAACATACACTATGATTAATGTTGCAGGTGAACGCTCTATAAATGTCAGTACAACCTGGATTTTTCTTTAGAACAGTAAAAATAATAAAATATAAATGGTTGCTGTTTAAGTAAGAAATGTGTTTGAAACATATTACTTTGTTAGGTTAGCAGCCTAGCTGTAGTAGTTCTTGGCCTTCGTAGGTAAGCTAGGTACCATTAGCCAATTAGCTAGCTGGCTGCAGCTAAATTTAGCTTATACATCTTTGTAAACGAGGTAGAATTTCAGGCCTTAATATTTTAGGCTTAATACCAGTCTTGATGTAATATATAAGCTGAATGAGAAACCTATTCCATCATTCAATAATAAAGACTCGGGTCTTTCAGTAGCTAGTGTTTCTTTATTGACATGTAGCTAAGTTAGCATCACCCAACTTCCCTGCTGAGTGTGAGCTCGGGTTAGCCTGAACATGGTGATTGTTAGTGTGGGCCGAGAATAATTTTATGTTTAGGTGTGATACTACAAAAGGAATACAGTTAACACTAGGAAGTTAAAATTGTTGTCACATTCTTGCCCCTCCGTATATTCAAACTGGTCCAATGGTGCCTGGTATGCGATAAATAAGTCCAACTCCAAAGTATGAGAAACATCCCCAAACCACTATGCTTGTACCTCCATGTTTTACAGTCTTCACAGTGTACTGTGGCTAGAATTCAGTTTTTATCTGTCGTCTTACAAACCGTATGTGGCCTTTAGACCCAATACGAACAATCTTGCTCTCATCTGTCCATAGAATGTTTCGCCACTTCTCTTTAGGCAAGTCAATTACACCCAATTAGCAGCGTGCATGTCATGACTGTTGATTCTGTTAGTTGCCCATTACTCCGCTACACCTAGTCGTGAATTTTTTCCCATGTTGCATTATCTTTTCTGCCAAAATTAGTAATTAAATACATTAGTGATGTTAGACTGCTATTATTTTTGCACATAACTGTATATACTTTCTCAAAACATTATTAATATTTGACTTTAAGTGACATACTGTTAAATTCATGTGAAGTGAGTGTCCCAGTGGTGGTACCTTGTTTCACCTCCTCACCTCTACGACACTCCTTTCCCTTGCTTGTGAACTTTGACCTTGTCTGTGAGGCTGGGACAACACGTCTGGAAATGTCGATCAGGAAGAAGAGAGGGATGGGGAGAGGTGAGTGGGTGAGAGAGATTTGATTTGCTTTTACCATTTCTGTTATTGGGGCTATACACCACAATAGTTTAAGCTTCTAGGTGTAGGTTTTTCCTTTCTGCTATTTATTCATGGGCCAGTGGACAACTGAGAAGCATTTTTATCGAATGTACTGAACCATGCCTGGACAACTGATTTTATTTTCGTTTTCCTGATAGCTACCTTTGCTATGCCACATAAAAAAGTTAATAAAATTGGGACATCTCTGAATGTTTCTCTCCGTATTTTAGCCCATGAATAAATAGCAGAAAGTTTAAACCTACTCCTAAAAGCTGAAACTATTGCGCTAACAGGGTGAACAGGTCCCCAAACTGTGTTCACTGCACAAAAAGATCACAAAAAGAACCTCGGGACAAAAACCACACCGACCCCGACACCAGGATTAAGGTGCACCATCTGTGTGTCTGTGGCTATCCTCCACTGGAGGACAGCTGTAATTTGATCAATTATATGTTTGTGCAATGTCCAGCCAGCAGCATTTAGAGGAAGTTCCAGTGCCAAAGAACCAGACCACCAAGTTCAGGGATAAGCCATGTGAAAAGTGTCCATGTAACACCTTTACAAAGATAGCATAAGTTGTACTTCTACCAGGTACCTCAAATGTTTCCTTCTCTGTCTGGGAAGTCCATGCCCAAAACCAACATGATTTTCATCCTAGACTAAGAGAGTGATTTTAATCTAGCAACAAGAATTTTATTCTTACAGTAGCTAACTATCACTCAGGCCTACAATTTTTCATTACTGGGCATACCAACGCAGTGGTGCTGTGGCTTCAAGATTATTATGTCTTGAAGAACCTTATTAAGAACCTTATAAAAGATGACAGGCTGGCACTGCTCAGGAAGACAGGAGATGACACACAGACAAGAGAGTCAGAGAGAGAGAGAGTGAGACGGGTGATGAGTAAAGTAATTGAGGAAGAAGAGGAGCAAACTGACATGAAATATGAAGATAAAGAAAGAACACATGAGAAAAGCATTAAGAATCCCATGGAAACTTCACATAAATATGAGATGGGAATTAGGATGTGTCAAAGAGTTGTTTTTATCCTGTTTATATGGCCTGTGGGCCACCATGTAATACAGCTTTCCTGTTCAAGATTCTACTCTATAATTATTATTATTTAAATAGTGCCTTTCTCGGACTCAAGGACGCTTTACAGATGTATCAGCTTTTACAATTGCTCACACACCGATGAGAAGCAGCAGCGAATTTGCACACACGTACTCTCTCTCGGAAACCATAGCCGCCTGGGCGACTGCACCAGGCACAGAGGAAGGGGAGGAGGTGAAGACCAGGACAGAGCACCAACCATCACTGGACATACACACACACACACACACACACACACACACACTTACACAGGTCATTCATACAGGACAATCTAGATTATCCAATCAACTTAACCATGTTTTTGGACTGTAGGAGGAAACCCACGCAGACACAGGGTGAACATGGAAACTTCAGACCCTAGCGCTGCGGGGAAAACGCACCCAAATAAGTTCATACTTTCATTCCTTCTCTGGTCCACTAGAGGGAGTTATTGTGGTGTTGAGACGAACACGGAGACAGCTAGAATGGAACAACTGACTCTGAAAATGTCTTACAACATATTATCTATACGCAATCTACAGCCCTTTGTAGATGTATAATTCCTAGCCACTGATTAATTGTCGTTTTTTACTCTTTCCTTAATTTTGCAGATGTGTGGTTGAATTGTTTGTCTGCTTTGCTCCATAAAAGCACTCACAGGCTCACTATAATGTAGTGTAATATACAAAGTCTATAGTCAGCAATGTAGTTAATGCATGGATACATAAGCACATACACCAATGCTTCAGTGAATAGGCCACTATAGGCCAGATAACATAAACCTGTAGACTATAGAACATAGGTTCTATAGACTTGCATGCACACACACAGACACTGCCTAGTCTAACCATGCTTACTGTAGTGTCTGAGGCAGCAATTAACACAGGCCCCATGCTAAGAGCATATTGCAGTTTAAAACATGACCAATATCCACTGTAAACAAAAGATGCATTACAGAGTGTCTCTGTATGGTTTTTCGACGTGTCTTTATATCACAGTGCTGTACTATACACTGCTGTCATTAAACAGTCCTGAATAGTGGTGCGTGTGCAGCTGAACCAGCTGGGATTCTGCAGGCTCAAAATGTCCCAGGGAGAAAGGCTTCTTTGTGCGGTTTATTACATCACCTAATCTACAGATCACCACTGATGGATCATTATAGTGGAAGGGAGTGGTGTGCGTGTTTGGGTGGTTAATGTAGTGGTTCCTCCCTCGCTTTCACCCAAGGCACCCTTAATATGTGTGTGTGCGCACACACACACACACACACACACACACACACACACACACACACACACACACACAACTGATGTATATCTCTCCCCTTCTTAATGATAGTTTTTCCACAGCAACCACAGGACTCTGATCAAGGCAACAAATTTATGTACTGCCATCATTCCCACCAAGTAGTACTGGTGTGTGTGTGTGTGTGTGTGTGTGTGTGTGTGTGTGTGTGAGAGAGAGAGAGAGAGAGAGAGAGAGAGAGAGAGAGAGAGTAAGAAAGAGGGTAGAGGGACAAGACATTACATTTTTAGACTGTTCTGCCACTATGGTAAAGGAAAAACCTCATAAAGTAATTTCATTCACAGTAGAAAAATATAAAATTAATTAATCTTCAATGTCCCTTCGAGTTTGTATTGTTTGAGGAAGACTTACGTCACCAGGGGTGATTTATAATACTTCTGCCATAACTGGAAAAGCATCAGAATTTGGGTGTAAAGATGCTTAGGAATGATCAAAATCAAGGATTTCTATCTAGGTTTAGTTGTGTAAAGGTCTCATGTTCCACACAGCCGCAGGAAGCTGCGAGCTCCGCAAGCGTCCCAGCAGTGCAGGGGAGCTGGGTTAGCTCCGCGTGTTCGAGGAGAGGGGGATCGCCCAGGGTCAGCAGCTCACCATAAAGCATAAACCTTTGATACAAAGCTGTGCATGCAGGACACGTGCAGGCACAAAGAGAATGTACATCAGGGGGAAGAACCACAGCACAGTTTAAAGGATGGATAAATGGAAATGAGAGTGAACAGACGGATGGATGGATAAACGAACAAATCATTTTTGGAGAGACAGAGATGACAGTTAAGCTCGCACTGATCTCAGATCAGCTTGAGTGCATGGCTCATATAGATTTCTCCCCTCGAGTGCTGAGGTACCCTTAAGAGTATATACCTGGTAATTAACTCAGGAACTCACAGTTACTTTTATTGAACTCGAACAAAAATGGGTATCATGGAGTGAATGTAAGGAATGAAGCAGGCAGAGACTGGCTTGTCGAAGTGTAAAAAACAAATTCTGATCTTAATCTTGCAAAATCACTCTTTCTCTTCCACTCATCTTCTCATCTTCATCTCTTACACCCCCTGCGGCATGAGAACTCAGGAGGCTCAGCTCCTGCTGTGGACTGTCCAGACAGCATCTGCGCTTCCAGACAGCATCTGCGCTTCCAGACAGGATCTGCGCTTCTAGACGCTTCCAGAGCCAGGAGCTCTGTGGTTCGATGAGCTGCTCCACAGCAGCTGGGACGTTTTTCGCATTGCGTGATACAAAAAATCAGAGGCTGGTATGGTGGCTGCTTCCTGCTGAGCACAGCAAAGAGGCGGATGATGCCTGGGGCCTTGGTCAGACCACCTACAACACACACACACACACACACACACACACACACACACACACACACACAAACACACACACACATGCACAAAGAGCTAAGAGCTTTCACAGATAAATCTTTTTCCATGATTGAGGGTTTGGCCACAGAGAAATGTTCCTGCTCTAGATGGCCTCGTCTCTTTACTTAGAGGGGATTTTTTTACATATTGCTCCCATGTAATTGAAGCCATGATTTAAAATAAATACATAAAATAATGTATTCATAGATCAAAGGCAGCATGAGGACCAGCGTGCAGACGGAGGCTGCAACAGGACTGTAGGATATCAGGGCCCATTAGTGAGAATCATCTTCACCCACAACCTTTAATGTAAGCGGAAAGCTGCTTGGCCCATTCATGAAACAGACAGAAAACAACAGTAAAGTGTCATGAGAATAATGAACGTAAGCATGACTTATAGAGAACTGACTACAGAAGTCCACAGACCGGCTGTCTAGGTCCGGCGCCCACTCACGTGAGTGCTGCCACAGCAGGTGAGCATGGCCTAACGCTACTGGCTGCATGTGCGTGAAATGGCCAGGAAATGGTTCATGAACGGCCAGAGACGTGCGGTCTGGAACTAGCATGAGTGGCCATATCCTGCAGTTCACCCCAATCCCCCTCAAGAGAAGGCAAACCACAGAGAGGAGCAGCTAATGTTGAGAGAACAGAGGTGCCGGCCAGCCTGCTGCCCGGCTGTGCAAATAAAGGCACCTGTCTCTCCACCCTGTCTCTCAGCCTATACAGACGTTTGCCTAGACCTGCATTAATGAAGCTCCTATGAATATGCAAATTGGTAAGATATATTTGCACTCAAAGGAAGCAGGCTGTTTAGATCCCTGTTCACCGAGCAGCAAGGTGACTTGCTTGTGTCGGACACTCGACCCCAAGCTGCCTCAGGTTGCTGTTAACCCATTACACCTGCAAATTACCAGAATTAAATAAATACACTTGCAAAGAAAGAAAGAAACAGGAAGATAATGAAGGTAAGCAAGCCAGCAACTGCATAATGTTATACAAGAGAAAATCCTTCTTCTTCTTCTGCTTCAAAAAAAAAAGGCCACTCCATAAAATATAAACAGCTTCCTTCTCTCCACATTCCTCTTTCTGCAGGTTCTTTCTGTCTCTTTATTGCAGCCCCTCAGCTGTGACACCCCCACCCCCCCACCCCCGTTTGATCCTGCTCCGGTTAGGCCCTCAGATCCTCCCCTCTGGGCCCCGAGGAGCCGGGGCGGGGACACAGACCTAGGTGGGGGGTGACTGACCTGAAGGTTAGGGTTAGGGTTAAGGGAGTTGGGTGGGGTTGTTGCGAGGGCAACAAAGAGCATGCAGGCAGGAGGGCGGGATGAGCCTGTTAAACCGCTACATTTAGTCTTTAGGAGTTGGAGGCCTCAGCTATGCCTTTGGGACAGTGGCGACCCTCAGCTCCATCTCTGTAGGGGAAGAGACACTCTGCTACAGTCCACAGGGGCTGTTGTACGTGATCATGGAACTGGTAAACCATAAAAGTGTGCTATTTACTATATATAGGTATGTTTTTGTGTGCGGGTGTGCGTGCTTGAATCTGTTTCTGATGCAGGCTAAGCTGGCACCTGACTGCTCAACAAAAGCCAGTGTCACAGGTTAAAGGTCAAAAGTCATGATTATATGGTGGGCACTCTGAATAGTCAGCAGTTAAATCACTCCTCACTTCTGTTTAACTCGCTCTCACTCTACCTCGCCGGAGCGTGTGATCTGTAAGGGAGCTCAACGACACGCAACCACAGCAGATGGTTCAGCCCGTCTCCGGCTGCCCGGGGTTTTACCATCACACATCGCTGACCTCCCTGACAAAGGGACAAAAGAAGAAGAACTCCGACCTGCAGGACGGCCACATGGACTGCACGGCAAACCGATGATCTGGGATTGCAGCATGTTTTTGTTTATCTTTTTAAACTTTTGTTTTCATTTTTTCCCACGTTTTTATGCTCTTCTCCATCAGGCGTATGGTTTCTCCTGCCTCAGGCTGTTGTTGTGTCTGGGGAAGTTGACATTTTCCTAGTTAGTAATAGCTGAACCCCTTCTTTGTCCTGTGCGGTGGTGCTTCAGGCTCTCTCTCCCTACTTTGGGATGCTCTTTTGAGGCACTTGCCGCTGCTTTTTCGCTGTTTCGTGTGCTCAGCTCCCTTTCTGTCCTCTGTGCCTTTATTCCCTCTGCCCCTCATCTTAATCCAGAACGTAAGCCTACCGCCAAGCGTAAAGGCAGTTCAGAGGAAGAGAGAGAGAGCGAGAGAGAGAGAGAGAGAAAGAGAGAGAGAGCGAGAGAGAGAGATACTAGTGATTTTAAGTAATAAAAAATTAGAAAACAATGCACTGGTGTTGTTTTGCATTGGATTCCATTATTTCTGAATAATGCCTTACTTTATGATCATTCTAAAACTAATGGGTTTCATATAGGATATCTCTGAAAGTTTATCATTCCTCACAAACTTTCCAGTATGTGAACTTAGGGAAATGTGTGTATGTGCATGTGTGTGTGTATGTGTGTGCGCGCGTAGGATTTAGTGACCCTTCTTGTCAGCTCAGAAACCATTTCCTTTGTTGTCTCATCAAAGCCAAACTTGCCCCATCGCTATAAACTCAGCAGGGGAAAAACCACACTTTTGCACTGTTGCCCCCAGCTACCCCCCACTGCCTATGTGGTAACCTCCACCCCCCCAGATTGTGTGCACCCTTCATTTCCTCCTCGCCTTTCACACCAGAGCCATTCCAGTCAGAAGCTCCGTTCCCAAGCCACTGGTCACATTTGAGTGACTCAGCCCTTGTGCTGACCTCATGTTTACAGCACGTATGCAGAAACCATTTCCATGGTTTATGACTTGGATTGCTGAGGTATATATGATGAGCAGTACTGCCCTCTGCTTCTGACGCAGAGGTCACACGCAGGTAAATGGATGACAGGCATGGCGACAGGGTCTGCCCTGTGTCACTGTCCTGCAGGTGAGTGAGGTAGTGCACTGTCCTCAGAGGTAGTGTATAAACTGTCGTCCCATGTCCAAATCTTGTCGGCATGTCTATGTATGTGACATCTCCCTCTCTCTCTCCCTCTTTCCCTCTCTCTCTCTCTCTCTCTCTCTCTCTATTCTTTATTCATTATGCTGGCTTTTAACAATTTTGAATTGATTGTGATGAGAAGCGTCAGGATTAAACCCAAACCAAACATGAACACGATGGACTTTGAGTCTGTTATTGAGGCTTTAAACAATCTAATGGCGTTATGGAGCACTGGGTTACCGCGCGCGCCATCTGCTACGCAGTAACTATTACTGCTGTCTTTCTGATGTAGTCCTCACATCTCTCTCTTTTTCCCTCACTCCATGATATTGCATTACATAAGAGAAGAGCAGAAGAAATGGAACAGGAGGGCAAAATGATAAGGAGGAATTGATGGATGAGTGAGCGTATATATAAAAGACATGGATGGATGGATGGATGGATGGATGGATGGAGTGCATGCTGACTGTCTTCACCCATGGCTATCATCTTCCTCACCAATGTGTTCTCCACTTCTGTCTTTCATTCTATTGCTTATAGAATTATGTAAACCTCAGCCAAAACACACGCACACACACATGCACGCACACACACATACACACACACACTCACACACACGCGCACCCACGCACACACACACACACACACGCACGCACGCACGCATACACACACGCGCACATGCACACACACACATACACACGCACACGCACGCATGCACACATACACACACACACACATGCACGCACGCACACACGCACACACACACACATACACGCATGCACGCACGCACACATACACACACACACACACACACACACGCATGCATGCACGCACACACACACACACACGCACACACATACACGCACGCACACACACACACCCCAGCACAGACGTGCAT
>NC_137519.1:5715000-5722500 GCF_041902795.1 Electrophorus electricus
CACACACACACACACACACACACACACACACACACAGACACACACGACCAAAGTTGCAGCAGGTGAAATATCTGGAAATCCAGCTTTGCAAAGTAGCGTCTGTGTTATACATGACTGATGTGTCAATGGGGAGCAAAGAGAAATAAAGGGAGGCAGAGAGAGCACCTGGAAGGAAGGAATGTGTTTATATACGACTGCACGGCCTGTTGCAAATACAAGGCCATTCATTATGGCTGTGGCAAAAATAGCCAAGACCGAGGGACTATGGGAGTTGGAGTCCCTTGAGATTCAACACTGCCAAAGAGAATGAACCACAGAACACAGCCACAACCACCGCATCTGTGGGAAACCAGGAAACACACACACACACACACACACGCAGCTAATGCTAGTCACACATGCCAAGCTCCTTTTGCTCCTTTCAGGATTTTTGCCAAATGCTAAAACTTTGCTCCACTTCCCATCTTCCCATCCCACTGAGCCTGAGAATGTCACCTTACCCTCATTTACTGGCTCACTCATTCACTCTCTCACACACATTTGCTCACTAACACACAGAAATACACACATTTATTCACTAACTTATTCAGGCCGTCTTTCTCTCTCTGATGCATGCGTTTATTTATTTATTCGTTCACACCCTCACACATAATTGCGTGCTCGTGTACTCTCTCTCACTCACTCTCTCACACACACACACACACACACACACACACACTGGTGACTCATCACACCTTGGAGGTGGCTGCTCTGGGCCAGAACCACGGGAGCCAAATATGGCCATGTTTAAGGGAGCGGCAAGCCTGCCCAGGTTACGGCGGGTCCCTGCCTGCAGCTGCGGCTGTCCTGACACTTCCACTGTCCTGGCTGCTGCTCTGTGCTATCTGAGCGGGAGATGAGAGGGCACCACACGGGGATGAAATCAAAGGACACGGTAATGAAACGTCCATCTCTCCCTCTCTTTACATACTCTCTCTCCCACCAGCCTGTTTCTCTGCCTGTATTCATCTCCCACAAAGCAACCGTATTCATTAGGAAGCCCCCCTCCACACACACACACACACACACACACACACACACACACACACACACACACACACACGTTCTCCCAGTTGTCCCATGGGGATGGATGTTAGCAGACTGTCATTTTGAATTTCCAAATAAAGTTTTGAGTGTTTGGATAATGCCAGAGATCTTGGTCACACAGGGACCTTTCTCATCGCCGCAAAGTACGGCACACATTTTTCATGGTTGTGGGTGATCACACACGTCTGGTAGCATGTATTCAGTGGGATTGATTCTCTTTATGAGGCCCTGGAGTGTGCGTGTGTGTGTGTATGTATGTATGTATGTGTGTGTGTGTGAAGGGAAAGAGAAGGAGATATAAGCATACAAGAGCAGCATATAAGCATGTGGTTGTGTGTTTGTGTGTTTGTATTATGGGATATGTGATGAGATGAGTCTATGCTTCAGGTCACAGGGACATCCCTGATCCTTTTAAAAGAACTACCTAAAGATGTCATCCATCTTTTTTATCCTATACAATAATTATGACCTTTCTCTTTCTATCTCTGGCCAAACATGTGGATATCGGTGCTTAAACTGATAATCTTGCCTGGCCACTGGCAATGTACTTTGTAGTTGGCGCATGTGATCGCTGGCCAACCAAATCCTTATTGCAGATTATTTTTTGACATGGTTAAATATGGTACTGATATTACATCTAACACCATCTGCCTGGCTAGGAGAGGCCTCTGTGTGTGTGTGTGTGTGTGTGTGTGTGTGTGTGTGTGTGTGTGTGTGATGGTGCATGAGGGCAGTTAGGGGGTGATAAGATATTTACCACATTACAGGTTATACATGACTCTGAAGTGCCAGAGATGTGTCATGCTCTGTCATCCACAAGGTCAAAGACTTTAACTGTGTTCTCATGTCACATGTCACATGTACAGGCTCACACACATGCCTGAAAACACACACACACACACACACACACACACACACACACACACACACACACACACACACACACACACACACACACATTTGCTCTTATTTAAATAGTCTTCTACTCTCATACACATTTTCTAGAGCTTTAACTACTGCTGTCTAAGTGCTCTAATGTGGTTGAGAGTAAGGTCTGAGGTCAGCTATGAGCCTGCCCACATGCTCTTTTTCAATTGGCTGCAAAAGGTAAGAGCTGATCCTGATCCTCTGAGAATACAGACATAAAGAAATATATAGACAGAGACACATGCAAGCCACAAGGAAGATGCGGGTAGCTGGTGTGTGTGTGTGGTGTGTGTGCATGCAATGTTCTCTGCGATTCATGTGTGTTTATCACACAGAGACTGACAAATAACGTGCGACAGTCATTTTGAGAACAGTAGATTCTACCACACATACTACAGAGAGAGAGAGGCGCTGGTTCACTTGTCATACATATACCCAAACATACACAATCACAATCTATGGGCACATGGGAACACTACAGACCCCAAAGACAAAAAAACAGTGCAGCATACAAGAATAAACACATAAAGATAGGTAACAGAGTCTGTGCGATACCACACGGCTCACACATCTGCATGCCCTCATCTCTGCCATCTTCCAAACAGAAGCAAAAACAGGTAAAGACTGGTGCAGGTTTCCTGTTTCCCTTCGTTATCTGTTTGTTGTTTTTGTTCCCTAAAAGTGAAAACAAAAGCTCTTTCTTTCTGCATCCCCGTCGGAGGTTTTGAGGATTATCGTGGCATGGTCGCTTCCACTTGGCCGTCAGAGAGAGCCCTCGGTCGACTGCCGTGTTCTGTGACGTTACAGTAGCAGTTGCACTTTTGGGGAAGCTCACCCATGTTGCTGATGACAGTACATGTGAGGGGGTGAGCGAGTGGGGTCGGGGGGTGTTAGCACAGCAGATGTGAAAAGAGCCACTTTTATGGTGAAAAGAGCATGAGTTCAGGCATATCTCATACATGAGCGTGGTGGAAGTGTGTGTGTGTGTGTCAGCGTGTAGCGTCATGCATATGTGTGTGTGCATGACGTCAATGTACAATGTCCCAAGCATTTGTGTGTGGGTGTGTGAATGGCGTCAGGGTATGGTGTTCCTCACATATGTGTGCATGCTAGTGTGTGTGTTTGCATGGCATCGGTGTATAATGTTGTGTAAGCATGTGTGCATGAGTTTGTGTGTGTGTGTGTGCAGGGTGTTGGTGTATAGTGTGGCATACACATGCGTGCATGCATGTGTATCTCTGTTTGTTTGCATGGTAGTGGTGTGTAGTGTTGCATGAATGTATGTGTGCATGCATGAATGTGTGTGTCTGTGTTTGTATGCATGTATGGTGTCAGCATATAGCACTGCATATGTGTACATGCATGTTTTTGTGTGTGTGAAGGGTGTTGGTGTATAGTGTTGTGTATGCATGTATGCCTATATATATATATATGTATGTGTGTGTGTGTGTGTGCATGGTGTTAGAATATAGTGTTGTATACGTGTGCATGCATGCATGCATGCATGCTTGTGTGTGTGTGTGTGTGTTACTATTCTCAGGTACCAGCTGTGACAGGAAGCAGAACAGCACAGTCTATATATAGATTCTATAGAGTTTGATAAACACACTAGCAGTTCATCCTGGGGTCCCTACCTTGCTTTCTTCTGCATTTGAGTGTGTGTTTGTGTGTGTGTGAGTGTGCGTATATGTATGTGTATGTTAGCACAACAATGGTGTTGCATTAGAGGCATTTCTGAAGCACAACCTTTTCCATTCTGCAGTCGTTTCTATATGAGGGAAGGTGAACACAACTTTAACTCTGATCGTGAGATATCCCTGCCTTGCTGACACTGGTATGCGGGTGGTATTTCCTGTTATATCTTTACTGCTGAACGTTGGTCTGCCCGTTGTCTGCTGCCGTCTGCGTCTGTATCATAATCTCTTTCATGTGTCTTACATGTTGGATGTTAATTTATTGCACTTGTATAATGTTTGACACACATGGTTACTGATCTAACTGAATCGAGCGTACCTTTTCACAGCACTCTAACTCAACTGCAAAGGTCTATTATTTATATGTTGTGCCCCAGAGACATTTCACTATATCTGTAAATTCAGAGTTTTATTTGCATCATTAATGTAATACATAGAGTGAGACTGAAAGGGAAAAATATATTAATTAGCAAAGCGCACATGAGCAGGCTACCATCAGGACAAGAGTATTGTCTCTCTGTCATATCATTTAGCTACAGTCTGAGCATCCTATTCTGTGTGTGTGTGTGTGTGTGTGTTTGAAAGCACCAAAGCACTGTGTTACTCACTGGGTAATATGAGGTCATCTTAGACCAAACACACAATGCCTCTGTCTTGTTGTGTGCTTTCATTTGAGGTAAATGCTTAAAGGCAGGGGAGTAACTGTTCCTGTGTAAGTGGAGGAGAAGGGGAGGTGTGTGTCATGGCCTAGATACACAATGTGATGACATCATTCTTGCCAAGCAGAAAACCCCTCATTAATGACAGTTTAGAAACACAGCATGATTCACAGTGACCTTTTCATAACCCCAGATGCTGTTTTTATACTCAGCACACACACACACACACACACACACACACACACACACACACACACACACACACACACACACTCAGAGTCACCTGCACAGGTGGACAGAGTGAACTCATTTGAAGTTCACTCCAGTGGAAACAGCAAGATTCACGTCATCGCAGTTATTAAAGACACTGTGTCAAAAGCCATGCCCCACCCCTTAAACCCCTCACCACCACCATAACACACACACACACACACACACACACACACAGTGTCCTTAATAACCCTTGTGTATGGTGTGTCCTGCAGGCAGTTGTATGCTTTTATAGTCATGACTGGCTATAATGCAGAAGAAAGAAAAAGAGCCTAAGAAAATGTGTGATACAGCGCGTGCTTGTATGTGTGTGTGAGTGAGAAAGACAAAGAAGTGTGATGGTGTGAGAAGGATAAATAGGATGTGACTGAACATGACAATTAGTGTGTGTGTGTGTGAGAGAGAGAGAAAGTGTATGTGCAGGTGTATGTGGGTGCTGGCAAGCATAATGGGAACGGAGAAATTTAGCAGAAAAAGGTTCACGTCGTTCATGGCATTCATCTGGAAAAAGCTCATGCACGCCCACACACTCGTGCACACCCAGTCACATATACACAGCAGCTGTTTTGATACCCCAGGACAAGAAAATTAATTTATTTTAGGAACCAAGCTGAAAGAAGTAGTGACATCATGGTGTATGTTGTTTTGGGGTGAGTGAGTGAGTGAGAGAGAGAGAGAGAGAGAGAGAGAGAGAGAGAGAGAAACATAGGGAGCTTAACAGTAATTGCATGGTTGGACTGATGCCTAGTTTATAATGTCTCTAGGTGAAAATCACAATAAAATTGCAGGGGTGCATGGGGCCATATGAGTATTAATCGAGACTGCCGTTGCTCCCTCTCTCGTTCTCTTGCATTCTCTCTCTCTCTTGCTCTCTGTCTCTCTCTCTTCCTCTCTGTCACTCCGTCTGGCCTTCAGTATGATTTGTGGTTGCATTCTTTCCCACTTCCTCTCTGAGTTTTGACTAAGGTGTTAAGTTTTCAAGGTCTTGTTCTCACACAGTGAGACACATACAAACACATACACGTACGTGTATCATTGTTTGCATTGGTCAGAAAATGATGTGCTGGGGCTGCTGATGAAACTGTAGCTCAGCTGTTCTGAGTTGCTCAAACTGTAGCTCAGCTGTTCTGGTAAATTCAAACTGTAGCTCAGCTGTTCTGAGTTGCTCAAACTGTAGCTCAGCTGTTCTGGTCAATTCAAACTGTAGCTCAGCTGTTCTGGTAAATTCAAACTGTAGCTCAGCTGTTCTGGTAAGTTCAAACTGTAGCTCAGCTGTTCTGATTTGCTCAAACTGTAGCTCAGCTGTTCTGATTTGCTCAAACTGTAGCTCAGCTGTTCTGATATGTTCAAAGTCAGTGGCATCTGGTTATTTTCATTTTTTAAAATAAACATTTTTAAATAATAAATAACTATTTAATTATGAATGTGCTAAATAAATGCACAATAATGTATAATATTCTAAAATATTTTGGGGGCAAATTAGCTTTGTGGTTCATCAGTTCTCTCTTGTGAGGCGCAAGAAATATCATCCAAGCAGAGCAGCAGCCATTTACTGAGCGTTGCTGACACAAGAGACGCACATAGCGACATAAATTTAGCCAATCAGTGTCCTCGAATCTGATGCCCAAAGGCCCTTCATTAATCACCCCCAAGCAGAATCAATGTTGGAGTAGAGACAACAGATATTATTGATAACAGAGTCAGTCAGTGGTGGAGTAGGGACAACTGATGTTATTGACAGTAAAGAACGCAATTAGTCAAGATGGCATTTCAGGTGCCCCAAATTCAATAAGGTCTCTTCTCTAAATATACTTAAGAGAACTTGTGTGGAGAAACTACACATTGCTGGATAGCTTGATAAGATGGCTGGCTAGCTAGTCAAATGTATTGTGCATTTTGTTGGTTATTTTTTCATTTATAGTACCAAACACAAAGCAATAGAGCTTTCATTTTGATACCTAATTATGAGGGCCTTTTAAAATGCAAGTGTTCTATTTGTTTAAAAATGTTTTCCTTGAGTTAACAAAATATTCAAATATTTTTCTATCGATGCATGCTGTACATACTATCTGAACACACTAGAGCTGCAACTAATGATAATTCTCATTTATTAGTAGTATTTTTAATGCCAATCAAATAGTTACTGGCTATTTCAATAGTAAGTTGTATTGGGATGGTTTTTGAAACTGACTGTGTCACCAACAGCACCATCTACTATACTTTTCACCAGCCACCATTGCACAAACTAGCTCAGCTATTCTAATATGCCCTACAGCTCAGTTGTTCTGATATGCTCAAACTAAAGCTCAGCTGTTCTGATATGCTCCAACTACAGATGAGCTGTTCTGATATACTCAAACTACAGCTTAGCTGTTCTAATATGTTCAGTTGTGTAGACATGCGTATGTATTGGAGTATGTGACTAAAGCACAGATTTATTCTGACTAAACTGCTCCCTCTACTGTTGAACGAATTGTATTACAGTAAAATGTAAGTGCCACATACAACGAGAAACGAGAGCCTGTACATACATGTCCAATTAAACACACACACACACACACACACACACACACACACGCATACAGACCTGGACAGCTAAGATTCTTCTTTGTGTTCTAAACAATTCTATCTGCAGAGAACATTTTATATATACCAATCTGTGCGCGCAATATGTGTCCTGAACATAATACTGCAGGTAAACACAAAATAAACAGCTATTGTCTTTATTTATCTCTGTACACATCTATATTTCTAGGCTCCTGATTTAGATATTTGTGATTTTTTACAGGCAGTGATATTTAAACAAGAAACAGCATTTTAAACAGAAAAGCACATCATTAAACTTGATTCAATTACGGTAACGT
>NC_137519.1:5725000-5820000 GCF_041902795.1 Electrophorus electricus
GCGATCCACCGAGTTTGTCAGCTGTAGGTCAAACACACACACACACACATTCAGTTGTTTCACTGACATTGATACATTGTCACTAGTAGTTGCAACTCCAAGCCAAAGAGGAACAAAGATTTTCAAGCAAATTTTTAAAATCTTTACATTTTCTTTCATGACATGAAAATAGCTCAGTGTTACTCTGCTGGATGTGCTGTATATTGGTCTACCAGTGTTCTGACCATTCAGAAACTTATTCAAATTACAGACCATACATTTCCCCACAATCACTTACTCCTGCCTTAATCATGTCATATATGGACTTGAAAAGCAAAAGTTCATTTTTATAGCGAGCATCTCCGTATCTCCCTCTTAGCTGCTCAGTTCCTATTAAAGTCTAAGGGGGACTGGACATTTCTCAGTTACTATTATTGGACTACTGAAGAGCCCTCTGCACAGGACTTCTCCATCTCTTATCACTTTTATATCACACCTTAAGATTCATCCTTTCTCTAATAAAAATGGTTTTATTTTTAAAACATTGTTTTATCTGTCAGGTTTTATGTAGTTGCTTTGTATTTGTGTCCTATTGCGTTTTACTTTGTTAGTTTTGCAAATGTATCTTAATAGATATGTATTGTTACAAAATATTCATTAGAAAATAATGAAACATTACAAAATATTTACATTTATTACAAATTAATTAATATAACTAAATATAGTAGTTAAAAAATAATACTATAACATTTATTTATCTTTTTGGGGGGATATTGTTTCTATCACTTAGTTATATTTTTTCTGCTCATTGTGATTTAAATTATTTTATAGCTCTTTGGTCAACATTTGTTGATTTTAAATGTGCTTTAGAATTAAATCTGACTTGACATGACTCACCAACTCCAAGTCAGAGTTTTCTGGCTCAAAGCCAGTTGGCAGACTGATGTCCAATACCGCCATCCGCACCTGGTGTGTCTCCAGAGCTCTGATTGGACGAGAGTGTTTGCAAGCTTCTGAACACAACTCCACAATGCATTAATGCATTTAGAATCTACATGTTAATGACTCACCTGACTGTGATGTTGAGTGTGTACGACTTCTCTACATCTGGTGGGGGCTTCTCTATAACACATGGGGAAAGTTTAGAGCAGTGGCCCCTAGCTGAATTGAGGCTAGCCGAAGCGATCCATATGTGCAGACAGAACTGCAAGTCTACAGTTATATTTGCTCTTATGTAAATTACATCAGGCAGGAATTGGTGGCTACTACCTTTAACTCCTTATTAGTGGTGAGAGCATTTGTTAATGGGCTTATTATGCAGTATAATGAGCTTATTATGCAGTATAATGAGCTTATTATGCAGTATAATGAGCTTATTAGGCAGCTGCAGAAAGCGAGTGTGGGGCAAACAAGAGATACGCGCACCACTGCTCTCGCTGATGGAAACATCCAGCTCAAAACCATTACAGGAGCTCTTCTCATACACGTCAGGCAGCTGGTTATACACTGTAACCACCTGCAGGGGGAAAGAGACAACGAGAGAGAGAATGCTTGAATAACGACAGCTGATCCTGCTAGTAAATCCGATCAGATGTCCGTGCTGCGTTTGCCTGGTTTATACCTCCAGGATTCCTTGTCCATGCCCTGAGGCCATCACTGTGAAGTCCTGATCTAGAGGAACCTGAATGAGATTCTCAAAGTGTGATGATGAGCGGATGAGGGGTACATGCATAATTCTATGACTCATAGCAGGGTGGGGAGTGGTTAGCGGAGACTGACCCGTGAGGAGCGAGCCACGTGTGCCAGCCCGCGGGTGAAGGCCCAGCGTCTGTCTGAGCGCCCGGGGATACTGAGCTCAACCTGCAGGTCCAGGTTTGATGGAGGCAACCTCACCAGGAACTCAGACAGGGCCTGCAGAACTACCATGGTGGACTAAGAGGAAGACAGAATGAGTCGGTGTCTTGTCACGGCATACAGCACGCTGGGTGACGGACAACTCTCACACGCGGAACGTACCAAAGATTACGTGGTGCAGATACGTATTAACTTTTGTTTAGGAGTAGTCACATGGGATGTGATCACTCAGTTTGTCTGAAAGGAGAATGACGTCTCCCACGTTTTGTGATATCTATTGTGGAACTAGAGCTGCTTAAGATCAAAACCATTACATTGTCTGGCTTGTGTGATTCCGTGACGAGACTGACTGACGGTGAAAAGATGACAGCACAGGGATAAGGCCGGAAGTTGTGGCAGGTGGTAACACCTCCTTGTTTTGTGTGAGGTATGGTTAGCCAATCAGGCCAATTTACAGGATTCACACCAAACCAGATATTATTGTGAAACTTATGATACTGTAACTGGGTTTAGCAAGACTGGCAGCCAGGCAGCAGTGTGTCGGGTACCTGGGTAGATCCGTATCCCCCGCCCACCCGACGCTGTTGGTTCAGCCACTTGAAGGGGGCGGCAGCTTCCTGCACGTGTCCTCCTTTGAGAAGCGCGAGCAGCGCATAGCCTGTCGCTTCCAGCGTGAAGAACTGGTTGCTGGAGTCCGGCCAGTGGGTTCGGTCTGAAATCAAGAGGAAAAGTGATGGTAATCAGTGATTATATGCAAAAACATGTCGGTGAATATGTTAAAATTCTCAGCCACAAAAATAGCCAGAGGTAAGTTCTAGGTAAAAAATAACAGAAACCTATGAGGAAAACGGGATTTTTTTTTTTTTAATAAAAATTTCTTTAAAGGTCTAGTGCAGAGTGAGGTTGTGTCCTCTGAGAAGTCGTCAAGTACCTGGTGATGCAGCCTTCAGTAACACACTCTTTTTGCAGCCCTGGTTACTGACAGCCAGCGCGTAGCATGCTATCGCCACTGAGTAGGGCCGCTTCAGCTGCGAATAACGCTCATTCAGATACTCGCCTGCTCTCCGGAATCTCGTCTGCAAAGTACATCAGTATTTCAGATGTAACCACTGCACTGGTTACCCCAGGAACGTCACGGAAACACTGGTAACGTTAAGATTAACTGAAAACAATAGAGCAGCGAGCTGTGAGGAAATGAACCACCAAAAACCAGTTGATCTGGATTACTCAGATACAAGTTAGAATCTGAGGTAAGTGCAATTACAGTAGAGAAGACATCCTACCTATGTTAAAGGAAGAAAATTCTAATTTACAGTTTCCACATAACCCCCAAAACACAAAGTTTCCTTTGTTAGTTTTGCACTGGATATAGAGGCTAATCTAACTAGCAAGTATCATTGAAAGATTTTACCATAAATACATGGCCAAATCTGATTCACTTGCTTCCAAAAACATTTACTTCTTAAGTAATGTCACACAGCTTGACGTGATGTCATTTGTAAAAACTACACCGTGTATGATATAACATTATGGAATCTTGGACAATCAAAATTACATTCTTTCTTTGAATGTGAAATCACACTGGAATGCTAGAAGTTATTTTGATGATAACATAATTTCACTGTGAACACTGGTTTGTAAATAAGGACTACCAGTATTCATGATCTCTCAAGAAAGTAATTGTAGAGCTTGCCTTGTAATTGCTAGTTGTAATGCAAAACTCAAAGGCAAAACATTGAACACCAAACATCTGTACAACGTACATTGAACATTTATAGTCAGAAATGTAGAAGCTTGGCCTTATCAGAACATCTGTTCATTAGTTTAGGCTTGACCTTAGAGCATTGTATAGTCTAAAATTTAGCACCTGTGTTTGGATTCACTTGTTTGTCTTTATCACGTTTGGTGGTTGTGTATTGTGTGGGAGAAGGTCTTACCGTTTAGTGGTATTATTGTATTATGCACCTGGTGTCCCAGTAAATACATTTTTATTTGGAACAATCTATGTGGGTGTATTGGTTCTTGGTTAGTGTACTAGTTGTTCACGTTCTCACCTAGGCCAGAGCCTACAAGTGGGCAGGTAACAGGTGATATACAGGAATGACTGTTGTCAGCTCTTCATTTTATTTAAAGTACAGTATTCTCTAAAAGTGTTTGAATGCTGTTGTTGGACATGTGTGTTTGTGTGTGTGTGTGTGTGTGTCTGTGTGTGTGTTACCTCTGTGTTAATTTCAGGATCATCACAAGTAAAATATTTTTGAGCCTCAGCCAAAGCTATTAGTACAAAGGCAGTTAGGGTCTCCCTGGATTCAGCACCCCGAAGGCCTCCCTACAGACACACACACACACACACAGAGTCAGTACATAAACGCAGTAATAAACACCAAACTGACTTCAGCAAGTACAGACTCTGTTGTTTGAGACATTTTCCTTTTTGTTTTACCCAAAAATTAATAATGGCTGATTTTCAAAGTACTCTGTCATATGCTGATCATGCACATATTTAACTGTATGAAATCTTCATCTGTGATTATGGCTGTAAGTGCCTTTTGAAACCCTAAAGAACCATGCTAAGGTTTCTGAGGCACGAGGCCTTTCCAGGCAGCCCAGCAGTGTGACTGGACAAGGTTCAAGTAGCTCTGGGTTCCCATAAGCCATACCAACCCTAACAGGAGGAGCTGGAGGACACCAGCCTGAGCTCTAGCATACTGACTGGACTCAATGTCCACTTCTACAACAAGAGTCCGGTTTTTATGTCATTTTACAATGCTTTTTGGCATTTTAGGGGCGCATTGCAGGGATGTGAACTTTAAGAAGGAGGCTGTGGGATTGGAAGACTGGTATACAACTTGGTCCACTCACGCTTATGAAATGTTCGCCTGCCAACTACAGACATTCCTATAAAGTCACTGTTTCTAATCTACAACGAGCAGGGACGTGCTGGGGTGCAAAACGTGTCCTGTTGGCTCTTCCCTCGTCTACAGTTCTCTCACCGTCATGGAGATGGTGTAGACAGGGTTGTCCTCTTTGAAAGCTCCAGACGAGAGCTGCTTGTGCTTGAGGAGGTAGAGTAGCGGCCCGCACACATGCTGCTTATTCACATTGGTGAGGTGATGAGCCATAGCGAACACCTTCACTACATACGCTGTGATCCTGAGAGACAGGAGGCCACAGAAGAGACAGCAGAGGTGGATGGAAGGCCTCTTCCAGACGTTTTTACATGCAGTAATTCCAATTATCTTTTGTGAAGTCTGTGGTTACCAGGTGCTGGTTCCTTCATTTTGGTAGGGTGGGTATGAATCATCCTTTTTGCAGTAATGAAGCTGTTTCTCATAGCCTAAGACAAAAGCACAGAGACAATTTGTCAAACACATTACACATTTATTATGCATTATGCTGACATTTTGGTTCTACTGGATGGAACCAAGCAGCAAAACAGTACTTGTATGCAGACCCACGTCCTTTGAGTTCCTGCAGGAACTGTTTCCATGCAATTGATTACTTAGACATAATACAGGTCACTTTATATGAGAAAGTAAACACAATTTACTACATATAAATGTATAAACCTAACCAAAGATGAACTTCAAAGTCTATCTGCAATGCACAGCTGTCTGTGTTAATTAATCCAAAGATTCTAAAGTGAAATGGGAACCACAATACACATTCCTGCATCTCACCTTCACCTCACTGAAAGCACTCACCTCTTTTTCTTGCTTTTTGTGCATCCCACTATTGTTACCCCTCCACTGTCCTGTTCATCACTGGCTCATCTATCCATCACGCCACGTGTCTGTTATCCGTTCGTCCGTCTGTTGTTCTCACCTTTCTGTATGTAGGAGAGGGCCTCATCTCTGCGCTGCGGTCCCACGCTGTCCCACTGGTTGCTGCGGTCCAGGTAGTGTGCAGCTATCAGGGGCAGCGTGATGCTGGCCAAGTTTTGCTCCACACAGCCGCCGGGCATCCGGATCAGCGCCGCCAGAGAGTCCTTGTTGATGGAGTTCTCAATGCTGTCTGCCAGCAAATCACCTACACACGACCAAAAATTTGTAATATGGCAGGAATATCAAAGTTTTCGATATAAAAGTTTAAAGTCTCATTTGAACTGGGTGTTTTTACCTAATGAAGTTTATTTCTAAGTGATTTGACTGGAAACAAATAGAAAGTATTTAGATGTAATGTGTATTTAATTGAATTTTTTTTAAAACTCAATTAAATTAAACTAGAATACCCACAAAACAACATTTGGTGTACTGGATTCACATCTGGACTGATTTAGTAGCTCTGTGGATTAAAACCACTACAGATGTTACATGGTTTTGCCGGTTATGTACTTATTAAATATTCACCTCTAACATTGACAAATGTTTCTGGCAGAGAGTTTGGAACCACAGAGCTCAGTTTAGCTTTTCCCACGTTAATCAGCTGCTTCCCACCTGAGTATGAAACACATACACATGCACACAGACACACACACACACACACACACAGTGATCTGGAAGTGTGCCCTGTGGGAAGTCTGTGGAATGTATTTTTGACCCTCTATAATTCTCAAATTATTTTTATAACATTTTAAAACATTTAAACCACTATGAATGCTGAAAAAATGTTTGCTTAACACGAGTATTTTCTTAACTAGATGTCCTTTAAAGCAAATCTCAGTGTTTTGTAGTGTAATCTTTATCTACCGCATTTGTAATGTATAGTTACTACAGACAATAATTTTGATACCTGTAAGACAAAAGAATGGAAAAGAACAGAATTTTCCCAGAGGAAGGAGAATGGTGTTCCCACAAATGTTCAGTTATTCCCTAACTGCATAAAAACTGTTACACTCTAACAATAAATGTGTTAGGATGAGAGCAATATGAAAGCTATTTTAACATTGGTAGTTTATCAAACAATGTAGCAAAATAGTTCAAAGACTGCTTACTTTTGCTTTTGGCTTTGTGGTATTTATGTTTAAAGCAGTAACACATTTCCCCTCAGCTGACCATACACTACAGACATGGGAGATAACTGACCATAGGCTATAGATATAAAAGATAACCGACCATACGCTACAGATATGGGACATAACTGACCATACACTAGACATGGGAGATAACTGACCATACACTACAGACATGGGAGATAACTGACCATACGCTACAGACATGGGAGATAACTGACCATACACTACAGACATGGGAGATAACTGACCATAGGCTATAGATATAAAAGATAACCGACCATACGCTACAGATATGGGACATAACTGACCATACACTAGACATGGGAGATAACTGACCATACACTACAGACATGGGAGATAACTGACCATAGGCTATAGATATAAAAGATAACCGACCATACGCTACAGATATGGGACATAACTGACCATACACTAGACATGGGAGATAACTGACCATACACTACAGACATGGGAGATAACTGACCATACGCTACAGACATGGGAGATAACTGACCATACACTACAGACATGGGAGATAACTGACCATAGGCTATAGATATAAAAGATAACCGACCATACGCTACAGATATGGGACATAACTGACCATACACTAGACATGGGAGATAACTGACCATACACTACAGACATGGGAGATAACTGACCATACGCTACAGACATGGGAGATAACTGACCATACGCTACAGACATGGGAGATAACTGACCATACGCTACAGACATGGGAGATAACTGACCATACACAAGATGTGAGAGATAACTGACCATGCGCTACAGATGTAGATATCTTAAATTTTACAATATTATTTATTTATGCTCTGACTGTATTTTCTATCAAGCCCGGAAGAGGCCACAATAGGATTTTTTTTATTGTGCACAATATTAAATTTGGCAAGCAAATTAGATTAACGTGACAGAATGTGATCTCACTGCTGTCTCCATTTTCAGCAGGATTCAGCACATAACTCCTCACATCCATTGTCTGAATGCCTTCCACCTGCAACACACACACACACACACACACACACACACACACACTTCAGACACCATATACATAGAGGTGTGGAGATAACACATGAACTGAATACAAATTTTGGGCATGTGGACTGTCATGAAGGGCTCCTGATGTCACAATTTTGGTGGTTCACAGTAACAAAAAATCAAAATAGTTCCTCCTGATTTCCTGTCATTTGATCACAATGGCTATGAATAGAAGAGCTGGAGACACCAGGACAGCAATATAAAATGCTGTCATGTATAATTGTGTCAAATTGTTGTCATGTATAACTGTGTCAGAAAATGTCATGAATAATCATGTCATGAAATGTTGGGCTATACATATAAAGCTACATTTTCCATTTAGAGCAGACTCTCACCACCACACGCAGAGTCTTCCTGATGGCGTCCTGTCCAGATAAATAGTGCGACACGGCAGTGACCTGTAATGGGAGCTCTCCTGCTCGGAGCGGAACCACCGTGTAGCGGAGCAGCTGTGAGGAACGTGCTCGCACATACACGTGCTGCTTATGATCACCGGTAAACGCCACACTGCACATGTCCTCTGTCTTCTGTAGGATCACCAACACCTACACACACAGACATGCAAACAGAGAACTGTAAATATATGGAAATCACTTAAAATGTCTGCTGTATTTACATTTTTTTAATGACTAGGTTCATTAATAAGAGTGTTGAAATGAAACAAAAATTATTTTACTGACTCAAACAGTCCAGAGAACAGCACAAATACATTAATTGAAACCAGAACATTACAAACACAATGCATTTAATTAAAAATGCTGCATTTGTGGAAACAATCAAAAGCTAACAGTGCTAAGACATTACTGTTATTAAGCCACAACACAGTTCAAAAAACATTTTTAAAAGCACAGCATTTGAAGTGGCTCCCAAGAGGTTTAAAACTCTGCTATGAAAAGTAATGACATCACATATAGTACACACTATCATCTTCTAACCAGCCACAGAGAATGAGAATGTTCTATACTACAGAAATTACATTGTACCCAGCTAAATAGACATGGTATGAACTGTACTGGCAAAGGGATTATGCATGTTTAGAAATGCTAAACAATAATGCAAATGAAATCCCTAATTAATTATTTGCTAATGAACACAAAAGTTCTTTTTTTAACAAATGGAACTTTAGACCTAATCATCTTCTTTTTCAGGCAAATGACTTTTGGTAATCTGTTAAAGGCCCAAGAGCTGATTGGTGGCTGCAGTCAGGTGCAAAATACATTTTTACATTTTTCCTAAATTAAAAAATAAACATCCAATTAGCTTATCAATTACTTATCAATTACACAGTCACATCTAAAATGGCCTGAATCAGTGGAACTTTAAAAAACAACACTGAAAAGTATGTCATGAAAGCTCTATAGTTCTGTACGTTCCCTAACTGGCAGCTGACTGTAGCCTAGCTGGACAGATCACACTTATCTCTGACACCTGAATGAAAAACAAGGCATGTGGCAGTGACCTGCAGGTCCTCGTTCATGTAGTTGTGGAGAACGGCTTTGACCTCCAAGTGCTCGTTTCTGGCCGCTGTGCGTGGGAGACGCAGGTCGATGAAGAAGCGCTTCCACGAGCGGACGTTGAAGGGCTCAGCAACACAGAAACCTGTGATGGCAGAAAGCCTCAGGCGAGCAGCAGAATGTGATGGGCAGAAGTGAAGACAGTCATGCCACAGTTTACATTCAAAAGGAAGAATGCAAGTCTTGATATCCAAGATGGCTATCCTCATGGTGTTACAGAACTGACCTGGATGTAGTAGTTATGTTAATTTTTTCTAGATTGCAATAAGCCCGTATCTTAAACCACAACATCAAGTTTATGTGATAATACTTAAGTAAATGG
This sequence comes from Electrophorus electricus, assembly GCF_041902795.1. Taxonomy (NCBI): domain Eukaryota; kingdom Metazoa; phylum Chordata; class Actinopteri; order Gymnotiformes; family Gymnotidae; genus Electrophorus; species Electrophorus electricus. The sequence goes on from NC_137519.1 coordinate 5,734,680, forward strand.
TATGAGGTGAATATGTGAAGATTTGGGCATGTGTTTATGGAAAACAATTTGGGTAAAACTTGTTAGCTACATTAGCCTTTTACTTCCTGTGCCAAAACTATATATTGTTTAGAAATATCTGACCTCACATGTTGTAGTCTTGGCTGACTAAAAAATTGCAACGTGGAAAATTGTAGTTGATTGCGAATTTTTTTTTTGCCAAACCTTTGCTTTAAGGTCACACAAATGATAAAGGGGACTGTCACAGTCACACCCCAGAGACAGCAGAGGCACACGTGCAGTTATAGGGAGATGGAACATGCCGATACACAGGTACACAAACAGAGTGTGCAGGTGGGGACATAGATGATGACCTGTCTGAGGGGAAGCGCTGACAGCCAAGATCCCCCACTGGGTGATGCTGTCTGGGAGAACAGTGTGCACTGGAGAAACAGCCAGTCTGTGTGGACACACACACACACACACACACACACACACAGCAAAGCATGCTCTGACTTTGCTACCGATGTGGTTTGAAGGCAATTATTTCCCACGAATGATTTAACTTTGATCCGGAGATCTGCGAGCGATTACATCATGGCTTAAGTGCACCGTGCAGACGGTCCCAAAGCGTGTGGGTGCCTGTGAGTGCAGTGAGATGACTTAGAATGACTGAGAGTGCCACCAAAGTTAAAGACCACACATACCCATCCTTTGTACCAGGCTCGCCTTCTCCAGGGAGCCTGATGTCCGTCCATAACCAGGACTCAAAGAACTTGGTGCGAATGTAAATGTCGTCTGCCTCATAGTACTCATCTTCATCAAACTCCTCTTCCTCCTTTTGGATGTCCATAAGCTGCCCCTGCTTGGCATGTTCACTGCTTTGAAGCTCAGTCATGTCTTCACCATGAACCCCAAGTTTGCCTGGTAGTGCATAATGTCTATCACCGGGAGGACCAGGCAGACCTTGTAGGGGATAACGCCTGCTACTGGCATGGCGACCTGGAGAAGATTCTCCTGGGATCCAAGAATAGTTACGCAGCGAGACATCTATTAAACCAATTCTAAAATCAATTCATTCAATCAGCACCACTGGGAATTACAGACAATTTTGAACACTCACGGGCAAAACTGAAGAGGAAATAATTGGGTGAAAACTCTATGTAATCGTCGTGAGTGGTAAGGATGGGGATCGTTGTCGGCTCGGCAGTGGTAGGTGGCGGGGGTGTAATGATGCCCAGGACCTCCCCCCGGTACTCCGAGCAGCAGCGGAGGAAAGCGATGATGCAATCCCATCCCTCCGTGATGTAGAGCGCACGGCGGCGGCAGGAATACGGCATGGGGATCTCACGTATACCGTCCATACAGCAGCGCTGCTGGGAACCATCGGAGTACCGTTTCTCTGACCCCACCAACACGTGTGCACATACACACACACGCATGTACACACACAGAGTATTTTAGCATTTTGGTTAAAGTGTCTTGTGATGCTGATACTCATATATCGAACACCAGGTCATCACTCACCTAGCTCGGCTCTGAGATGAACACGGTGTGCAGATCGTCTGCTCCTGGACTTCCAAATGCATGGCAAGTCTAAATGCATGGTGATTCAGACACATCACATGCATGCTTTTAATCCTGCAATCCTGACATCCGCGTTTGATACCCAAGTATCATGACACACCAGGGAATAATTTATTATTTGTTTATTTATTTACGCACTGCAATTATGATCATACCTGGATGTTGAGTGGCTTATGCTTAACTATTTCAGCATGTTATTAGAAACATAATATATAAATTACCAAAGCAAAAGACAGCATGTTAGCCAGTGAAGTTTATATTGTCAGATGGCTTGAGTTCATAGTCTTGTAATATTCAAACACAAGCAAATCAAACTTAACAGCAGTGTCATCAGAATTCTCTATAACTTATGACAAAATGCATAGCACTAACCACACAGACACACACACCTAATCTACTAAATTGAGAGGAATTTATGTTGGATAAAAGTAAGCCTTCGGATCTTAATGCCTTTTATAAATCCAGGGATAGTGGAGTTCAAAGTTGCACGTAGATATAAAGAGGAAGGGACCAATATCACTCTAAAGTGCTGTAGCGGAAGAAGACTCAGAAAACAGCAGTTCTGCTCCAAGGACAGCTCTTTTATATTCAAGCCTCTTTTAGAGTGCAAAGTCTTGACAAAGACTCACACGCAGCAAACACCAAACAAGCAGAATGGGACTGAGTCTAAGGATGAAACCTCGGGGGAGGTCATCAAAATGTAACATGCCTTACAGAACAAAAACACACAATTAAACCAAATACCACTGCTGCCACCACCACCACACTAAGAACATTATTTTTTTAAACTACATAAGCCTGCAGAGTGGTGCACAGTATTATGTCCTGACATATTGGTTGACTTCTTTATTTCACTGAAAGACATTTTCATGTCTAATTATCGATGCCAGCAGCAAACCAACACCTGGCTCAAGTATTCGAAACACTAACACCAACTGTTTGCTGGTTTGGAGTTATGTTGTGCCAATGGTTGTGTTCATAGCATTCATAAATGAAACACTATAACTTCCTGTTGTGGCCATGTTATGTCCCAGTCTTTATAATGTCATAATAAAACACTAGCTAGAGCTAGAGTAGATGAAACTAACAGGAGTGGTGTGTATGGAACACACCTGGAACACAGTAAATCTGGTTCTGCATAAGCTGCTAGCACATGAATGGAACAGTACCGTGTCTGCTGTCTGTCAGCTGCCCATAGTTGGAGTGAAAGATGAGTCCTGCATCTTTAAACACACCCATACTGTCCCTGCCTCCACCCTGGGAACAGCCCATGTCTTCCTGGCTCACCGTCTCCCAAATCTGGAGGGAAGAAGGGACAGAGAAATAGGTTAGAAGAAGAAGAAGGGATTTATAGCTGAGTGGGAGGCTTGGAATAACCACTGCAGTGGTGGGATATCATATAAGAAATAAATTCTATTTAGCATTATTAACCACCCAACCACTAACAGGATGTATAGCATGAGTTCAGAGGTCAAACACAGATACTGAAGGAAGATTCAGCACTGGATGAAACAGAAATATTGCCATGAAAATAAACCTTTAAAAACTTTTGATATGCAAGGAAGTGAATTTTTTAAAAACACATGCTTTTTTTCAGTTTCCAGTATCAAGAATGAGGTCAAAGAAAACTCATTTGCTGAAACAAAAACGAAGGTTTCATATTCACTCTATTTCAATTATACTTTTAACGTGGGTCTAAGGTATGACAAGCTGACTTTTTGAACTTATATATTAATAAGTTTAATTTGTGTTTAGATGTTTAAATATGTTTAATTTTGAGGATGGATACATGTATATATGTTGGAGGAATAGATGTGGGTTGGGCCTATGAACAGGAATCATGAGTGAGTGTAAAATGTTTGTTCTGAATATTACTACACACTTTTGTTACTGTGTTGTTCTTAGCCTGTTCTGTTTTACCGGGTCTGTCCTCTAGCAGGAATCATGAAGGTATTGACCCCACTTTTCAGTGCAGTGCAGTCAAGCCACAATCACCTTCCCCTGTGTCAGTCGCCTCCTGCTCAGCAGGAAAATGGCGTTGTCCACAGCAACCAGGCCAACCCTCGCCCCTGGGTCCCCTCTGACCTGGAAGTGAAAGCTGTTGCCTGGCGAGTATGTGTCTGAAACCTGTCCCATCTGTGGTCCTACGCTGAGCTAAAATGTACAAAAGCTGGTATCAAACATATATCAACAACAAGATATTAAACACTCCAGCAGATAATTAGAGTAAACACACAAAGCATATAATTATACAGGAATGCATCTTGTAGTCATGTGTCACATAATTTCCATAAGAGCTTGATCTCCAACTGCGATCACAAGAAAAGTTCAGGTTCAACTAACTAGCTCACTCACTGACTCACTCACTTTATTTTACCAGTGAATTCTACCTGCTGCTTTGTGTGTAAATCATGGTCATGCACATTTATTTTTTGAACCTAAACTCTCCACCTCTGGACCACTTGAACCAGACTCACCGATCCCATGCATTGGCTCCCGATATCTACCAGCACAGAGTCCGCCACCACCTCTGCACCGTGGCGCCTCGGCAGTACGTAGTATGCCACAAACCGGAACGCAGGCAGCATGTCTGGATTGACCAGCAGGGAGGTGCTGGTGACCTCATGACCTTCCACAGACACCTTACCTGCACGAACAATCTTCCCTTTACTCAACACCTGGAAAGAACAGGGAAGGACTCGTGGAGTTAGCGCTGCTGCAGAGGGGTTTTTTGCAGAAAAACAACTGATGGTGTGTACAAGACTCACAAGATATGAAATGTGCTGGATGCGATCCCGCTCCTTCTGGGAGAACGTGTGGACGTACAGTTTAAAACTCAGGAACTCTCTCAACTTTACTACTGAGCTGTCCACTGAGATGTATAGGTAGTTCTGACGTCTCATGTCAAAAGCAACATATGGCTCCACAGACAGACTTTTCACTGTCTGTTGTTCAGCCTTTACATCTGGGATTACGGTCTCCACCTGTGAAGTCAATCGACACGTAGGTAAGAGGGCCAGGTCCGAATCTTTAGCAAACGGCACAGGGAAACACAGCTGGTGCGTGCACGCGTCCGACTTACAGTTATTCTCTGAGGGCTCAGAACAGATGGCATATTGATGGACACCTTGATGGTCCCCCTGTGTTCTTTGATTAAATCGGACAGGAAGCTGATCCTAACAGGAACATTCAAAGCTGGAGAGCCGTCATGGTGGCTCACCTTCACCTGAGAAACAACATCCAAACGCATCAACTCATTCCCGCAGTACACAAGATTTAATTATGAATATAAAATCACAGTTCATTATATAAGATGTGTGTGCTGCGTAGTTACCGTCAGGTCGAAAGGCAGGCCTGGCTTAAAAAACCTCAAGGGGTCTTTGAAGGAGATCACATATGGGGCTAAAACTATTTTAATGCCAGATTTCTCTGCCTCCACCAAGTCGCTTCCTGAGGATAACAGTGGCCCTACATTAGACACTTTTTCTACACTGCTAATTAGAACAGCTCTTAAAACATCACCGACTGTTGGTAAAGCCTTCAGAGAAATGGACTTGTTTGTATTACATTTCTCAGTATTATGGGGCATAAAGTGAGATCGAGCTCACAGTGGGTTTGTGACCATGAACAACATCAACAACAAACAAAAACATACGATTCCCAAAACAAAGAAATAAAGTGGTTAAAATTTGCTGTCAGGATGGTAACATTTTGCTAAGTCACACACCACTGTTCAAAACGATAATTTCCATCAGTCATCATCTAAAAGACATTCTTTCTGCTCATATTCTCAGCATTCTACTAAAAAAAAGCTCACATTTTTATTTTGGGGGTCTGAAATTTAGACCCTGCAAAATCAGTGCCTGTAAACTGACTTCATTGCAGACACATAGAAGGGAAAACAAGCTTATGATTTTGTTTGTTTGGCTTAGTTCTTGGTTCAGAGGGCAATAAAGCAGGTGGGCAGTTAATATATTTTTTTTCTAACAAGGAACATGTTTCTCATTCAAATGACATTCGGTCAACAACCAATGCAGATTTAGGTGAGACCATGGTGATATTTTATTACCATTGCTGCCAGGAGCTATTCTCATTTGCTCCGCTTTAATCACTACTTGGCAAGAATCTTTTGGCAGAGAAGATGTAAAAGTGTTCAGCATGGACACCTGCTGAATGTGGCTGGCAGGTTGCAAAAACTATACTGAGTGACATCTCATGAAACCTTAACTTCCTACCTGTGCTGGTCAGGACAGAAGCTTTGACGTATATAGAAAACCCCAGTATATCACGGATGTTGGGGTGAGCCTCCTTAAGCTCCTTCATAGTTAGCGTTGCAGTCCCCCCATTCAGCTGGAAAGAATCAACACAAATATTTCACAAAGATGTCGAAGACAAGTTTTAAAACACTCCTCATATTAACTTTTTAATATACATCAAATTCACAAATGATTTTGCCATCTTTTGGCATAATGTAATGTTTGATGATTTCAAAATTTTCAAATGCATTATTATACAGTGCAGTTTCGTATATCAAGCTGCTCTGTCTGGATTTGTAATCCTGGTGGGAGGTTCTATCTGTCAGGAACTGGTGCTTTAAGCACCTGGGACTGTTCCCAATAGCCTTCTGGACAGTGCTCATGTATTTGCATGGCCTTTGTCTCTGGTTGCAGTCATTCTTGACCGGTTGTGTTCTGCCTTGTGTTCGCCAGCCTGAATGAGAGCCAGTAGCCAGAAGCAGGTTAATTTGTTCTGTTAAGCAGCCATGCGAGCTGTTCATTTCTTTAGCCAAATGCTGCCTGTTTCTTCAGGTTTGTCACCTAGTGCATTTCTTCTGTAACCAAGCACCATTAGCATTCCAGAGCTCTGTCAGCTTGCTCGCCTTCCATTCGAGTTGACTGTCTTACTTGTTACTTCCACACAAGCTGTCTTTATCTAGGTTTCTCAAAGGTTTTGAAAAGTTTCTAGCCTTTGTTTCAAAGGAGGATGTTGAGGTGCCCTTTGGCTAGTATTTTGTATCCTAATATCTCAAGCATTACTTCAGCAGAAGCATATGTCAGTTGGTTGGTCAGTTTACATGTGATATAAATTGTATTTATTCAATTGCAGCATTTATTAAACTGCATTCATGGGTTCCTGTATTTATACTGCAGGTGCAAATGCAGTTGGTGCATATGGACAGTGGTATATTCCGTTCATTTCAGTGGTTCTGTTTTGCAGGTTTTGCTAGCCATTGAATAGTGTAGTGAAAAAGACTACCAAAGTGCATGCAAAACACCAGCTTGATTCTCAGGTCAGGAAGCATAAACGCCAATACTGTAGATTAAAGTCCCTCGGCAAGAGTGACTGCTAGAGTTCACCTACCTCCACAGGTTACTTACATTGTTCACTTGCTTCATGTGGACCAGTCTTGTTTTTTCTCCATTTCTCTCTACTCCAAATACCACATACGCAACACCTTCCACCTGCTCTCCATACATATACCTGAGAATAAACATACATACATATATACATATATATCATCCATATACCTGAGAATAAACACACACATACATATATATATATATATATATATATATATATATATATATATATATATATATATATATATATATATATATATATACATATACCTGAGAATAAACATACATACATATATACATATATATCATCCATATACCTGAGAATAAACACACACATACATATATACATATATATCATCCATATACCTGAGAATAAACATACATACATATATACATATATATCATCCATATACCTGAGAATAAACATATATATCATCCATATACCTGAGAATAAACATATATATCATCCATATACCTGAGAATAAACATACATACATATATACATATATATCATCCATATACCTGAGAATAAACATACATACATATATACATATATATCATCCATATACCTGAGAATAAACATATATATCATCCATATACCTGAGAATAAACACACATATATATATATATATATATATATATATATATATATATATATATATATATATATATATATATATATATATATATATATATACATATATACATATACCTGAGAGTCATGTCAGTGAATATAGTCATATACCAGGTCTTCTTGGTACTACATTTTCAATCTCTTTACTTATTAACTCTTTTGTACCACTTCTTTGGTAGAATGATTTGGTAGAACACAGTTGGCTGAATGAATTTCCAGTTCTTATCCACACAGTCTAATGCTATCTTTAAACACAGACTGAAGACTCACCTCTTCAAAAGGCACTTTACCCATCTTTAATTTTATACTTAGCATGAGTATAGTAAGTATAAGATTAGAGATTAATATTAATATTATTATTATACATAGTAATATTTATTAATTAATCTTGCGCTTAATTTTGCCTTTATATATAGTGTATATATAGACCTACCAGTTCATGTCATGTATTTTTTGAAAAACAAAATATAATAATATAATAATATAATACTATTAATATCTCCACTACTTTTCACTTTTTTGCATCCGAATTTTGTTTCTATTTATATTAACATATCTAGTAGTATCTTCATATATCTATCACAAATATTGGCTCTTGGCAGATAGACTGACAGACAATTGTTGTCATCTCTTAACAGCTAGCATCTGATGTTTAGGTCCTTTATCATAAACTGATAATGCTTTACATTTGTAGGACAAAGGACTACTGCAGAAATGTAGCTGAAATCAATTTGAATTTTAAATAAGAATTTTAGATCCTACTGTAAATTAGATTTGATCAAGTTATTCATTTAAAACCATAAGATTTGTTGAAAGATTAAGTCCAAGCTAAGTGATGGTAGAGTTGTAACTCACTTGGCAAACACCTCCACGGCTAATTCCTCATCCTCCAGACTGAACTGCGACTTTTTTGGTGTCAGAGTGACATTGAACGCTGGGAGCACTGGGCCCCAGGGGAGAACAAAATATTAATTTTCAGACATATCAGAAACAACTTCTCACATGAGCTTCATTCATTGATAAAGTAGATTTTCTTGCCCCAGATCTTGAAATCACATCACAAACAACATTGGCGTTTCCTGCAGGCACAACAATAACGTTTTATAACATTTCCTATTATAATGATTTTGCAAATGTATCTTTTTGAACACATACCATATTTTTTAACCTCGAATTCAGAGTTAAATAGGTTTTCCTTCAAGTGGTTGAACTTTGCAACAATCTTCCACTTGCCCTCTCTATAAAACAATAAAACATGCTTGAGAGGAAGGTATTCCAAATCCTTCAGAAAAAGGCAAAGTACATCCAACAAATCTTTTACATACTTGACCATGTCTGAGAGTGCGTAAGTGTCAGAGTAGATGCCATCATGGGCTCTGGTTCTGGATGTCGCATAGACTGTGATTTCATCAGGGTTCTGAAACAGCACAGAGAAAACATCATGCTCAGTGCCCATAGCTGCATTAGCCACTAGAACAGTGGCTTTGAGAGCAGCCGTAGCCCAAGCCTTTAGCTGCCCAAAGTTTCCTGTAATACTAGCTGAAATATTTGTGGTGTCTGTTCAACATTCAATATCCTTCAAGTTCAATAACGTGATACTGTCCATGGCACTAAGGTGCTCTATGTAGCATCTGCCTGACATTAACAAATCACTCTATTTCTGTTTCTTCTGACATCCATTCGTGTGGCTCTTTTCTAACTCTAGATCAGTAAATTGTGATATCTATAATATTTATAATATCTATGTCACTTGTGTCATTTCAAAAGAGGCAACATTCAAGAAAATTAATAATTACATATAGAAAATGGTGTGACCAAGTAAAATATATTTCTTGTGATTGGACACTGCACCATTAACTGCAGAAGAACATGGGTTACCTTGCAGCATCATTGTGGATGAATTGTAGAAACAGGCTAGCTATGTTCAGTCCCACCACAATCGGTCTGTGGTTACTGAAGTGTTTATATAGCAACTGCAGTGGCTCTGTCTCAGCAGTTTATAAAAAATAAATAAATAAATTTTTTAAAGTGGTAGAAGGCCTACCTGAATCTCCACGGTGATAGTACCGTTGAACGCCTGAAAAGCGGGAGTAGAAACGAACGCTCGGTACCGCACTGCCGAGGAAAGGTGGGGGTTAGACTCACTGGAGGAACATCTCAGCCAAAAAATGGTGGAGGAAAAACTCCTGAAACTACTGAAACTCCTGAAATCCAGGGGGAGACTTCTTTAGCATGCCTCAGCTTTCACTTGCATTCCAATCGAGTGTCACTGAATAATTGTGTGAACTGTATGTATGTGACCTTAGTTTTCAGATGATAAATGGTAATGCCAGTAGAAACCTTGTGTTTAAACCTACATGGAATTGAAGATATAAAGATTGCCTGGTGTACTTTTTACCATGTTTGTCATGCTGAGAAAAATGTGAAATGCACCAATTTTGTTTGCTCTATATATTTGGAGTTTTCAGCCCCATGCTCAGTGTAGTGTGATACTCCACCTGTGTCTCCAGGGTTGTAGATGGGTTTGTCCGTCTGGATGAAGATGTACCCAGAGAGGAAGGACACTTTAATGGTCTGCTCAGCTCGATGTAGTGTTCCAAACTGGGCAATCACCTGTACAATCTCAGTCTTTTTCTCCTCCAGATGAAGGAGACTTGAGCTAATCTGAAGGTGTTCAAAGATAGTTTTTCAAGCAATAGCACATTTCTCAAGATATACCATTAATAGCAGTAATTAATAGTAGAATGTGACCTAAAGTGAAAAGCATAATTTTTTTAAACTAGATTAGTTTTCTTAGAATTGTTTTACAAAGTCTTTTAATGCTTTCAGTAATGTATATATATAAAATTGCAACATATGGTAGAGATTGTAGGATTATTAAGTGTGAGCAGACATCAGCGTGTAATCCCTTTAAACACTTTATTCTGGAATACGTCAGGCAAATTCTTAGTGATTCCATGGCAAAAAGTTTCAAATGAAAAGATGAAAGAAAGGCAGATTTTTAATGAACAAAACAATATAATGTAGAAATACATCACTTATGGAACTCTGAAAGCACTCATTTTTATATATATATACTATATACGGTTTATTTATATAAAACTATAAAAGTTACTCTACTCACCTAGAATATTCTTTGGATTTCTCTCTCTCTCTCTCTCTCTCTCTCTCTCTCTCTCTCTCTCTCTCTCTGTCTTTAATCTTTGAAAGCAAATAATTCTTCTTTGCATATGCTTTGTTCATGCTTTTTAAAATCATACTACTTTTGTATAAATGTAATAGTTTTATTTATTACATCATATATTTTGTTCATGTACCATGACCACATAAATGTCCCTATTTAAAAATAAACTGATCTTGACCTTGACCTCAGTAGCATTAATTAAGGCTTTCCTTTAGTCAGGAGTCAGGCACCTCGGAACAGGCAAAGGTCACTGAAGTCATGCTGTCATTCCACCAGGCGCGTATAAGATACTACAGATCTAAAAACAATGCGGTAGGTGAAAACTTTCCAACTGTTCTGTCCTATGCACATATTTCTATCACTGGATCATTATAAAATTTGCTACAAGTCAGCTGACGCTACTGTTCATTGAATTGATGTTAGTTAGATAGAGCTATTTTGTATGCAATATGTAGCCTGTGATCTAGTTACCTATCTGGTACTCACTGCCACTGACAGACCTTTCTCCTACAGTCTGACCTGCATTCAAACTACATTGCTAAACATGATCAGGCTGAAAGTGATTTCCCTCCTGACTACTCCTCTGATGATCCTGGCAAAAGGATACAGGGGGATACAAATGCTGTAACCCTCCTGAAATAACTTCGTTACATTATTTTAATGCTTTATTTAATGCATTCATTTATTTATTTAATGCTTTATTTCATTTTAGCTTAAGCTTGGACATAGCAATATTTGTATTTTTACTAAACAATGATTTATTCGAAGATTGCGGTGACATTTTGGAGAAGTATGTAGAACAAAATGTATCGAGTTTTAAACATTTTTATTTACCACAGGTTGCGAGAGAGGTGATTTTCAAAAAGGCCTTTCATATTTACCATAGAATAAGAGCCCTTTAATTCTAAAATCCTAATATGGGCATGACATCTACTGGATAATATTTAGAGCAGCAAATATTAGAGCAATTAGAGCAGCGCAAGCACTACTGCCACCTGCTGGACTCGTGTGGAATGACAGTAATGCATGTTTGAATATCTAGATCAGTAAATGTGCGTAGAAACAGGCAAACATTCACATAGTTCACTTTTGAAGCACTTCAGGTGTCTTTAATTTGCCAATTGGAATGGAAAATTTGTATTGTATCAAACCTCACCTCCAGGGATTGGACTGCAATGTAGTTGTTGTCTGAGCTGAGAGCCACATTTCCCTGCCACAGTTGGTAAGATTTGGCCGGGTAGTTGTACACTGACAGAGAGACAGGGACTGTCGCAGACACACCGAATGCTTCCAGTACAATGTTCTCTTTACTGCCCACTCTCAGCAGAGCTGGAGCCACCATAGAGAACCTGCAGCGCACAGCAAACACCAGCCTTGTTACATCAGCAAACACCAGCCTTCTCACATTTGCCACAATGCCTTCATCACATGGACAGAGCTCACCATTAAAAATACATTTGCTTATTACCAACTTTTTTATTTATTTTTCTTAACAAATGTATTTTCCTAACAAAACAGGGGAGGAGTGGAACAGATATGCAAGTCTGAAATAGACTAACACAAAAGCACAGTTCAGTTAACTGGATGTGGTCTTTACCATCATTCTGAATAGAAAAGTGTCAGTGATGTTACAAAGTTGCCAGCAAAATAAATCCATTTATCTTTGGCTTTTTATGTCCAGTAGGTAAGTTTGGAAGTGTGTTGGCTTTGTGAAAAGTGAGGGTCACTAGGGATGGGGGGAGTTTGTGCGCTTACTTTGGCAACAGGTCATAGTTCTCCTTGTCTCTGCAAACACAGATTACACAGTCACTGACATGTACAAACATCACAGCTCAATATCAGATACAAACAGCAATTACACAGATTTTAATGTATTTAACTCCACTAATATGTTGCATATTTTGATTAATGCTAAAATACTATTTTGATTACTTTTGTATAAGGACCCTCTTGAATATATATTTCTGGATAATTTAACATCGGCAAGAGAAGTAAAACTAAACTGCATGAATTAATTGCAACAATAATAATAAATGGTAGAAATCACAACCACCACAATAATTATAAAAATAGGTGTTTTGTGTTTTATAGGTGTTTTATACTGCTATAACACTATATTGTTACTACTAAATGCTAAGAAAAAATAAGCATTTTGCAAGATACTTGTGACTTACATAAGATCATCCTCTACATGGTGGTACCTGCACAGGAACAGGAATCATGTTATTCCACATGACGTTGCTTTTTTAGAACAATCAGCACCTCTGACATAAACTCATGACTAGTTAACAGATACATACCGTACGTAAGTGTTCCACCAGCCTCTGCAATTAAAGTATTAATTAAAATACATTAGCATACAATTAGAACACATTAGGACAGGTCCAGTTCCAGGAGATCATGAATTCTAAAAAGTACAGGTATAGGAACACTACAGGAGCAAAAAACATTGGTGTCCAAGCTACATTCTGGATAAGTCAGTGTTCTGGCAGTGAAATTGCCCCTAACTTCCTACTCACCGATGTTGATTTCTGTGTTGGGCATTTAGGCCATGACACATGGACAGTACCCATAATAAGAACGTTAAAGAACACATCTGTTTAGAGAAATGCCCACCCTCACTGAAGCATACGTTAAAAGAAAGAAAACAGACTGACTGTACACTGTCCCATTTCTGATCACTTCTGGTAAACTCTTGCACAATCTTAAGTCAACTGGAGTTCGCTGGCCTTTGTTGATCAATGGCACAAATGTCAACAAAGGCAACATAACAATCAATCACACAAATGTCAACAAATGCAACGACTGGGATGGAAGAATGAAAGAGATTTCTTTGGCATTTTGCCTTTACCTTTTTCAGTAAATATTTGTCATGAACATCAGTGTAATCTCCTAGTAGCTTTTATTCATGGTAGTAATTCAGAACGTAATGCTTAGTGATTTGCTGATACCAGCCAACACATTCCAACATGTTAATAAGTGGAGTACTGACACTTCAGCTGCTGCACAGGCTCACGACAGTCACATAATGGAGCTGTCCAGCCTGACTCACATGCTTAGTATAAAGGAGTTTTTCCCACCTACTGAAACAAACTTATTAATTTGACAATGAAACAAGTTAAATACAGTTCTCATGTAGGAGTCTTTTTATACATTATCATTGTCCATAGAACATCATAGTATTTTTTATTTCCACTACAGATGTCTTGAAATTAACAGACAAACAAAGCTCTGTACAACAGCAACATTATTTAATAAATCGCTTTTTACGATTTATTAACAGGTTACGGATTTAATAAGTGGATTTTTATTAAGAGTGTGTTACTGCAGCAGAGCCAGATCTTAAGTTTATTTACAGGGTAATGGGGAAAAGGTATTAGACATGTCAAGTTTTAACTGCCTGCAAGTCAGCTCATACTTTAAAAAAAAAAAAAAAAAGATATGGCCTAACGCACTCTAATATATGATTCCAAATAGTCATCCTGCAACACTTGTGGTGTTTTTAATTGTGCTGCTCCAAAGCCCGAGCTGCTCACTGTCCTGGGTCCGAGTCTGAATCGCTGTAGTCTGCTACTAGAGACCTCCCACTGCTGTCCCCTACAACCTCACGCAGGGCCACGAAAGTGTCTTCTGTCCCTCTCCCGTCTGCGTTAGGTGTGTGTGTGTCTGACGTGCTTCCTTGTGCATGCATGTGCAGTCTCTCCACAGAGGGCCGTGCCACGGGAGTGTCTGCGTGTAGGTCAGTGCTTTGTATGCACGTGGTCTCCGAGTCTGCTCTGTCCGGGCTCGAAAGGGAGCGGGGGCGTGATCTGGGGGAGGTGGCGGTAGTGGGCGGGGTTGAGCTGGGGGTGTTGGGTGCCGAGCTACCCCCCTCCGACTTCCTGCGCACTAGGCTAAGTGAACAGGACGGGGTAGAACTGAGTGCCTTTGCTGCAGCAACGTCTCTTCCCCGCTGACCAAGTCGCTGCAGTAGGCTCCCCATGGCGCCCCCTGACGGACTGGAGGAGGTGCCGAACCAGGAGCGCGATGAGATCTGTTGCCTCTTCGTCTGCTGCCTGTCATCATATGCTGAGACACGAGAACGATGAGAGAGAACCACAGAAATGGGATCAGAGAAACAAGTAAAGGAAGAGACTTCAGTGCAAGTGTCTCTCCAAATAATCAAAAAGGATGTTTCCCCAGTTCTCCCACACTGGAAGCATCAACAAAAATGACAGAAGACACAAAGACAGAATAAAAGGCAGCTCAGTGTTCCTCACAGTCAGGGCTCTGGAAGGTAAGCAGAGAGGCAAGCTTCTTGTCCTCCTCCTTCTCCGGTAAAAGAGGGATAGACAGACCCATCCTCTTACGCACAGCATCGTCTTTCTCCTCCTCCTCAGATATCACTTTCTTCTCCTCCTGTGTGTACAGACAGCGCATAGAAATACTGTATAGTTTACAGAGCTAAATGTCTTGGTCAATAACTTAAAATCATCAGAGTTCCATGAGGAGTGCAATCCCTATTATGGCAGCTGTAATGTTAATGCAGGGGATAGACAGACATGTTGCAGAAAAATTAAAAGTGAAAGCAGAAAAGTGTGGCAGGGACAAAGGACCATGGCACCAGTCTGCAGTAGTCAATGCAGATTCCCTGAACATACCCTAAACTTCCTACGTAGGGCACTGTTGAGCTGAAAATCATCCTTCCATCCAGACTGGTGCTCCTGCAGCTCAGAAAGTGAGGGAATAGCTGCACGTAGCTTCTCTTTGTCTTTTCCACCATGATCCAGCTTATACATCGCATCCGTTTCAAGCTTCTCCTTCTCACTGCGCTCTGGGTGACACCAGCAAATAAAGACACAGAGAGAGCATGGGCATGAACAAACATATGGACAACAGCATCAGTCACTACAGTAGAATTAAAAAGGTGTGTGTGTGTGTGCACGCGCGCTTTACCAGTGGTGAGAATCTGTTCATTTTCAGCCATATCCCATCTCTCCTCTTTCCGTGTGGCTCCGCTCACGATGACGTAATCACAGGTGGCCGGGTCGGTCTGCATCTCTATGTAGTTCACACACAGGTGGCACTTCATTCTAAACCTTGGGTTTTCAAAACACACAGCAAAGTCATGTTTAAATTATTCCGACAAGTTAATATATAAAAATAATACTGTAAACGTATGTATGTAAATGCATAATACTTAGGGGTTCATTATAATTTCTGTGAAATATATTTGTACTTCTGATGTTAAGGTTCTCATAGGCTTTGAGCCCACATGTTAAACAACTGCATTTCAAATGACAAACTAACTGTAAATGAGTGTCATTCATGAATCACACATAACTCTAAGGCTATTGGTAGCTCACATAAGATTAATGGGAAATGATGATATATCCCCACTATATCTTCCCAAGCAGAACAACTATTTGAACACTAGAAAATGACCATAATCTGCTATGTTTTGCAGTATCCAGAGATCACATAGCTACACTTTTCACTCTGCTGCTCCCGTAACATGATGTGAACCTGTAACTGGTATCATGTGGCCAGAGCGTTAGGTACCTGTTTATTGGCATAGTGTGATAACTACCTGTATATTGGTGTAGTGTAACAATTACCTGTATACTGGTGTAGTGTAACAATTACCTGTATATTGGTGTAGTGTAATAATTCCCCACTTTCTTCTTTTCTGCATTATATCGAACCCCTGAAAAGCCAAGCAATAGTCTTGGTACAAGATGCACAATGTCATGAATTTAGATAAGTCAAGAGTCTTAGCAAGCTGTTCCACAACCCCTTGTCCATGAATAAGCCCGCTGGATGCTTACCCATGCCAATGTGATTCTTACAGCCATCACACCAGATATTATAGGGCATCTCAAACCTGCAGGCACCAGACACAAGAGTTTGACAAGCTCAAATGAGAGGGGACAAGACATTTTGAGTGATGGGTTTAATGTGACAGAGACAAAACGTGTGTGTGTGTGTGTACTACCTAATGATAAGGATGCCCTGCGAGAGTTTCCTGGCTCTCTCCCGCAGCGGATGAGTGTTCCAGTAACCGTTGATAGAGCCATGCTGTAGATTGAGACAGACACAGAATTACAAAATACCTGCTAGCTGTTCTCGTACGTTTTTTAATTCGTGTACTGATTGAGCTAAAACGAAGTATTCATGTCTTACTTTAGCGGGGTCAAAATCTGGAGGGTAATACTTGTTGACTCCTTTTCTCTCCCCCTAAGGAAGTCACAGCCATTAAAAAAGCAAATGTTGTTTACTTGATCTATGACAATATTAGTTATACATTATAGCTACAATAGTGGTAAAGGTCACAAACCATGTTGCCGGTTAAAGTTCAGCTGTCTCTCAGAAAGGGGACGGGACGATGCGCACCTTAAGCAATTTTAGGACAGAAAAAAATTAGAGAAGGTTGTAGCTAGCTAGCGTTAGGTTAGGTAAGGCGTTGATATTGATAAGTTAGCTACTCTAGCGCTGTTAAGAGACAATTAGCTAGCTAACGCTACATTTTAAGCTGCTGTTATTCACTAAGTGAATATAACAAACAACTAGGTCGTTTCTTCACTTGCTAGCCGGCTAGCTGGCTAACAAACATGAAGCTAGCATCACACTAGCTGCACTACTGGCTTGGTACTTTTGCCAGAGCTTTGACATTAGGACTTCTTTGCGTCCACTTGCACATTAATATGTGGCCACATACTATGGCACTTCAAAAACGTGACAAACATGTTATGTTAACGTTTATCTGGCTAATACTCACCAAATTGTGAATCCCGAAGAACAAACTCGTCTATGCCAACTATACCTAGCTAGCTAACTAACTAGGTTACGTTTGCATTTCTTCGCGACTTTAGGTATTGAAGCAATACTGTCCCAACATTACCACATCGCCTCCTAGTGAACGGAGTATTATCTTAAATACTACATAGGGGAACTAACTGCCCCACAGAGGCACCCAACTGCAGCCCTGCAGAGACAAGGACGTACGTCTTCGGGATGATATGGTTTTGTTTAGATCAGAATGCTGTGCTCACAGGCCTCTAACTTTAAAATTGTCTCCCTTAACAGAGCAAGCAGGGTCAGTGTAAAGGAAACCCTCTGGGAATCAGTGTTTGGCACAGACCTAGACTGAAAATATCCCCCTATTATTTATCTGGTACATATTTACTTAAAATAGCTGTGGATACTCTACCAACTGAGATATTACAGTGTGAGCCATGACATTGGAATTTTCCTTCTGCCCATCGCTCTCAGATGGGATATGTCTGCCAGGTGGTCAGACAAGAAGCATGGATGACTGAAGCCTTTTCTGTTTTCTGGAAAATTCAGGTGCATTAAGTGCCTTCCTTCTGATCACATGTAAATTAGGCTACTGTGACCACTAAAAGAACAGATGCGGATGTGACAAATTGCTCTTTATCAATTAAGAATCCACTCTATAGAGTACACTCACATTAAGTCCTTCACTTACCGGAGTTGTGATTATTCCTGTAGCATGGCAATAATCATATTTCAATCATTCTGGAAGCTGTGGTGTAAACCACAATCCATTGAGACATAACTGTAATATTCCAGTTTCAAATCCCTTTTTTGGAACATTGCATTGAATCAAGTGTGTAAGCAATGTAGGTGTCTAGTAATGAACAGTAACCCCCTTCAGTCAGAGATCCAATAACAGCTCATTTTCAAACTCATTTTTTGATGGTTCTTTTGTTCTTTAAAAGTATGATATAAGGGCATGTTATGTGTGTAAAATATGTGTAAAAGAATTCCTATGACATACTTTAAAAGGGTTTCCTTGCAGGACAAAACCAGAAGAAACGTTCTTTTTTTCTTTTTCTTTTTTTTTTGTAAAAGGGGCAGTGCTACAGTGGCGACTAATAGAGTAACACAGAATATAAGCTTTAAATAAAGAGATAGAAGCTATCAACAGATATCAACAGTGTTTTAGGATGAAATGATGATGGAGTAACGAGAGATGTAGCAAAGGGACAGAGTGATGGGGAGAGAGGAACAGTAGTTTTATGTAGAGGGAACCATTAGTATATCCAGAACAGATCCTCTTCACTTTTTCAAATGTCCATCTGAGCCATTGGACACGATTGAGGTGGGATGGGTTGATGGAGACAATGAGACAGAGGAGGAGAGTGAAGTGGGATGGGTTGATGGAGACAGTGAGACAGACGTGGAATATGCGTGGCGGTGGAGGAGGTCGGCCGCTGTCCTCGGCCTCAGGTGTGCCGGCTCGGATTTACGGCGTAAACACCAGCCGCACAGCGAGTTTGGGATTCCACACTAATTCTCTCAAAATGCTTCCCACAAAGGCCCCTGCATTCCCGGCCAGAGCAGACAAGCCCTATATGGGCCAAAGAAAAAAGGCCTGCACCATCCGGAATGCTCCGGTGACCTTGCCGAACACCTGAGCCCCAGTGCCGCGACCGTAAACATGCACACACCTCTCTGTAGGACAGGGTTCAGCAGAGCCTGTGCTGAAGATCCCCAGCAGTCTGCTGTTTAGTGATTAACCCACCTGGCTCAACCGATCAGGTCTTCCATTGGCTGGATCAAGTGTGTCTGTAGAGGAAACCTGAACCAGGCTGTAACAGGGTCTTCATCAAGGACAGCAAAAGGCAAACTCTACTGTACTATATATATTACCTGTACTATTCTTGTATATTTTGTTTAATACTCTAGATACTCTACTCTTCAACTTCCATTAATTTTGTAAATGCGCTACTCTCTTGGTGGCCAGTCTTCTGACTGTCAGTTGGGTCCCATTTATTATTCCTATCAAAATGTAACACTGATCATACAGTAATTATGAACACCAAGAACAAGTCAAATGAAGGATATCACCGAATGGTGAACACAGTCAGAAGGACAGCAGTAAGCTTTGTAAATTGTAAAGACAATGAAACAAACCAAACAAACCCTAGAAAACAATAGGCAGAAAACCAATAAAGAACTGGCTTAGCAAAGGCACTGTTGAGACTAAAATAGTAGTCCTCAATAAGAAGCACGTACAGTTAATAGCTTGAGTGGAGTCAGGGTGCTGACTGGTCTGAGACTGGGCAGAGCCAGAAGGATATCCTGAAAATCTCGCATGGACATTCCTATGCAGGAGCCACCATGACAGTAGATAAGACTAAGGGCATCCACCTTATTTTTTCTTAAAGGAAGTGAGCAGCTATTTTCTTTTTATTCAGTTCTCTAAGATAACCCTTATATATTATATATGTATCTCATATTTTAGGCTTGAAGCCATCACAGAGCAAGCAAATCCTACCTAAACACATACATAAAACAACATTTAAAACAACACACTTTACAGAGTGTCAACAACCAAGTTATGAGTGTGATAGGTTCCAGAGACTTAGTGCTGATTAGGGCGCAGTTCTGACCCTATTGGAGTGCTCCTTAGTCTGAGCAAGTTGCGCATACAGCATTCTAACAACTGCACATGGATGCTCATCTGTTGCATGGTCATGAGGTAAAGTCACCATTCCTTTGAGCCAGAGGATTATTTATCATAAGAAGAAACATATAACCAACCCAGATACATTCATTTGGAATACTTGGGCAAATCTAAGGATAGTGTCTTGTAAACTAGTTATGGCTTTAGTAGAGGGGAGTCAAACTGGTTTTCCAGGCTCTTACATGTTTGATGTCTTGGTAATTAGCTGCTGAGTTGGATGTGAAAACACTGAACTCTGCAGTGGGCGAACACCAAGACCCTACTGAAGGAGAATGTGACAGGCCCAACACTACAGACGCTGGGCACGTGCTGCGAAGGTCCTGCAGTGGTCAGCTCACAGTGTGACTGTGGATCAGACAACAGCTTCTCTTGCACAGCTCAGCACGGTGCTGATCCAAACCATAGAGAACGTTTATTCTCCCTAATGTCAGGGATCCAGGAGCATGAAAACCTCCATGCCGCAGCACATGTATACACAGATAGGTATAGAGGGAGTCAAAATTGCAGTGAAGTACACAAGGTTTCCAGAGATGAGGGATGAGAGGAAAGACAGCGAGCAGAGTGCACAGAGTGGAGAGGAAAGAGAAATGCAATAGCCATTCATCTTTCTAAATCCAGCCATAAAGGGGGCATTCCTTCCGTGAGTTTCTGCAAGGAGCAAGTAAGGAGGAATACAGTGGAAGATCCCTCCGGAATGTCCTTACTCAGACACTATGGAATCAGACCCTGTCTGAGCCTAGAATGGCAGGAATCTCGTATTAGTGTCACACAATGGAAAAACCACTCTCACCTACACTCAATAAAACATGCGCTTAACACACTAGGGAGGAGAGAGCTTACTGCACAGCAGACACATTAGAAGGTCTGGCTGGAGTTCTGTTTCTTATCTGAGTGTACACCACAGGAATCAGACCCAGGCTTTGTTTCCTACACACACACACACACACACACACACACACACACACACACACACACACACACACACACACACACACACACACACACATACCCTCACACACTACAAGATCTCATTAGCCACTCCGTGCTTAACCTGCTGCCAGTATCCAAATGACTGAAGTTGATTGTTTTATAATTTATCTAGATTAAATATCATAATCCCCCAGATTTCAGAATTTATCCATGTTTAATAACATCCAGATAATGCATCTGGACCGTCTCTTAAGGAAGAATTTTCTCTGTGTTCTTGTTCGTCTGATAGATCTGAGGCAGGCGGGTACATCTGAAGTAGGCAGGTAGATTTGCTGTGGTTGAAGAACAGATGGACAAAACGGGACAAAAATAGCTCCTGTTTGGAAGTTTCTCCTGGATTAGGTCCACTGGGAGACCGTAGCACTTCAGCACTGCACACACACCAGCTCATGGCTTTGTTGTGCAGTGCAGGAAAAATAACTGCACCTCATTTTTCAGTTGTATCTCTGTTATAAATATACAGACTTGATTGAATTATGTCAGATGTGCTCCTGTCTGTAAAAACTTAAAAGCTTAAAAAGTGCACTGAAGTTAATGTGGCACTGACTAAGAATGCTGACAAAATAAATAAATATGTGATAAAATATACATTCTATAAGTTTGGAATTTCACCTCATATTTTTGCTTCAAACATTTATCCCTTGACAAAAAGATTTGTCATAATTTAAGAAAATAAATGTAATGTGACCTTCTCAATTTGATACAAGAGGAATTCTGCCCATAACCCATTTACTGCAAATGAAGAAACTAACAAATTTCAAAGCTCAACAAATGGGTCTGATCACACAAGAGGAATCGTGTTCCTGCTCTTGTTCCTGCTCCATGTATCATTATTTAAGGAGCTCAGCATCACCCATTTGCCTTTAAGAAACTATGATTAATGGTCTTCCTACACTAATCTTTCAAATCTTTCAAAATCTTTCATATTTATTCAACTCTTTATTTTCTTTATTTAACAATTTATCCAGTATAGAGCCAATGTAGTATATATTTAATGAACATAAACCAGACACTAAAAGGGTTTATATAATACATTATAATATAATAAATTTTTCTATGTGAACTAATTCCTCTGCAAAGTATCCACCTTACAATACAGATAATATAATTTGTTAAATGTATCTTCCAGACATTTCACCATCGTTATTAATTATATACTGATATCTAAGACATTAGAACATCGTTCCTAATGCTATACAAATCTCTCAGCCATTATAACATCGCTCCTAATGCTAAACAAATCTCTCAGCCATTATTACACTACTTGATTAATTATACACATCTTGCTAGAGTCATTCATATATATATATATATATATATATATATATATATATATATATATATATATATATATATATATATATATATACAGCTCCAGAAAAAAAAATGAGACCACTCCAATTTTTCTTACATTTTTCTTAAATCAGCATCTCCACATATACAGCAGGCATTCCATTCAAGTGTTTGTTGAATTCCTTCACAGACACACCTCATTCAACTTAATGAGATGCTGAATAGGTGATCACCTTAAGAAAATCCTGTTCTAATGAGCAACAGTATAAAAACTACTGCTGCTGTCATCATTCTTCTCCTGTTATAGAACCAGCTGGATGGGAAAAGCAGTGCTAGGACCACCCAAAACATAAGTGTAGTCAAAATACAGCTACAGACCATGCCAGAAGAGTTGAAAAGAAAGGTTCTTAATGAGGAAAAGAAGGGTTCAATTGTAGCTTTACTTGCAGAGGGATACAGTGAGTGTCAGGTTGCTTCCATCCTGAGAATTTCAAAAACTGTGGTTCATAAGAACAATCTCAAGCAGCAAACACATGGGACAACAACAGCTAGAGACTGGCAGAGGTCGAAAACGACTCTCTACCGATCGCGATGATTGCCACCTCATTCGAATGTTACTTAACAACCGGAAGATGACGTCAGGTGACTTACAAAAAGAATGGCATGCAGCAGCTGGAGTGAATTGCACAGCGAGGATGGTTCGAAACAGGCTTCTGGAGGCAGGGCTAAAGTCGTGCAAAGCTAGAAAAAAAGCCCTTCATCAATGAGAAGCAAAGTAGAGCCAGACTGAAGTTTGCGAAAGACTGTAAGGATTGGATCGTAGAAGACTGGAGTAAGGTCATCTTCTCTGATGAGTGCAATTTTCAGCTTTGTCCATGGCCTGGTCATGTAATGGTTAGTCGGAGACCTAGAGAGGCTTACAAGCCAGAGTGCCTCACACCCACTGTGACATTTGATGCAGGTTTGGTGATGATCTGTGGGTGTTTCAGCAAGGCTTGAATCGGGCAGATTTGTCTTTGTGAAGGCTATATGAATCAAGCCACTTACAAAACTGTGCTGGAAGAAAACTTGTTTCCTTCTGCTCTGACAATGTTCCCCAACTCTGATGATTTTTCAACAGGACAATGCTCCATGTCATACAGCCAGGTCAATCAAAGTGTGGATGAGGGACCACCAAATCAATACCCTATCCTGGCCAGCCCAATCCCCAGACCTGAACCCCACTGAAAACCTCTGGAATGTGATTAAGAGGAAGCTGGATGGTTACAAGCCATCAAACAAAGCCGAGCTCCTGGAATTTCTGTGCCAGGAGTGGCATAAAGTTACCCAACAGCAATGTGAAAGACTGCTGGAAAACATGCCAAGACGCATGAAAGATGGGATTCAAAATCAGGGTTATTCCCCCAAATATTGCATTCATGACTCATCCTAAGTTGAAATATTAGTACTGTGTTGTTTATAAATGAATATGAGCTTGTTTTCTTTGCATTTTCTTTGCATGTCTTGTCTCGTACACTTACTTTTATGTATATTGTATGTTTGCATATCAGAGTTTGGAGAAACGCAATCTCGTTCAGTTGCTTGACAATAAAGCTGACTTTGACTTTGGCTTTGATTATTTGTGGTCTGAAATTTCTGTAACTGTTTTGTTATTCTGACCATTAGTCATTTTCATTAAAAAAAAAAAAAAATGCTCTAAAATACAGTATTTTTATCTGGAATTTGGAAGAAATGTTGCTAGTAGTTTATAGAATAAAACAAAACTGCTCAGCCTGGTCAAACACATACCCATCAATTGTAAAACCTTTTTGTAGTGGTCTCTTTTTTCCAGAGCTGTATGTATATATATAGTTCAAAACATTTATATTATTCAAATGTTGAGTGATGATTACAAACTTTTGAATTGTGCTCTTAGCTAACCCTTTAATGTTTGGGCATGCCCAGCTACTAATAATCTTATGCAAGCTTGGAAAATTGCTCATTTAAAAGTCATGAAAGCATGCATTACAAGTTTGGAATTCTGCTCATTCAAAACTCATGAAAGCATGCATTACAAGTTTGGAATTCTGCTCATTCAAAACTCATGAATGCATTAATAACTTACTGTTTACTGATTCAGACTGACAAAAGCTAGGTAGCAAAATCCAGTTTCAGTTCTATAATTTCAAGAGTAATAAAAATGAGAAATGGAATCCCACAAAAACGTCAGGTGAAGAATAATACTTCGTATTTTTATATCTCAGTGTGCACACAGACAAAATAAAACAGAATACAAGTGCAAACAGAGAAGAAAGGACAGGGAAGAGAATAAGAAATTAGCAAAAGGAGAATTAAAAAATAAATTATAAAAAAAGAAGACACGAACAGGTCACCTAAAAAAGTCAGAAGGTTGAAGGTTGTTTAAGCAAATAAATAGTATTTATGTGTTACACATTATTTCAAACTTTATTATTAATTTATTAAAGATAATCTACATCTGTGGTTTTGTAACTGTTTGTAACCAGGTTGTAACTGGTCCTGAAGTTTGTAACATTTTCCAATAGTAATTTTCCAAGAGCTATTTCTGTGCTGTGGCTTATTAGAGTCTGTACACTATTTTCTGTCAGAAACTCAATCATCTGTATAAAAACTAATTTTTAGTTTAGTTTTTTTTTTAAGACTTTTTGCTGCACAAAACACTGCACGTAGCTGAAGTGAATACATTGCATTTTGTAGTATAATATCACAGATGGTTGATATTCCTCCTTAATAGGATTATAATGTCACAATACAATTTTACTGAACTGTTTCCTCTGCAGCATAGACACCAAGAGCAAGCACACGGTGAGTTGATGAACAGCGGAGCCAGCAGTAGCGGAAAGCGCTCCGACTATAATCCTGTACGTGACGCTTGGCTTTCCAGGCAGTAAATATGGACAGACCCTATGGGAGAAGTGTTGATTCGTGTATGGAAACCTTGCAAACCACGGGGTTTTAGGGCCCTCTGTCAGACAGGATGCAGGACGGCTCGCCAGGAAGACTGATCCCCTGATCCTGGATGACTGTAGTGTGGGTGAGGAGAATATTTGAGTGCAGCTTCAGTCTCCCCCTTTCCTTCTGCACTCTACCTTCACTGTGGTGTAGGTTCCACCCTTCCCTGGATGTGTAGAAGATGGAGACTTTGGTCTTCCCCTCAGGCAGCTCGACAAAAAGTGTGGCGAAGCAGCCTTGTGGTTTTATGCTGCAAAGATTTGGAATTTCTTGGAAGATATTCAGAGTCATCCACCTTAAATAACAGTGAATGAACAGCTACAACTATAGAAGTCTATAAGTAAAACAAAACATTTACCCTTTATCTAACACATTTTAACTTTAGTAATTAATGTTTCAAAAGTATTTTAATTACTTATTAAAATCAATATGTTTTGGTTCACCTTATTTTATGTAATTGTTTTCTTACCAGTTAATCTACAGTGTTTCTAGTTAATTGTAATCATTTTGAGCTGAAATGTAATGTATGAATGTATGAAAGACCCTATAAAAATAACATTAAGGTTTATTACATATGCACTATTAGTAAGTGACAGCTATTTGTAGCATTTGATATTTGCTATTGTATGAATTATATTATTTTTTAATATAAGGGTATGTGTAAAACATCCTTAAAACTCTAAACTGTCTGACCATCATTAGCCATGATTGATTCTGTTTCCTGTGATGGTGAATTAGTTGCAGAAGTTGCAGACTGGTCAGAAGGTAATATCTACCTAGAACCAAAGCTCCACTTCAGGCCAGCCAGACAGCAAGGAATACTTAGATGATTCATTAAAATAAAGTGACCTTCTTGTAACTAAAACCTCCTCACTGTTAAAAGGGCAGCCCTTACACAAGTGTAATGGTGCCGTGAAACAAAGTCTGATGGGTGAGATCCTCCTGAAAGGTTTAGTGCTCCTGCTCCTTTTCAACTCACTAAACGCTTAACTAAACCTGATCAGTCTCGTGTGTGCGTTGCATTGTATAGTGGCACAATCTGAAACTGGAGCATCGAAGTATAAATACCGCAGGAGCTGTTCGAGAGGTAATGTTTCGAATGTTATGCTACTCAGACTCAGGAAGGGTTTATATGCTGAAATGTGTTTAAACTTGAATGCTGTTTAAATTAAATATTTTTTAGTAGAAGGGATTGTGTGATATTTAGAGTGCAGAAAATATGCATCAGATGCACATTGGTTAAGTGGAACAATTCGTTTTTGCTTGTCTGGGAAATAAACCTCAGCAGATAACTGAACTGATCTAATGACTGGAAATGGAAGGAGTTTAAAATACAGGTAGAAGAGGTGGCTGCTTAACCCACAACATCAACCCTACACATTCAAATCTGTGGTGAAATGCCTTGTTTTCAAAATGATCAAATTGTGCCATATTTTCAGGACTGTGGGCCCAGGCTTCCTTGTTGAGAAAGTTACACATATTTAGATGCATACAGCTCGACATCAGTGTGCCCACACTAGACCAAGTGTTCTTCTGATATTCTTTTACCCTTGCAAGAATCCTCGCAATATTGAAAAATATCAGAATATGCATGCAAAAAACAAAACAAAACCAAAACCAAAAGGCACCTCCCTGTTCTCCACCTGAACATGTCCTTATAAAGTGTAGGGAATGAATGATTCTACTGCAATTCTTCTGCCAGTCAGACACATTCCACGTTTCCTCTAACATTCAACTCTTCATAGCTACTTAAGGAATGCTGATAGCAAAAAAAGGCACATTTCTGTTAAAATCCCTGAATTTATGTTTGGATTTGGATTGGACGGTCATCTTTCTTGGAATTGTCAGAAGGATAACTGCCATGTGCTTTGTTTTTTAATTATGGTTCCTCTACGTCTCCTGCCCCTTTTTGTTTAACCCATTCCTCATTTGTGGCCTCTGGCTGTTGGTATGTAAACAGCACTAGCAGGTCATGTCATGTCAATCATGTGTACACAACCAATCATTAGTCATGAATAATAACTTGCCCTCTTATATGACTGGCCTGGGTATGTGACTGGTTATGGTATGACAGCTCCAGATCATAGAGACCTTCTGTAGCCTCCCAGTGAACAGCCCTCAATGATTTACCCGTGCCTCCCATACGCTCAGGGTCTTGCATTGGAAAAATACTCATGACTGTCCAAAAATTATATTTATGGCATTTTAATATACATTTTTATGGGATCAAACTACCCTCAGCTATCTTGTCTAGTTGATTGCCTGCCCCAGCACAGGTGAGAGGGATGGACTTGGCCAAACCCTCCCACAACCACTTCATATGAGTATATATACACACTCCGGTCTCCGCTACAGATCAGTATCTCCCCTCTGATCTCCACAAGACAAGAGAACAAAATCGAAAGAGACGAAGGATGAGGTCAGTCCTGAAGCTCACCATGCTACTGGTCTGTGTTCAAGCAGGAGAGGGTCACTGGCTGCACACATTACTGGGTAAGTCTAAAGGTCATGACCCTCACATGCAGATGGCAACATGCATATTTCAGGATCACCCTTTGAGTTGTAGTAGTTCAGTAATACAGGCAAAGGAGATTAAATGCATTCGAACTTTAGAGAGAAGCGAACATCGATGGCAAGGCTGTGCTTAAGCTTCCTACTTACTACTCGCCCTCGCTCATCTCCTGCCAGACACCCAAGCGCAGACCAGCTCCTCCAAGTCTGGTGTCCACGAGGAGACCAGGCGAGAGGAAGAAGGTAGGGAGGCACAGGGAGGGGAGGGCCGGGCACGGAGAAGCTTTGAAGAGCCATGTGCCTTGCACACGATTCTGCTGCGCGTCAGCGACCTGGGCCTGGGCTACAACTCGGACGAGATGGTGCTCTTCAAGTACTGCAGTGGCGCCTGCCCCCGCCTGCCCTCTAACCACGACCTGACGCTGGCCAGCCTACAGCACAGCGGTGCCCTGCGGTCCGCTATGCCCAGCAGCCACTCACCCTGCTGCCGGCCCACCCACCATGAGGACATTGCCTTCCTGGACAACGCCAACCGCTGGCACAAAGTGGAGAAGCTCTCCGCCGCCGCCTGCACCTGCCTGGCCTAGGAGGGCGGGAGGTGAGGCGGGACGGGCCACACAAGACTCCTGCGACTGGTCAGCCAAAACCTGTGCGCTTCCACCCACTGGCTTACAAATGATGAAGAGCACTTGCATTTCAACGACTTGCTCAGGCTACACACAAAGTTAAGAGATGGTGATTTTCATGTGTATAAGGGACAGGAAACGATGCTGCTTGTGTGTCGGCATGAAGCGATTGTATTTGTTGCTTTCTCTGCTGATGCCATTTCCTTTGCTAGTGTTGCTTTCGATGACACCAGAACAATCGAGTGGTTCAGCCGCGGGTTGTGACGACTGTATGACATGGTTGAGGAGCTGAAGCCAAAGAGAAAAAGGGATTACACGCTCCAAACAATAAGCAGCAAAAAGCCATGTAATATTTATGTATCATAAATTATTTATTTATTAACTTTTTTATTTATTGTTCTTTTTTTTCTGCTGTGCTTTGTACTTACTGTGTTCCAAATAAAACAACCACAATTTTTCTATGATTTGAATCATTATTATGGTGAATGACTGATCATTAATTTGGGGTTTTCTGTACTGTAGTTCCTTTTATAAGAAACAAGAAGAAACTATGTTACTATTTAAAGCTGAGATGTCAAATTAAAAGTTAGGAACAACTCTATTTTAACCTTAAATCTTTCTAAACAAGGAAAAAAATGTTGATCCATTTATTCATAGTAAGGTAGAAAAATAGCTTAACAAAATCAATACTAACAAAGAAATTTGACATTTTCCGGTGAGACACTTTCACCAGTCACTGCTCATTATCCACCTCGGTTTCCTCCAGCTCCACCCCCCAAACCTGCACACGCCCCTCCATGGCTGTCAGTAGGCGGGGCTCAGTTGGATGGAAGGACAGTGATTGGACGACAGCTTTCCCCACAGGCAGCTTCAGTGTCAGTGAGCCCTACACAGAAAGTGCACGGTAACTAAGAATGCAACAGACCAGTTAGAAAATACAGGAGTATTTCAGAAAACGAAACTTTCTAATGACTATGGTACACAGGTGAAAAACATCTTACTAATTCAGCATCAGTTAAAACTAAAAGATACAAGCTTTTCTCCGAAAAGAATGCTCTTCCTCAGTTCTCTCCTCTCTGTTTGTTTGGGCCGGGATGGGTCCTTGTGCGTGTCGGTGTGCGGGTGTCAAGCACCTCCACCAGGTCCCAGAAGTAGACACAGCCGTCCTCCGAGCAGCTCAAGACGTGAGTGTCTTTGTGTGACAGACAGCATTCCAGTTTATAGTCTTTATTCTGGTGTCCTGTGTAGCTGCACAGCCGTACCGAACACATACGTATGCACACACACATGAAATGGAATCAAATGAGGAACAAATGATTGATTTATGAATATTTAAAATGTACAATGGTTTGAAGGATTTGTGCTGGTCAAGTCCAACTAAAGTATATTCGGGAGTGAAGAGTGTGTGCAGGAGTGCTTAGTGAACTCACTCTCCCAGTAACTCTCCTGTGCTCTTGTCCAGCAGACGCACAGTAGAATCCAGACTGGAGCTCAAAGTACACTGGCCATCCTGACTAAAACACACACACGTGATCGGACCTGCATCACACACACACACACACACACACACACACACACACACACACACACACACACACACTCTTAAACTCTTTCCAAATCAGCCACATCACACCATTCATAAGGGCACGTGTAAGTTACACTCACTGCCAATGAAGTCAACGTGGAGCTGACCCATGCGTAGGTCATAGCGCCTCACTCTGCCATCCACAGAACTGACGCACATACACACACACAGTGAAATTATGATCACAACACCAGTAATTTGTGAAACTAGGCCCATAAAGTTGTAGAGTTTATAAGATTACTCCAAATAAATCCAACTACTCCACAACACAGTTAGATATGATCTCTTTCATTCCAGGAGTTATTGGGACATAGAATATCATATATCAATATCATATCAATATCATCTATTTTTCATGTGGTAATGGCCTATAAACATCTCCAGAAAATCCCATTACTTTACCCAGGGCATCAGAACACAATTCCTGAAAGAAACAAACTAGAACCTTCGGCCACTCTAGAACTCCACTACAGCTAAGTCTAGTTTTGTACAGCAGTTCAGTTAGGCAGGGGAGCTGACGTGGTGATCTCGGTTCGGTCCTGACCCGGTCAGCAGCTCATGCTCAGACACCTTCAGACTGCTGACGCCATCTCGGGCCTCGTCCAGAACCTGAATCGGCTCCATCCTCCGGGAGCGAGTGTCCCAGCAGCGCACCGTGCCATCTATAGAGCCTGAAACACACGCACAGCTTCACCTCAGCCTTAGTACAAACGGCTGGTGCCCGAATCCGAGTAGCAGTCTGAAGTCTGCCGAAGTGCAGTGAATGCTGTCTCCGAGATCTGGACACACTCACCTGACAGCATTACTGTGGCCTCTTCATTGAAACGCACGCAGTTCACTCTCTGCAGAGACACCGAGAGAAACGCAGCGCTTTTACGAGGGGACACAGGAATGTCAGAAGACCAACTGAGGTCTCTGACACGGACAATCTTCGCAACTGCAAGAGACCGCCCCTTTCTGCCCCACCGTCCGCTCGCGTTACTCCTACCCCAGCGTGTCCGCGAAGTTTGCGCGTGACCTGTCCCGTCGCGACGTCCCAGAGAATCACAGTCTTGTCCGAGCTGCACGAGCACAGCTGGCTGTTATCGAAAGAGCTGCGGGCACAGAAGCAGCAGCGACTTTAGCGCAGTCCCGGCACCTGATCGCACCAGATCGCAGCGCGCTTACCCGTCAGCGTCGAGAACCTCGTAGCCGTGGCCGCTGTAGCTCTTCAGCAGGACCCCTCTGCTCACGCTCCACAGTCTCAGGGTTTTGTCACTTCCGCACGTCACCAAATAGTTGCCGTCGGCTGAAAAAGGATACACGACTCAGCACACTGACCTGTACAGCGCCCATTGTTGTTTACAGCACGTTCATGATCAAGATAAATGTTTCTTTCCGTTACCGTTAAAGCGCACCGCCCGGACTGCGCCTTGCTGGCAGTCTACTGTACGGAGAAGGTGCCGGGGCAGCTGGGGGGCTTGTGGTCGCGGCTGGGGAAACGCCATTCTTGCTATGCCCACATACTTTCTGCAGCCATGTTTAACGTGAGTTTCTTCTGCTTCGAGCGGACGGTTAGTCAACTCTTCTGCGCTTTATCGCCCCCTACTGACTTGAAGTATATACCCACTATATATGAATCTATATAGAATAACTTTTATTATATCCCAGCGCTCTTATACGTCTGAGACTGGAATGATGATCCCATCGTAAAATTAGAAACAACGCCAAGGTTCTATTTCTAATCTATAATTACGTACCATGACCATTAGCCAGCTCACCTGATGTACATCAGACATAAAAGTACACAAAAGACTTAGAAGTGTGAAATGGTACTTTACTAAATCAAAATGCACAACTACAGTAAATGGTGAAAAAAAAATTAACTGAAACTTTTATAGTTAGGTATTTGACATATTACTTCTCCATTTTATATGCCTGAAATCTTACACAGTGCATTCATCTCTTCCCTCTCTACACAGAACACATCTCCATGTATTCATTATTAACAAATTAAGAGGTTATTTAAAATAGGATGATTAAGCAGAATCTTGGAGCATAGATCCTACTTTCAACCAGCGAGCACATGGCTGACGATCTTAAAGTGACAAAATCTTAATGAAATACCTCCAAGTAAATGTAATTTAAAAAAACAGAGTAAATTATAGAGTAAATATTAGAAACAAAATGATGCGTCTGTCCAGGCTATTTCTTCTTGCCCTTGCTGGGTTTGGCTAGGAGTGCGGGATCAATCTGATCTGGCTGCAGGCCTCTGACAGAGTAGAGGCGCGCGGCACGCTGCTGCAGTGTCCCCCCGCACTTCAGCCCCCGCCGCATCAGTTCCGCCTTCAGCTGCTCCAGACCCAGGGCCTCCAGCTCCTCCACCCCTGTCACAGACAGCAGGTCCACTGGGCCCTCTGCCTGCTGAGATAGATGGATAGGGAGACACAAAGATAGGGGGGGGGGGGGAGAAGAGAAGCAGTCATTATTTATAGTGGTTACTTAGTCACACACACAATTAATGTTTAAGAGACAACATAAGAAGAGACATTTATCAAAAGCAGGTATAATGCACAGCAAATAAATCTCAGGCACACTGCATGTCTGAGCACGTGTCTCACCACTGGCTGAGCTGGCTGTGTGTCTTCACTTTCAGGTGGGCAGATGTCGTTCTCCCCCATGTCTTTGGTGTCCGTGACAACAGCCTCGTCGGATTCATGCCCACCGCCGCTGTTGTGTGTGCTTTCCTCTTCTGGGGTACACTCCCGTGTGCCCACCTCCTCCTCTCCCACTCGCTCCTGGCTGTGGGAGGGGGAGCAGGTGGCTGGGCTGCTGGTGTGACTGCTGTTGTTGGGATGGTCCTGAGGCTCAGGATCCTCACTCCCCATGCTGGAGTCTACTGGTACTGCAGCTAGCGGAGAGCTGTCGGAAGCCCCAGGCTCAGGATCCTCACTCCCCCTGCTGGAGTCTACTGGTACTGCAGCTGGCGGAGAGCTGTCGGGAGCCCCAGGCTTGGGATCACCATTCCCCCTGCTGGAGTCTACTGGTACTGCAGCTGGTGGAGAGCTGCCCGAAGCCCCAGAGACGGAAGTTGAGCTGGAGGAAGATGTTTCAGCTTCACAGCCATCACTGTCTCCATCCGAACTGTCTATGCTGGCCAGGTCCTCAAGACCAGTCCTGGACAATTCAGTAACATAATTCCATTATACTTTGAACAATTATGCACAAGAGTCTGAGTAAGAATACTGAGTTTGGATCACATATTTCATTAAAAAAGAAACAAACCAACAAATTTTGATCATCTACTAGTGACTGTCCAATAATGACTTCTTTCTCATTGCACTTCATCAGAGTGACTGCTTACCAGAAACGATTCCTTTTTGTTGAGGCATGGCCATGTTTCTGAGCCGGGCGTTTGCGAGTTGGCCCTTCCACTGCCTGCACTAGGCCACTGGATGAGGCCTGCATGCCTGGAACAAAGAAACAACAAAAGCAAAGTAGTTTCAACTTTGCCTTTATAATCAGATTTGGGTTTCTGGACAAGACAGAATTTTTTTTTCATAAAAAGATTTTAGAGGGAACAACCACTAGCAGATGTGAGATTCTTTAAATTTTGAAATCTCCTACAGACCTGCTTTTTTACCCACAGTTTTGTTTTGTTTTGTTTTTTACCTACAAAAAAGTACAGCATCAGTATGACTCCATTTATCAATTCCTGACTTAGGCTTTGCAAAGCAATGATACCCAAGCTCCTTACTGGTGATGGCAACAGTCTAACTGCGCACTGAGCAACCACACCTTTCAGCACAGAATCCTCCAGTCTCTCGGAGAGATCGTGGCACTGCTGTTCGTAGTCCGCGTCTGTGAAGTGGTGCTTCGGCTCGGCCAGCTTCCTCTGAATGCGCTCCAAACGCCGCTGCTCCTTCTCCGCTTCACGCTCCGCTTGCTTCTTCAGCCACTCGGCCATCCTACACGAAGGCGGACATGAACGCAAGACCCGTCACTCCCATCCGCAGGCCAGATACGGACGTACCGTTCGCCTTCAGCCATAATTTACATCTGCGAAGCTGGCGAAAGAAGACTGAAGGAATCCATTTATAAGAAAAAGACACCGGGACTGCTATGTAAAGTTACTCTTTTTCGTGATTGACGTCGCGCAGTCTCCGTCCGCTCAAATCCCTACATGCCTCGCGGTTGGTGGTTTTCTCAATCTGCGCCCCAAGCGCTCTCAGCATAGAGCCGAAACCTGACAGATGTAAACACAGGTTAGGTGGTTAGAAAGAAAGAATGCGAATATCCATTTATGTAGGTAACTAAACGTACCTACAACCCACTACACGCCATCAGAACAAGTTAAATTTACCCCCTTTGCCTCCACACAGACGAAGTTCCAGGCGATAAACTGCTCCAGCTTGGAGTTTGTTGTCGTTGTTTGATATTTGGCCATTGTGTTTAACGTAGAAATCCTCAGACGGGATTCCCTAATTGGAAACAAATTATCAATCGATATGTTAAATGTTCACATCGGCTGCGATTCTAAGTCATATTGTGACTTTTTATTGACTAGTTAGCTACCAACAAGTAAGAGCAGAGCTTAGCCTGCTAGCTAACTTAACTAGCCACAGTTTACATATTCACACAAACAACGAATCTAACAGTTACTTACTTCACTGGAGACAAGCAATCCCTTTAGATCCCCTACTGTCGATCCATTTACGACAGAAAGATTAATAAATCGTAAAGAATGAGAAATGACGAAGACTTCCATGTTATTTACTTTACCGCACCGTCGCAGTTGAGGCTAATGAACTGTCGACACACATATACGTCACTACGGAAAACTCAAGAGTATGAACGTTTTAAACTCCCAATTTTACAAATGTACCCATTTTAAAAATACAAAATGTCAAGGTCGTATGGTTCTATTTAATAACTTATGCGAAATATGTTAATCCATAAATTAATTTTACGTTTGGTTATAGTTTTTGCTTTTTTAGCTCCCAGAACCCTCTGGTCAGAGCTGTCGTCATTTCAAGATGTCGCGCGTGTGCAAGGTTGTGAGTAGCGCGTGCCGGAGAACGTTTTTCCTCGCGAAGCCCAAAGCTTTCATCCGCGGGACGTTTCACAGCGCTGACGGAGGGGAAGCGACTGCGGACAAGGCAACCCCGGCGACCGAGAAGCCGAAAAGTGGATTCGCTGCTGCGTACGAGCTCCACTCCGAGCTGAAGCAGAAGCAGATGGTCCCAGAGGGCGAGTCGGGCTCCGCTGTGGGCGAGTCGTTCGCGTCGCTGTTACGGCGCTCCGCGTTTGTGCAGATGGGGCCGGCGAGTGACAAAATCGTCACGGGCAAGATCTTTCACGTCGTCCGGGACGACCTGTACATCGACTTCGGTGGCAAGTTCCATTGTGTGTGCAAACGGCCCGCGCAGGACGGCGAGATGTACCAGCGGGGTACCCGCGTGCGGCTGCGGCTGCGGGATCTGGAGCTGACCTCGCGCTTTCTGGGCGGGAGCACCGACACTACGTTGCTGGAAGCGGACGCTGTTCTCCTCGGGCTGGCGAACGCACACGCGCGGGAGTAGGGCTGCACGGCCGCGCTCAGAACAGACCTCACACATGCACGCCACGTCCATCATTGACGTTTCGGATGTTCACAGCATGTGCGTTATCTTAACTGCTGTCAACAGCGTCGCTGTCCGTGTCTAGGATGTTTAATGCCATCCACCGCACACAAGGGAACGACTTCGACTGCTTTGTAGCATTTATAAATATACGACGCAAGATAAGTCTTTATAATTGTCGCTTTATTAATGTTCAGCCGCACCACAAGTGAACGACCAAAAGGAATAAAACCTTCGAAAATTATAACTTGCACTGTTGGTGTCTGAGAATGCTAATCAGATTAGGTTTGTTTTTGTTTTCTTTGCCATGACCTTAGATACACCGTGATGAAATGTGTGTTTATGCATGGAAATTAGATTCTTACTGGATACCTCGTTGTATCTTCAAGAAAAGTAATTTCAGTTCTATAAACTTTATTCTTTGTAAGGCAATCCCTGACTGATCTATAACAAGACCCAAAACATGCCTTTCTGTGTTTTTATAGGAGGATAAGTTGTGGTAAGCTTCCCAGTGGACAGTGAATACACTCATTAGATCCAAAACAATCCACATGGGGGAAAAAACTTTTAAACGCAGCTATTAAGATACGAGAACATCTCTACAAAATGAGGTTAGGGACATGCTCTTAGGCACAGTGCTGGATTAATTTGCTCTTAATATCATGCAGGAATATACATACAGGCATATATGGAAGAGATATTTAGCTGAAGGTCAAACTCACTGACTATTTGAGTTGCTACTCTCTTGCATAGTTAGGATATGTCTTCAAGTTGAAGCCAGACATACTAAGCTAAGATACCAAGGTGTCTAAAGGTGATAGCATTTGTTACTGATGTGGATAAGGCAGTCTGCATGGGTCGTCCAGACATCTTTGTGTTGGATGAGGCAAATTAAAGCTTTGAATGGGGCATCGGGGCACACCTGTGCCAGCACCTGCAGTGGTTAGCAGCTTGCTCATCAGGGGCAGGGCGGCAGCGTTCCTGTACCAGCACTCAACCGCACATGGTCAGGTACAGCCACTGTGTGACACAGAAGGTTGAATGGGCAAATGAAGGAGGAAGGAAGCTTATATCGGTTTTTCTGTACAAACCTCTGCGACTTATTTTATTCTCCCTCAGTTCAATTGTGTGAAATGTGAAAAAGGATCCATCTTAATTTTTAAGTAGTTAATCTTTTAACTTTATTTAAAAGTTCACCAAAACTGTACGAATGTTCATAAATGGTACTTAAGTGTAGTATGGGAATACTCGTTTTATTATTGTCTGACCCTGAGGGGCAGGTCAGAACCTTCAGGTGCTCTCCTGAATGTGGCAGACTTTATGCAGAGTCTGTGATCTATGCGCCACGTGTTCTAAGTATTTTCAGGAAATAATGACTTGGTCAGGGAATCCCTGCACACCAATAAGCCTACATTAGTGAGAAAGGCATTAAGTCAAAGAAATCACCTCAGACAGGTTAATCTCAGCAACCCCAGTTCCATCTTTATCCAACTCCTGGTAGGTTCCTGTTAGACAAGATATATTTAATACACACGTGAGATTACATGAAGTACAACAGCAGACTACAGTGTGAAAGGTGTGGAACGCCTAGTTTAGTTAAAACACTGACAGAACTGATCTAAGCAGTTCAAAGACATTAAAGAAAGGTAGTGAGTTTAAACATTTTGTAATATTTAGATAAGGTTTCCTCAGAATATAATAAGATAAGAAAATGATCAAATATGTGCTATGTGGACCTCCATTGTCCATCTCAGCAGAGTCCAGTTCTGATGGCCTCGACCAGTAATTGGCATCCTTTACAGCAAAGTCACACGGCCAGTAGATGGAGACAGAATAGTTATGGATGGTACCTCTACTTACCTGTCAGTCATGTTGCACTTATACAGATTTAGTAGGAGCACTTAAGGGAGGGGCTTATTTGATTGTCTGTTGTGTTTCAAGCTAGCCACCTTCACTTCCACCCAAATCACTGACTATACTTTATAAGTGGCTTCTGGATATTAGAACAGTGTTAGATCTTCAGGGCCAGAGCTGGGTGACCTCATGGTGTAGTAATATGAGTAGGTACATACTAAACATGGTCTCCAGCTTCACCAGGCAACAGATAAAGTTATCGAAATCAATCATCTCTTTGTCTGCGTATCGCGCCACTAGCACCTGGTTCAGCTTGTTACTGAGCTTAAAACCTGGAGAAGAAGGAAGAGATGTGCATGTAACCAGTAACATAGCAACATGGTTCAAAGAGAGCATATTGATGATGTAATGATTATATTGATGCAAATCTACCTCAATATATACACACACACACACACACACTAAAGCAGTGAGACTCGGTCCTTACCGGCTGATTCTAAGGCCAGCCGCATCTCGTACGAGCTCATGCTCCCCGACTTGTCCAGGTCAAACTGCCGGAATATTCCCTGTGGAGATGGTGCAGAGAGGTCAAAAGGTGGTTGGGAAAGTCAGGCAGCAGGGCTGGGATTTGCTAAGATCATTCATCTAGAGTAGTGGTTCCCAAAGTGGGGGGGACACGCCCCCTAAGGGGGACATGGACCCATTGCAGAGAGGGCTCAGCAAGGCAAATGAAGCAAAAGATGTGTATATGTGTGTCTGAGGCAGTGGGCTTGAAAATATTCTTATCTCCAAAATGGGAGACTGCAAAAAAAGTTTGGGAACCACTGATATTGAGCTATACTTTCCTGTCCTGAGGGAACCCTGCTTCCTCTGATTCAGACTCCCAGCCAATTATCAGGTTCATAATAGTCTGAAGCAGATACAGTGCAGAAAGGGAAACCCTGGAGTGGACCTTCAGGACCAGGAGAGATGAACTTTGGGCTACACAGTGAAGAACCAGTCCCTCACCAGCCACTTCTTGATCTTGTTCCATAGAGTCTGGAACTCCACAATACCCAGGCGAGCGCTGCCGTCTTTCTGAGAGTCACCTCAGTCAAAGGCTATTTAGTCATATGTATAACACTGTCACATACTCTAATAGACATCTGTGCTTTTGAAAAGTTAAAAATTATAGTGGGATACATCCAGGAGGCACACCATACACCTGCAGGCCTCCAAACTGAATCCGTCTGTCTTTAGATCCTTGTCTGAAAAATGCAGGAGAACAGAGTTAAGTCTCTTTCTCTCTCACTCACACACACACACACACACACACACACACACACACACACACACACAGCACTACTATTACCACCAGGCTGAAATGAACTCCCTAAACAGCACGCAGGGTGAGGCTTACGTTTGGCCATTACTCTGTTCAGGATGGTCCTCAACTCATGAGCGGACACCTCCATATCCTACAGAGCAGGAGAGAGTGTGGGCCTGTTAACTATGGCAAGACCACACGCCCAAGCCACACAGATAACACACATCACAAACATGAGTACCTCTCCAGAAAGCTTAGCAAACATGGCTCTGAAGGACTCGTCTATATCCTGCTCCATTACCTCCTCCTGTGTCAGTGGAGTAAAGCCACACCCAATATGTTAGAATACAATAAAGATATGCTCAGGCAAAATATCTATTTTTTATGTCACACAACTTTATTATTGTTGCTTAGATGAGGATCAAGTCCCATTTTACTTGCCATTCATGCATAAATCCAGATCATTTCACAAAGTGTTCACAAACTTCCCGACAACTGAATTTTTAACACACCTGTATGTGTTATTATTCAGAAATTATTATTTGGAAAGGAATTAAAGGAACTATCATGTTTTAGAGTTAAAATGTTGATGTTGCATTTTTTTTTTTTACCCAGGAATGAATCAGTATGGTGGGTCAAAGATAATACCAGGCTGTTGGGGCACAACAGGTGAAAACACAGGAAAAAACTGGCATCAAAAGTACTACATGATGAGTTAAAAAGTCACTATATCTACGGCAGTCTGAACATGCCAAAAATGAACCAAAATCCCAAATGTGCAAAAAGTAGTTCTAATAATGCACTTTGCCATGTGTGTCCTTACCTCTTCATCAGGGGTGAACGATACATCATTGTCCATCTCTCTGAAATATAAGAGAAAGGGGAGAGCATTAAAACTATCTGCTGTTCACTTAAAATTTAAGACCACCACTGTAAATAACAGGAAAACTCCACTGATGCTTAAAGACACAAAGGTTAATACAAAGCTCATATTGGCACAAATGAATTTGCATGACTGATGAATATATAAGTAAAAAGGTAGACAGATAAATCAGTCCGTCAACCAAAGTTCCTCACAGTGTCTCAGACTGCTTCTCGGTGAAGACCCGGAGGACGAAGTCGGCCTCTTTCGCAGGCTCGAAGGTGGAGGGCACGACGAGGTACTCCCCTGGAGGCAGCCGGAAGCGGGCGCTCACCTCTCGCAGGTTGATGAAGGTCTGGGAGCGTGCACAAGATCCATGGCGCAGGAAGAAGTCCTTCTTCAGGTGCACACTCGGGCTGCCGCGAAGCTAGGCCACAGAGCACAGCCGTGGGCCGTCACCAGGGGGTGCTCACGAGCCCGTTTTTTTCAACCCAGTCCTCCCGACCTTCTCTACATGGTGCACTTTTTCGCTCTTTCCCAGCTCCTGCCTGACCTGAACCCAGCCATTATCAACACTGGATATTTTCCACAGGTTTACTGATGTACCCTGGCTGGTGGATCCCAGAGGCTGAGAAACACTGCCCAATACATTCACAATGTGCTACCATTAAAGAGACTTGCTACCCCAGAACTAACCAGCATAGTACAAGGGTGTTCAGTCTGGTGCTTTTTGTGCGTTTTTTGCTTTATTTATATGTTTACTGTGAATCTTTGTCTATGAATGTTGGACATTTTTCTAATCGACTGTTGCTACACACTGACAAATCTGGGACCTGCAAACCTTTGCTTAGCCCAGTTATCTGTGCTTCCTTTAAACATTGTACTGTTGTATTGTGTCTGTACACTCTCACAACTATAGAGTTGAGTAAAAGTTCTGACAGAGACCATATTTATTGAGAGAGAGTGTGTGTATGTATTCCAATCAAATGATAACCAAATCCAGCCAAACATAAAAAGGGCCTTACCTCGTCTGGGACCTGGAAAAAAAAGAGAGACAAATAAAGAGGCGTGAGGTGGCAGGAACATTAATGGCATTCAGAAAACTTCCAAAGTGATCACTGCCTAGAAGTGATTTGGTGAAGACCTTCAGCTCTCTGTCTCCCTCAGACTGAAATGAGATGAGCAGACAGCCAAAACTGCATCACTTTTTCACATTACTCAGACAAACCCCAACATTTCAATCCCTGGCTGCTACTCTGTGACCCCCCTAACCCCTGACCTCATAGATGGCGAAGCCAATGGTGTGCATGTCCTGGCCCTGTTTGCGGTAACGACGCCGGTCCTTCTGCATCAGCGCCACCAGGAAGCTGCAGGCCACTTCTTCATCATCAGGATCATCATCCTCTTCCAGCAGTGTGATCTTGTACTGTGGGTTGATCCAGAACGTGTCTGAGTGGAGAGACGCCCAAACATCACACACAACTCAAACATCACACACTGGATAATTTTATAAAGCCCCATGCCAAGTATCTCCTAATTAAAGCATGTATTGCACATGGACAAAAGCATGACTGAATGAACAACCTTGGTAAATAAAGATATCACAGTGTTTTTAATAGTATATGAATGCATGAATAACATTAGCGTGATTGTATTAATGTGTGTGTGTGTGTGTGTGTGTGTGTGTGTGTGTGTCCCTCACTGGGATGGTTCCTGCAGCCTCCAGCAGTGCTCCCTCTTCTCCAGCTGCCCTCATACTTGATGGTGTTCCAGTTGCTCAGATTATCATCGTTCAGGGCGTCAGGACTCAGGTTACAGATCTCCATCCTGGAGAACTGACGCTGGAACTCCCGAAATGGCATCCTGGGATAGCAGAGAGAGAGATGGAGGGACAGAGAGAGAGAGAGAGATAGATATAGAGAGAGAGGTGGAAAGAGAAATAGAGGGAGGACGCACAAGACAAAATAGTTTAATTTTAGTTTCCTACTTCTGGGTAAGTGTGTAAGTGAACACGGATCAAGAGGTCTGAAGCCAGTGGGCGGAGACTAAGACCCATGCTGACTCCTTGTGAGGTCTCACCAGAACTCTCCGTCCTCCATTTTGCTGTTCATCTCCTCTCGTTCAGCAGGATCAATGTGGTTCCACTCAGACGAACTGGAGAAGAAACACAGCAATGTCAGCGGAGCAAGCCGTCATGTTTCACAGACAAACCCCCACAGAGCTAAAGCGCTTACGTATGAATTTCCTGAAGATCATTTCAGGATAATTCAACTTTCAGGACCAGGTATTGTCTGGCAATATTATGTTTTGGTTCAGTGAAACATCAGCATGAATTTCCTACAGAACTAGCTGGCTTGTCTTTAAATGCATTCTAACTGGATGACTCACTTGTCACTCCACGCTCCTGTCCATTCCACCTGGCCCCAGGGGTTCCTGATACGAATGAGCCTTTCTCTGTTGCCACGGAAATCAACCTGTAAATACATTCGCCAACAGACATGCGCAAACATAAAACAAACAAACAAACAAACAACAAAAAACCCCACAGAAATATGCTTTAAAAGACTGAACATAAAATGTTTAAAACTGAGTTTTGCTCAGCAGCTTGTCGGTGAGTTTGGGGCAGTTTTCCAAAGCCCATGGACAAAATTACAGCTGGGTCATTTAATGGTTGTAGATCACATGAGCAGATAAAAG
Organism: Electrophorus electricus; assembly: GCF_041902795.1. Taxonomy (NCBI): domain Eukaryota; kingdom Metazoa; phylum Chordata; class Actinopteri; order Gymnotiformes; family Gymnotidae; genus Electrophorus; species Electrophorus electricus. The sequence goes on from NC_137519.1 coordinate 5,777,190, forward strand.
GTTAGACGGAAGTAGACAGAAGGCTTCTGACTGACCTCCCTGAGACCTGTGACGGAGTAGGCGTGACCTTTCACCAGCTTCTTAAACGTCACTGCTTCCATGTCAAAGGCACTAGTTATCTGTCACACACACACCAACATACACTTCAGGATGTCTTCCTTACAAAACAGTTCGATGCCTGCAGCTCACACAGTATGTGGTGCATTATATATAGGAAACATGTTAGGAGATATGGGTCCCACAAAAAACAACAGGGGCGTCAAAACTCCGACAGGCTGAGGATTGTCCCACCACCAGCTGATTGTATTGCTCCAGAACCACAACATCACCCCTGCACTGTGGTGTCCTGATGGGGCTGCAGGCCTTGGATGAGAGCCCCAATAAAGACCGCGCTGACCAGGTGCCGGGGACACCACAACCCTCTCCTTCAGGAGAGAGCTGAAAGGGAACACAGTGAACTAGCAGGGGCTGGTGTCACGTTAACGGCCTTGTGTGTGTCCTCCGGGCCAGGCAGGGGTGCTGGGTGGACTCACGTCAATGGAGCAGCCCAGCAGTGAGCCTCTCTCCAGGGCTTTGGTGATGATGCGGGGCAGGTCCCGTGGAGCCTGACGCAGCTCGTACATCTCAGCCACTCCGCCCGTGAAGTCCTCAAAGCCTTCGGTGGTGGAGCCTCCAGAGAGGGCCTCGTATGAGCCATTCAGTCTTGAAACACACACACACACACACAATTTATAGGGCTTTAATGTACACGAAAACCATGAGATGAGAGATATATTGGAAATAAATGGCCCTCATTCTTGCACATATTTAAGTCCTCATTTGGAGATATCAAGGACAGAAACAAGATCAAGGGTGGGTGGCTGAAAGTAGTCACATATATTCTCACACACACACAGATACGCAGCCCTTTCTCAGGCACATACATATCTACCCACATTACATACAGCGGTACATATCCACTCACATACTCACCATAGCCTGAGTCTTCCCCCCAAATGTCCTCACATGTCCCCACTCACTCACTTAGCATAAGCCTTCTCTAGCAGGGCACTCCAGAACTCACTCCCCTCAGCCGAGTGAACAAACAACAGCTCTCCATCTTTCACCGGCAGCCGATCATCCACGACGACGTCCACCCATTCGCCAAACTGCCAGAACTGTACAAGCAGCACACAAAGTAGGATCCACATGTGGGGGGTGGAGTATTCACATGCATAGGATGTAGGGGGGGCGGTGGAATCTCCTCACACTCAGCATGTGGGGGGTGGGGGGGTGGAGTCTCCACACGCTCATTATGGGGGGGGGTGGAGTCTCCACACGCTCATCATGTGGGGGGGTGGAGTCGCCACACGCTCAGCATGTGGGGGGGGGGGGTGGAGTCTCCACATGCTCAGCATGGGGGGGGGGTGGAGTCTCCACACACTCAGCACGTGGGGGGGTGGAGTGGTGTAGCATCATCAGAACAGCTCGTGTGCACATGCCAAAAAATATCAGTGACACAGCAACAAAAAGCAACACCAGACAATGCCACAGTCATTTAAGACGGGTGCCTTATTTAAATAAAGAAATAAATCAGGTAATTTGTGTTTACTCACCACAATGATCATTATTATTGAACTGATGTTGGCTGCTCCTTTGTTGATTAACTGAAGCTCTGGTACTTATTGTTTATTGCACTGATTGTTGCCTGAGATAGAGTTTATATGTTTTTGCACTTCTAGGCATCAGCACTGATTCCTGTATTTCAACAGCAGTCTAGTTCAATGGTATCTTGAACTCTAATCTACTCTACTGATTAGGATATATTCTATGTGTAAATGACAAAGCACATTTGTAAGTCACTCTGGATAAGAGCATCTGCCAAATGCCGTAAATGTAAATGTAAAATTATAAAGACATTTTAAGTGATTATGAACAAGAACTCTGCCTGCCTACAACAGACTAGTTATAGTTGCCTGTACACATAGTACACACTAGGTATGGTGGTAACCACGTAAAGGGGTACTATGTGTTCACTATATATTTAAACACACACCATGTGCCACTTTAGGACATGGCAATTAGGACTCAGGCAGGTGTGAGATGGGGATCTTCTAAGGTTTGCAGGATGGCAGGGTGTTACATGTGCAGTTCCAGATAAATTCGGAACTTTTAGTTAAGGGTGTGTTCCAGTAGTGCTGTAATGCAGAACAACGTGTGTTCCAGCGTGTGCACCTGGAAGTGGAAGATCCCAGCATAGTCGTCTGTAAAGCTCTGACCGTGGGGCACCACCCTGTGTAAGAGCTTCTCATTCAGAGTGAGAGACGCTATAGCAGCCAGCAACCAGCAGTCCCCTGAGACAGAGAGCGAGAGACAGAAGGAGAGAGAGACACAGAGAGAATTAGAGAGGAAAAGAAAAAAAACAGAAAACAGATTTTAGTAGGAAGCTACAGAAAACTGGACAATTTATACAAAACTGTCATAAGATCAGAGAAAACACTAACAGATACAATAACAATTATTTAGACTGTTTGTAATCGAATGTCCTTTTCCTAGTTACTGATAACTTCACTTTATTCCATTTTGGTTCATGCTGATGGTCTACTAATTTGTTTTATAATTATTGTTGCTATTTTAACATTTTCTATCCTATATAAAAACTCTTACTCAATTGTATATTAATAATACATCTACACATGCTGCATACTACATACTACTATACCAATAAAGCACATTTGATTTGATATGAAAGGACAGAGAGACGGTGAAACAGAGAGAAATACACACACAGAGAATCAGAAGTGGGAAGGAGAGAGGTTAAGAAACAGTAAGAGAAAGAAAAAACATTGAAAGGAGAGTAGGAGGGTGCGATGCAGGGAGAGAGAGAAAGAGGGAGAGAGGGAGAGAATGAGAGAGTGGGAGGGGGCATAATTAGACCTGTGTAGATGACTGGTGTGGGAGAGAGGGATGTCCATACTGAATCAGTCTTTGTTTCAACCAGGGCAGGATGTTAACTGGACATTTTCTTCCCAGCACAAATGAATGATTACACTGTGAGTGCAGTAATGGGGAAGCAGAATGCATCATCCCAGCCGTGAGCAGTTCTCTGCCAATGGCAACACAGCACAAACAGCTATCTGCCTGCATATTACCTCTCCAGAGCTGCATTAGTGTCTGCGGTCATTAAATGGGTCACTATTACATGCACAGAAACACAAAGACACACCCAAACACAAGGGAAAATTAGCCATCAAAATTCATTCCCCTAAGCCTCCAAACACAGATCACAATCTACTGACATACTGCATATAAAGACAGTTGATATGCTGACAGCGGTACGTATTTTGTTTATATAGTGCCTCTCTCATATCCAATTAATACCTTTTTAATTGGGATTTAAAAAATTGGTCAGACTGTTCTTTTGTTTCAGTGCAAAAGCACTAAATGTCCTGCCAACCCAGTGTAACTTACGGCCAGGAGGAATATGAGCAGATCCTTTTGTGTGTGTCAATACACTAGCAGCAGGATTTTGAATGTACTGAAGGCTGTTCAAATATTTAACAGGAAGTCCTATAAAAAGGCAAATACAACAGTTAATACGGGTACTGGTGAGTTTTAGTATCATCAGTGTTCAGTAAAGGGCAAAGACAGGCAATATTGAGATGGAAGCAAGCAGATTTAGTGTGGGTTGAGTAATGGTACTCATGATTGTAGAATCAAGAAGGATGCAATTTCAAGACTTGGGGCCTCTGGCCATAATCTCATTTTATCTGTGTATGAGAAAATTCTCATTCATTTAGAGTATCAGGGAGTGGTAGTAGCAGTATAATTGGTAATGACAGTGGAACTGGCACGTAGATATAAATGAACGTCATCTTACATAACAATGAACGTTAACACCATGGTTACAGATCATTTGTCCAATGGGCATCATTATTAAAAAGAGGAGACCATGAGCTGATCCTTGGGGCATGCCTTGAATGATGGGGGCAGTGAATGTTTTCTGTTGGAAAGGGGTGACCTAAACCAATCCCCTAGGCTACACTTAGGTCAAGCAGGAGTAAACTATTTAGGTGTCCAGCATCAGCAGACAGCAAAAGGTATTTACTCCCATTTGTGCAGTTTCAGTCCTGTGATGTGTGTGAAACCCAGACTGAAAAGGCTCATGGAGTCTAAACACCATGGCTAACACTTTTCCCACAACTTCATCTATGAAAGGTATGTTGGATAGGGGCCTATAGCTATAGAGAAGTGGGGTCAAGACAAGCCTTCTTCAGAATAGGTGTAATAGCTGAGGGCAATAAGGAACAAAACAGGAAGACAATTTTGTTTATCAATTGAGCAATTGGAGTAGAGAAGGCATGAACACAGGCCATGAGAAGAGACGTAGGGGCAGGATCTGGCTGACATGATGAAGAGCTAGACTTCATCAGGAGAGGATTCAGAAGAGAAGAATGGTTGAGGAGCAGAGGGAAATTGTTGATAGGCATTACTAATTTTATCATCAAAGAGCTGCAAGAAAGCTTAACACTGCTCAGTAGTACTACGGATGTGTAGCAAAGGAGGTTTGAGGAGTTTGTCAATGGTCCTAAATAAAAGTTCTGTACCTAGTACTACAGTTTTTAATAGCAATGAAATAAAGTCAGCAGAGGACCTGAATGAACTGAATGACCAGGTTATGCTTTCAAGGGATCTTGCCATCCCTTATGGCGCAGGCATATTCCAGGACAACAAAGCCAAGATTCATCAGGCTCAAATTGTTAAAGAGTGATTCAGGGATCATGAGGAATCATTTTCACATGGTGTCCTGACCTTAATCCCACTGAAAGTCATTGTATAAGGCTGTTGAAAAAATTCCATGGTGAATATGCACCGTAATCAAAGCTAAAGTCCAACAAATTAAATTATTTCAGTTTACAACTATTTCTCAATCAACACAAAAACACTCAAAATTTCAGATGTAACAAAACTAATACAGCTGGAACATATCACAACTGGAAACAGCAAGTGTGTCGGACACGTTCTAAGCTGTATATCCTAAGCGTGTCTGTATCTGTTATCTCCATGTCTGGATGCACCGAAAGGCCCTTTTAGATCCAAGGGCCGAAACAAACAAACATTCACACAGATTCCCAGATATGTACACTTTGAATATGCAGACTGCCTGAGGGCTTGTGTTATCTGCTTTCCTCCCGAGGAGTAGTTAAAGTGTGGTCCCTCAGCCTGCAACTCCACTGAAAGCCTCATAGTGACACACCGGTGACAGCAGTAAACTATTACTAGCACGCAGGTGTTACATCATACACCTTCTACCTCTCACATAAAGGCTGTATATATTATTACTGTCTACATATTTCTGTATCATTATATAGGTAATACTTCAAAAACTGCCCAGAGCTAGACATGTTGTATGTGTATGTAATTACTCATATCCTTGCAACATCAACATTACACTTAAGTAATAACAACCAATCCTTAAAGACAAGAAATACAAAAAAACTAATAACTAATAAATACTAAAACACTGAAAGCTCCTCACATCAAGGACTAATTTGTGATCATCTGTAGTGTTATAGTGCTCAGCCAATGTTCAATGTGTTACTTAACATTTCAGTTCCCAACCCAATTTCATTTCTTTTTTTCCCCCCTCAAAATGCAAACGCTGCGTGCACGCACACACGCAGAGAGAGAGAGAGAGAGAGAGAGAGAGAGAGAGAGAGAGAGAGAGAGAGGAATGGGTTAATAGATGGGTGGACTAAGAATGCACCACAGGGCAGAAATGAGTCTGGTTTCTGTGTGTCTCCATGTTGTTTCCCCTCACACTGCTCTGTTAAACAGGCATTTGTCTACCATCTCAGGAAGCTCTTCTTCAAAAGGCAGGGTCATTCCTTGTTTCTATTTGTACATATTTACATTACACTGATCTTCCTCCACCCTGTTTTAACTTTTAACATATTGCCTGAGACATTTAAACACACACACATATATGCACACACACACACAGAGCGAATGATGACACACAGCCAAATGCTCCAGAACTGCCACCTCTTAAACTACTTCTCCTGTGACTCATTGCATAGGCAGCGAGTTTTACACACCCCGCCCCCAGGAAACACCCACACACATCCATCCACACACACACACACACACACAAAGGGCTTGGCCACTTACGTTACATTTCTTATTTTCTTTTATACTCTTAAACTCTTCTCCCAGCCCCTCCTCCTTGAATGACTGATCCTGTTGCTTGCAGGTCCATTACAATCCATCACATTTTGTCTCACCATGCAATGTTGACCACACACACACACACACACACAACGTGGTCTCCAATGCTCAGTCAAACACTGCCTTTCATGACCAAGATGTAGCCTAACAAACAACTAACCTGACTGACAGGTAATGGGTAATGAATTTATATTTTGGAGATATGAATTTATATTCTGCCAGATAAAGGAGAAAAGACTTGACAGGGAGTTCCAGGTTCATGGTTATCTGCTACTATGTTTACAGTCATGATCCTTTCACTGGAACATGTCCACATAGTTCCATTCCTGTCCTCATCCTCACTGAACAGGACCAGGCTATTGTTTATAACTGGGAGCAAACACACGAGTCACAGCTTGAAAATCCACGTCTGTGGATTCTTGCCCAGGAGTCTGTCTGTTAACTGTGCCTCACTGGAGAGATTTATCCCAGCTGGAAGGTCGTAACTGCATCCAGGCTGACTAGCACTCCCCCATGTGCCACCTGACCTGCTTGCATCCCACGTTTTGTGCCGTCGCTACAAGCACTACTCAAGGGAGTCTGACGAAACAGCCCACACGTGCTTGCAAAGCAAAATGCATGGCGGGACTTGTGCAGTGTAAGAATGCTGTTGAGAAACCAAGTCCAGACATGAATTCCACAACACCCTTCAGCATCACCATGCACGCCCGCCAGCCGAACAGCGCAGGACCCGGGCAGGTTTCCAGGTGTGGCTGCAGGCTATGAGAGGCTGTGTGAAACGAACGTGTGCACTGTAGGCTCAGTGGTTAAGGTACTTGACTTGTAATTGGAAGGTTGCTGGTTCAAGCCCCACCCCTGTTAGGCCAGTGAGCAAGACCCTTAACCCTAAATTGCTCAAGTTGTACTTATTCATAATTGTAAGTTGCTTTGGATAAAAGTGTCAGGTAAATGTAAAATTAGAACTCCTCTGTAAATGCTAGGCTAGCTATTACCTATTGTGCCTTAAACATTATATTATAAAATGGCACGAGGAAGATTTTTGGGGAGGTGGGGAGTAGTTACAGTACAGTATTTCAGGATATGCACTGTACAGTAGCTAGCTCACATCTGCGACAGACGGCCAGTGAGTGAGTCTGCTTTTTAAAAACATGCTTTCGAGGGCAGGAATCCTTAACTGAACATCACAGCGTTAATCATTACTGCTGGCAATAATTTAACAGTGGGAATATCAGTGAGGACATCAGGCTAATTCAGTGGGCATATCAGGGATATCAGTGGCTAATTCAGTTACCCTTAATTTTACCCACGTTCCACAATGCCTAGCAGGTCAGTAAACACTCACCGAGGGCTCCCTGGCAGATGTCTGTCCGGGTGGCTCCGCCCACTATGAATTGAGGACTCGCCGTCAGCTCCTACAAACAGCACAGATATTACAAATGGATGGCAATACTGCCACAACAAACAATGGCACACCACAGGACCAGTTATTCCAGTCCAGTCCCACAACACACCTGCAGTTCCCAGTGTTTCATACTTCCTCATGAACTAATGAGCAGAATCAAGGGTTTTAGTGCCCTCTAAACCCCTGTGCAGGTTCTTGTAGTAACCCAGCAACTAATTCAGCTGTTCGGCCATCGTGCCATTGCACCTGACCTGAGCTGTGTTTCAGGTCTGGATTATGCTGTCGATGCGGTCTGGGTCTTAGGAAACTGCTAAAAATGGCCACATACACACACGCCCCCTCCCCTCCAACACATACAGTATATTCCTACAGAAAGTCACTTACTTACACAGAAAGTTACTTAAATCTGGTTTATATATTTAGTGAAAAGTGTCTACATGCTAACTCTATTCTTAAACCTTCTAAAATGTGTATTCTGCCACTCATAACTTCACTATAAGATAGATACTTTAAGCCGTCTTTCGACGGGAAATTCCTGCCCTTTTGGTTCTTGCACACACCCTAAACGTTGGAAACGTTAAGTAGTAGGCGGCATTTAGGCAGAAAACCCCACTTGCCAAGCTGAGAAACTATTAAGTCAGGACAGAGTTTCAGGCCTGGTTATTATACATAGTCATGATGAGGGACAATCCCACTTGGACAAAGAACAACCAGTTTTAGCTTTAGACTGTGTAATTGCATAATTACACAGAATTGTCCTCAGAATAATATAGAGTCATATACACACACTAGCAAATAAATCAATATCTGAACTGATATTCTTATCACAATTGTCCCATTTCTTCTGGTCACGGCTAATTTCTGCACTGTGACTGGTTCTGCTGCCATGTCCACACTGTGATTGGTGCTGCTGCCGTGTCCGCACTGTGACTTTATTTCTGCTACTTCATCTACTATTGAGCTGAACTGACAAAACTCAGAATTCCTGCAAAGCTAAAAGTATTATTGGCCCTTTCAGTGCACCTTGGACGTCAGTGTCCGTGAAAGACAAACATATGTTAAAAGCACACACACCAGGCACATATTTCCTGCCTGTGTGCAGCACCTGTGTGTAGTTGGGTCCAGGTCACACCCTAAATACACCTGTGTCTACTGTCTGAGGTGGGCGTGCCCATACAGCTATACCATAAAGGCCTTGGAGTTTCTAGGAATGCCCAAGCCTGAGAGAATGTAAACAGAACTGAAATAATTGGAATGGAATCAACAAAACCGCATCAAACAGCGTGTGAACAGCGCATGGGCAGGAAGTGGTGGTGTGTTTGGCACTCACCGTGGGCCTCTTCCACACAACGCCACGCGTCTTGGAGGAACTGGGTGCCAGCTCCTTAAAGCCCAACGAGGGGGCCTGGGCGGGGAAGTAGGGGTCACTGAACAGGGTGCTGCTCTCCAAGCACTCCCGCCTCAGTGCCTCGTAGTCCTGCCGCAGGAAGAGCACGGCCCGCTCATTGGTGCCCACACCCTCAGCCCGCAGACGCTCCCGCTGGATACGCGCCGACATACCGCCGAATGGGTACATGCTGCATGTGTGTGTGTGTTTTAAAGAAACCCATGCACACAAACAGACAGACAAACACAGAGACAGTGCAGAGAGAAGTGCAGTGAGCGTGTGAGAAAAAAGCACTTTGTGAACCTTTTGTATGTGTGTGTGTGTGTGTGTGTGTGTGTGTGTGTGTATAGATTGGCAATATTCTTAGCTCATTATACAGCTTTAAACTTTTAGTGTTTCTTTTTTTACAAAACACATTCCTCCACAGAAAGTGTTGCCAAGCTACTGGAGTGGGACTCTGCCAGTGGAGAGAGAAAAGCTTCCCTCACGGCCTCTGACACCACGCCATGAGTCATTAGAGGTATAAGAAGTTGCACTCAGGCAAGTGAGGGCTGAGTGGAACATGCAAGAATATGAAAGAGAAACCAGAGAAACCAGAGACACCAGAGACAGACACAGAGCACAGCAAGCCCTGAGCAATGGGGACACAGGACTGTGCACCAGCAAGAACAACATACATTACATATCGCAAAACATGTTTGACTACACGACACAATAACATCATGATATTGTATACATTAGTGAAACATTAGACAAGATTTTAATTAAAATAATACCTGTGATCTTAAGTGGGGGGGGGGGGTATAAGAAATTACTATGCATCATAAAGCTGGAAGGAACTCCTGCTTTTAAGTACTCCTTACTTTAAATAAGTAATCATTTAAATATTTATACAGGTGCCATTGTACCAATTTATCTTCTTGCTCAAAATATCCATCACCAATACAGTCCTACTTACTGAACATGAAGATGGCATTCCTCAGGCTGTGTAGGTTTTTATGACAAGGTATCTCTGGAATAACTATATACAGATAACTTCAAAGCATATTTGCTTAAAAACATAATCTAATATCATGCATTAGGCTAGATTTAGGCCTTATTTATGTCTGCAGGTCTGTCCACATCTCTGCTAGCAGTTCATGAAAATCATAACAAGGCCATACAGGACATGCAACTGCTTTTGCTAACAGGAAGCTTTAGACCACAGCCTGCACGACCGATGTGTGTGTAAAAATACTTGCATTTCCGTGATGCAGGATCTGGCTTTAAAAAAAAAAATCACAAATCGAAAGACCACCACGTCTGAGAAAAACAATTTAAATATAAATAAAAAACATAATTAATAAAGCAGCTAGACACCATCATTTCATGTTCCTAATGGTAACATATATTTAAAAAATGGCATGGTAGCTGTGTGTGGCCCTTTTGTGTCATACTTTCTGTGCTGCCGCACATGGAATCGTTAATCATAATCGCAATGACTGTCTTACACCAATAAGGCAATATGCAAAAATAATAAAAATGAAATCATTTATTTTGTGGTATATTCTCAGATGATTCTGAGGCGTGCTCCGTGGGCGTTTTAATTAAGCCAGGAAGATCCATCAACTATAAATATTTTGGTCAAAACGCAGTTTGTAAATAAATTCGAGGCCCATCAAATCTCAACATGTAGGTGCATAATCGCGATAGCGTAAAGCTAACTGCGGAAAATACACGAAAGATGTCCCTCTCGTAGGCCAACCACCCTTTAAATTTGTGCTACTATACTGCAACGTTTACAGTACTGCCCAAATCCAAACTGCTCTGTGACAAATCGCAGACAGGCGTGTTTCTGACCAGGTCCTCAGTATCTTCACACACGTTCGCGTTCAGCAGCCAGCACTGATTTTGCGCAGCCTACGGCCGGTCTAGACATATCGGCATCGCGATAGTTGGATTGCAACTACAGTGTTTGATTACGGTCTAAAGTAAGCATGCAGCGAGCTAGCCGTCGTTAGCTCAGAGAAACCAGTCAATTTATAAATTATTCATATGCCAAGGGTCCTGCAACAGTATGACTGATGGTAGCTATCTCTATATATATATAGCTATGGGTGCTGATTAATACGCTCACGCCATTCTATTCTGAATAGCTGGCCGGTTACATGTTAAATTTGTAAAACTACCATTTAAACGTGGTTTTAACTTGTAAAGAAACACGCGAATCCTCTTGCCAGAGATGATTCTTTTCATTTCCTTCGATAAAACCGATGCATAAAAATGACGTGGCATGTTATAAAAACACACACTGCACCCGCGTAGCTGAGTTACACTTACCGCTGTGTACTCGGCTGTCCTACTGGCCTGAGGCAACGCTGGTAACTACATAGATTTGACCTGAGCAGCCTAAAAGGATGCTATGAAGTCAGCAACATTGAACACAATCACGGCCCTGCCCAACCCCTGGAGGCGGGGCCACGGAATGACTGACAGTAGACGGGTGAAATACGCTCCCCATTCAAGAGGGAACGTCAGAAACATGTTTAATGGGTCTTAGAAAAGAACATCCAATTAAAACACATTACACAGGGGTTAAGATAATTGCTCCACAACAGTACCCCTATAACCCACACACCATTTTAAAAGAAGATTGCAATAAAATCATGCAGCACAAAATAGTAAACAGTAAATTAGGGCAATATCAGATACATGGTGTAATAAGAGCTTCCCCACCATTAATATAAAACACTACAGCAGTGTGAGCTGCAATTTATCCCCGATCCCCTTGCAAGTCAGTTAACATACAGGATGCTTAAGAGAACTGTGAATTGAACAGATTCTCATCATCCTCCCCTCCCAGGTTTCAAGGTCAGCAGCTATGACAGTACTCCCACTCTATTATGGAGTCACTGGAATTCCATTTCTCTTCTACTAGAACGGTTAAGACTTCGGTCTGCAAAGACCATTCCTGGTATGTCAATTGGAAGTCCAAAAAGTCCACAGTATAAAAACTTAATCCACCATCTCAGATGCTACGGCTGCTTAATTGTTACGGCTCATTGTGTCACAGCAACAGTAAATATAATTTTGAACCTTGGCCTAATTGTATTGTAGGTATTTACAAAAGGAACTCAAATATCACTGTAAATGGAGACCAAGCTTAACAGTACTGTGGGATCCATTTTCACTGTTTTGAAATTCTGAATGCAAGAAGCATGTTTAAGCAACACAAGTGACTCATCCACTGCTTTCAGGCAGGGGTCTTAGATCATGGTTAGTAGCAGCCACTGAGGGAGAGAAAAAAAGAGAAAACATTTAAATAAAGCACATGCAACAATTATTCATTCCATTTTTTAAAAAAGGTAAAAGTGCTCCGTCTAACCATTTGGAAGTCGATCTCCATGAAGCCAGTGCCGTGTGGGTCACACTTTTTAAACATCCCTGAATGTTGGGAGAGGAGAGATTAAACAGCATGTTGAGATTTCTCTGGTAATGTGCTCTTAAACTCGTCAGTCAAACCCTTCACCACTCAGTGATGTCTTGTGTATTATAATTGTGCGCATCCCGAGGGGTACGGGATCAGATCTCACTCACGGAACATCATCTCCAGGCGAATGAAGCAGGCCACAAAGTCATCAAAGTCGACGGTCAAGTCCGGTGCAGCGTAACGGGCCACCAACACCTGGAAAATGGTGTCATTCAGAGTGAATCCTGGAAAGGAAGAACACATGCTGTCACGACTGCATGGAATGCCATCTGTATTGTGTGAGCAGGCCCGCGCGTGTTCTCGAAAGCGCACTTGCATGCGTCTTCCTTGTTGTAAATTTGGGCTGACTCGGCACGTGTACGACTGTTGCAGTGAACTTGCAATGTGCATTCCAGCTGAGTGTGTGAACAGTGGTCATGTGACTTGACTCACCCGCTTCCTTCAGAGTGAGACGCAGCTCTGGACTGCTTATGGTTCCAGAATGATCCAAGTCGTTATTCTTATAAATGTTCTACAACAACCACAAAGAAAAGGAGGTTATCTGCAAATGCAAACAAGTTAGTTGCTTCCTCAATCACTTTCAGTCTTCGGCAACAGACTCCAGTGGAGTCTTAAAATAATGCTCCAATGTCTTATCCTTTAAACAGTCCATGTATCCCATATATCAAACTGCCTTTGCATTTGTGTACACCATTTTTCAGAGAATCGCTGGTCTGAAAATCGGTGCATTTATGCAGATGTGTCTGATATTACATCAGTGACAATGCTACATCAAACTGGGCTGCTAAGGACCAGACACTCTGCTGGTCCCAACAGAGCTTAGACAGTGTCAACTAAACGACAGAAATTCATACCGAACTCGTAAAAATATTTTACGAATGACTCCTTCCTCTATTTACACAAAGCATCTAAAGTGCCGGCGACACAGGACATGCATGGTTGAGGAGACATACATACTTATCAGTAAAGTACAGAGTCGCTGCACCCAAATATATGGCACTTGAACTCATTATTGTTAACTATGAATGTCACGAATGGCCATCCTCCTGGCATCAGTTTCTTTAGTTCCTCTGTCGTGCCTTTCCTTCACTTCCCTGATCCGTTCCTTGGTTTCGTTTTCTCAGCCCCTCGTCTGTTTCTCACTTCCAGTCCGTATTTTAGTCCTCCGTTATGCTCGCCTTCGTCTGATTATCCTTGATGGTTTTTGTCTTGTAGTTTGTTGGTCATTTTGGCAAGTTACGTTTGTTCTGTTGTGTTTAAGTTACGCTCGTAGGACTGCTGCCGCCATTGCTTTTTCGTTTGCGTATTTTTTGCCGCAGCGTTTCCATTTGCATCCTGCCTCTTGCTTGTTCCTGATACTGAATAACCAACCGTAAAACGAGAATGCAAACGCAGGAGGTGGCTTATTAAGCGAGGGAAACACAAACGCGGAGGGTGAAATAAACCGAGGCAAAAATAATACGCAAACGGAAATACAATGGCGGCGGCAGGCCCACGAGCGTAACTTGCCAAAATGACCAACAAACTACAAGCCAAAAACCAGGGCTAAAATGCCCAAAACCATCAAGGATAATCAGACGCAGGTGAGCATAACAGAGAACTAAAACACGGACTGGAACTAAGGAACAGACGAGGGGCGGAGAAAACGAAACCAAGGAACGGAACAGGGAAGTGAAGGAAAAAGAGACACGACAGAGCAACTAAAGAAACAGTGATGCCAGGAGGGTGGCCATTCGTGACAAAGAATAAAATGAACATTTGTCATCTAAATGATTTAAATGATGGTTTTCTGTGTGTAATGACATGCCAGCTGTGTGAATCACATTTAATAATCACAATTGTTTTTACTTCCAAAAACTGAAATTAGTTGTACTCAAGTTAGTAACTGGGAGATATACGGGTTTTTTTTAGCGTGGTGATGTTTGTGGTTAAAATCCTATGGTGAGATATTGGACATGTGCCTGCTTGACATGAGAAATGCCATGTTTCACTTGCGTTTGCTCTAAGAGCAGGTCTGAGGAGCCTAAATGGGTTCAAAGCTTCCACTGCGCCAGTGGTTTTTAATGTTGCACTACCTGTCGCAGCACTCCACCCACTTTGTCGCAGCTGAATTTATTTCGGTCCAACAAATTAATGGACAAGTGGCATGCGCACTATGACATTAGCAAAATTCAGAATTGGGTGGCTTTCCCGCCGCAGGGCAGACACGAAATTAAAGCCCCTTGTGTCTCACCAAGTACTTCTGGATCTTCTTCCACAGCGTGGCGAACTCGCCCAGGCCCAGCATACCATCCCCGCTGTCCTGAGTCCTGAGTCAAGGCAAATGGTCCGCTTGGCCAGATGGCGCTTTATGGCACAGACAACATAGACTCCCCCTCTCCGACCCCAAATGCGAAAAATGGGATACAGTGATTAAGAGCTGGGTGATCATTTTTTAAAAAAGGATGAACACAACATTGATTGTACAACTGGAAGGATACATCCATGAGGTTGACCAAAACCCGGCATGTCTCCAGACTGAAGCCTTCTGTCTTAATGTCAGTTCCTTAAAAAAAACAATAACAAGTAAGATGAAAATTCATTGGCTTTCTGATCAAGGCAAGAGCAGGGAGTATAAAGAGAGCACACATACGTTTTGCAATGATTTTGTTTAGGATCGTCCTAAGCTCCTTGGCAGAGATTAGCATGTCCTGGCAGAACACAACCCAAAACAAATCACAGCTAATAGCATTTAAGATAATTAGCATAATCACATTAGCATAAGCATAGCATAGCATATTATTATTATCCCAATCAACTAATTAATTAATTGGGGGGGGGGAGGCGAAGTATCAACTTGGTCAAATTAAATGGTAACACGACATGATGTTAACGTTAACATTAACATTAAAGGAATTGTTAAATGAAGCTTACGCTTCCTGCAAGCTTCACGAAGAGACTCCTGAAGCTTGCATCCACTTCACTGTCTGACACAGTGTCCTGAAAACAAAAGGGTCATGACCTCAAGCTAGTTTATAGCAGTGTGAGCCAAAAGAACTGTCCCCTGGTGCTACTGCACAGTAGTCTACACCAATGTTTACATATGCCTAACATTGGCTTACCCTTTAAAGACATATGCACAGTAAACAAGTAGAACAGTCAGAACTGGTATATTACATGTGCTATGAATGAACTAGTAAGACACAGTCAATGTTGAGTTTTTGTACATAAACATTATCATTATGATTTTCATTATGCAAATATACAAAATGGCTAAAGAAGTATTTCTTAGGTGACATCAGTAGAAATGTACTATCTGATAAAAAAGGTAGAAACTCACATTTTCTAACTTGGCATCGATTGGGTCATCACACCGCCTGCAGGGGAAAAGCAAATCATGTTATCATTGATAAAACCTTCCAAAAAGTACACACACATACACACAAGCACGCATGCATGCATTCATACACACACACACACACACACACACACACACACACACACACACACACACACACACACACACACTCACTCACACTCACACACTCACTCACACACACATACATACAGACTCACACGCTCACACACACACTCACACTCACACTCACACTCACACATGCATTCATGCGCGCACACACACACACACCCATATTATATTATTTTGCACATTATTTTCCAAGCCTGTACTAAGTCATAGAATATAACTAAGCAGAGTAATTTTTTCTGTGAGTCTGTATATGTTCCTGGTAGTAATGTGGAGAGATGGGATTGGGTATGATTACTGTGTCTCGGTCATCTTCTCGGAGAACACACGCAGGCAGAAGTCTCCATCCTTGTTGGGCTCGAAGGTGGAGGGCACGACGAGGTACTCCCCCGGGGGCAGGTGGAAGCGCGTGCTGACCTCCCGCAGGTTGATGAAGGTCTCAGAGCGGGCCGTCTGCCCGTGTGTCAGGAAGAAGTTCTTATCCAGGCGCACATCCCTCTGGCCAGAAAACTGCCAGACAAGAGAGCCAATCAGACGACAGGAAGAAGCATTAGTACGGAATGATGGTAAAGACTTTAACCCAGTACAAAATGAGGTTGGTTGCTCATTAACTCTTACCTGTTGAGGCAACTGTGGGAACAGGAAAAAGATGGAAAGGTGTCAGGTTCATATATGCAATATTTAAGAATTATATATACACTGGCTTCTTCTTTTAGTGTAAAGTACTACAGCACAAAAGGATGCAACAAGAGTGTAACAGCCTTCAAGCTTCCCACATGAAAATACTCTTGATTAATTATTGTTTCTGTTTTGTCTACGCACATGCTATTGTGGCCCAATTACAAGGAGTCATTTCCTCTCCACCCCATACAGGCATCTCTACCTCCTCCTTCCTGCTCTCCTCCCCTTTTTGTTTCCTCCAGCCCCGTTCCTCAGACCGGCGTTTCCTGGTCCCTGTCCTGGAAAACTCCCGCTCTGTGTAATCATAGCCCCTCCCTCTGCTCCAGTACTCCCAACTCAGCTCATGACGGGTGGCATAACCGGCCGTGCAGGAGCAGAGGTAATGTAGAACTGCGATGGTTTAGTCCAGAAGCCGCACCCTCTGCCCACGTACCGTATAGATGGCGTAGCCGATGGTTTCCATGTCCTCGCCCTCCTTGCGAAGGCGGCGCCGGTTCTTCTGGATCAGGCCCATGACCAGGCTGCAACCCGCCTGGTTGTCGTTCGGGTCCTTGTCCTCCTCATCCAGCTTGATTACGTACTGCGGGTTCTGCCAAAACGATTCTGCAAAAATTTAACATAGGGTTGACAATACTTTACTCGGTAGGTGTGTGTGTGTGTGTGTGTGTGTGTGCATATGAGGCCCTGATATATATGACTAAATTTTCTTGTGATTTCCATTTTTTATTTTGTCTGAAATGATTGAATATGACATGACTAAAATTAAAATTAGGGTCAAAACAGTGAAGGCCAGTGACAGAAGTAGCAGTGGTGCTTACGGGCGTAGTTCCTGCAGCCCCCTGCCGTGGAGCCCCGCCTCCAGGTGCCGCTGTAGTTACACACGCTCCAGGGCTTCACATCATCGCTGGTGATGGCGTCCGGGGTCAGTGTGCAGATCTCAACACGATTGTACTGCCGCATGAATTCTGAAAACGACATCCTTAACGCACACACGCGCACACACGCACGCACACGCGCACACTTGATTAAACTCTGCATGTTGAGAGAGAGAAAGAGAAGAGGCCTTAGCACACTACATTATGCAATAAGCAGGTAACAGATTATTTATGCACCATTTATTCCTTCATTATTTCGAAATACGTCTGATATGAAAATGCTTTATTTTTGCAGGGCTCGGGATGTAGAACGTGCTGAGCTTTCCACAGAAGACGTTCCAGCTGTGAACATTACCAGAACTCCCCATCCTCAGCGTTGTTGTTTGGCCGCTCTGAAGGATCCACGTAGCTCCATTCAGACGAGCTGCAAAAAAAAAAGAGACAAAAACAAAAGAAACATGCATTTGTTATTTACCACATCAACAATACGACTACACACATCACACATTCAATATTTATCATAAGAACGCCATTGCTCGATATGCTGTCTGCCGTTTTTGGTCTATGTTTAAGCATTAAGGAAACAACAGGAAACAGCATTTCAGCAGTTTGGGAGGTGCAGATGGTGTACGCTACTTGTCGCTCCAGGCGCCTGTCCACTCCACTTGACCCCAGGGGTTCCGTAAGCGCACGAGCTTCTCGAGACCGCCACGGTAGTGTACCTTAAATACATACACACATACACACACACACACACACACACACACACACACACACACACGACATATGCCCTCAGACCAAAGTCACCAACACATTCACCTGCCACCAACAGGCCAAACAGCAGCATATGAAAACTTGCGCACACACAGACACACACTCACCCACACATGCACCCATCGCCACTCCCGCATACACTCGTACAAATACAGGAACAAGCACACAGACAATACTCGCCATTTTAACAGATTATCATCTTCCTTCAGAATCAGATTTCTGCACATAGTAAATACCATCAACGGCTAAATCTGGGTCTGCCAAAACTGCTCCTGCATTATTAACAGTAAACAACAGCTCCAGCTCTGAGTCATTCCTTAGGTTTGTGTGTGTACCTCTGTGGCCCCGGTGAGAGAGTAGGCGTGTCCCTTCACCAGCTTCTGTCGGGTGACGGCCTCAGAATCAGCAGCACTTGTGATCTAGGAATCACACACACACACACACACACACACACACACACACACACACACACACACACACACACACAAAGTTGGTTCCACTCAGGCTCATGGAAGGTATTGAGGCCTGAATGCGGGGGGGGGGGGGGGTGCGCCTCACGTCTATGGAGCAGCCTAGCAGAGCTCCGGCCTCCAGCGCTTTCTGGATGATCTGGAACATGTTGGTGGGTGCCTTGCGTAGCTCGTAGCTCTCTGCGATGCCGCCTGTGAAGTCCTCGAAGCCCTCCGAGGTGGAGCCCCCAGAGAGGGCCTCATAGCAGCCATTCACCCTGTGGCAGAGAGCCGGGGTCACGTGGGACACGGCTGGCATTGCAGGGTTGGACTATGCCACCCTCTCAACTGTCACTCAACCAATGCATGCGTGATAAAGTGTCCAGCAAACTCTCCAAGGTGTGTTGCCACATCTCATGGGCTGATTTTGCAAAAGGGTACAGAAGTAACCAGGCAGCACAGCTTCCAGTTTCGACCTGTCTCCTTTTAATGACCTGTTACCTTTTTAAACTGGCTTGCCCCTAATGATCGGCCAAATCAAACTCTGACTGCTAATTTTCAAGTTAAAGTTTGTGCGTGCTTTTGTTGAACAACTCTTTTGGTTAACAACATTCACCAAGCTAAACTGTCAGCAATATTTTTTGTATGTACATGACACCCACCCCACCCCCAAACTCTCACTTAGCATAGGCCTTCTCCATCAGGGCGCTCCAGAACTCCGTGCCTTCCTCAGAGTGGACAAACAGAAGCTTGCCATCCTTCACTGGCAGCCGATCGTCAACGACAACGTCCACCCACTCGCCAAACTGCCAAAACTAAAGGAGGGAGGGTGGGGTCAGGTTTTAAACCATCTGATGAGCCAAACAATAACACCAAACACTAGCACTAAGGGCAGAAAATATTCATGTTCAATGTTCATTCAGTCACAGCCCCTACATGGTAGGACCACATTAACCACCAGGGTTTGGCCTCAATCCCTACAATTCAGGTAAAGAACAAAAAACCCAGACAAACTGTCAGCAGTTAGCTGATGTAGTTGAGCTGAAATGGAGTCTAATTGAATTTTGTGAATTTATGGAACTGGTCCCAACTCTGGCAAGACAAGCTGCAGCACCTGAAAGTGAAAGATGCCGGCGTAGTTGTCCCCAAAGGACTGGTTGCTGGGCACCACCCTGGCCATCACATCCACGTTCTGAGTGAGAGAGGCAATGGCCGCCAGCAGCCAGCAGTCCCCTGAGAGAGAGAGAGAGAGAGAGAGAGAGAGAGAGAGAGAGAGAGAGAGAGAGAGAGAGAGAGAGACAGACAGAGAGAGAGAGACAGACAGACAGACAGAGACAGACAGAGAGACAAGTAGAGAGAGAGAGAGAGAGAGAGAGAGAGAGAGAGAGAGAGAGACAGACAGACAGACAGAGAGGGAGGCAGGCAGAGAGAGAGAGACAGACAGAGAGGGAGGCAGGCAGAGAGACAAGTAGAGAGAGAGAGAGAGAGAGAAACAGACAGATCCAGAGAAATGGACAGAGCAAGAGAGACACAAACAAACAAAGGCAGATAGACAGAGAGAGAGAGAGAGAGAGAGAGAGAGAGAGAGAGAGAGAGAAAGAGAGAGAGAGAGAGATACAGACTGCATGTAAAATGACCCTGATTTGCATACACAAATCTCAGGCTATGGCAGAAGTACCCCAGTCACAAAGATCCAACCAGGACACGGTGAAACAGCAGGAGGTTCCTGCTGCCACTCACACACTCTAGGCCACTTCCAGAGGCCAAAGAACAGTGACGTGAAACACATCTACCCACGACTGATAAATAAGCTCCACGTTTTTAAAGCGGCATGTTTTTGTCTTTAATTTTTGATGTTAACCCTGCGTTTATCACCATCTTCACTTCCCTACTCCAACGTCACAATGTCACATGGCCACTTCATGAACACCAAGCCTGCTTAGCTGTGCACGAACCACAAAAACATCAACGCCTCTGCCACATGCTGACTGTGCCTTAGGCAGCTCACAAATTGGCCACATATTTGTTAGACTTTACAAGAGCCCACGGAGATACCGCTGGCTAGCTGTGCTGGAGCTGTTGGCTCAGCGCACTAGAGCGGTGACCTTCTGGAAGGTGTAGAAAGCAGAAACCTCCACGCTGCCTGACTTCGGCTATGTGTGAATAAGGCTCAAACAGGAATTTCAGTTTTAAGCCGTGAGAAAACTATATGGTTATGTTTAAACAATTGGTATAGAAAACAAGTTATTATGGTAACTATACATTCTTCAATGTCTCAGAAATATTTGGATGCCTGGAAGAGATTTCTGACAGCTGCTAAAGGCTCAGACATGTAATGGTTGGTGTCCCTCATGTGAACTTTATATGAGTAGCTCCTGATTTCTTGCATAAGTAGTCTACTCTGTCTTGCTTATATGCACACATATAGAGTAGAGGGGGAGAGAGAGAGAAAGCAGCCAGCTTTCTTCTTTATCTTTACCATGCCATACACTAGTACTAAATCTCTAGAGAACTATTCACACACTCTTGGTGATAAGTGTTGAAAAGATTGTACATATAAAGTCAGAGCCTGGCTCTGGGAGAGATTTAATATCCACCATGACAAGACATGCTAATCCCTGTACAGAGCACACCCCCTTCCCCAGGCAGCCAATCAAAATGCGCTTGTCTGTGGTCACAGAGTCATGCAAATGCTGTATAGTTCCTGCTAAACAGAGCTATACAAGCAGGGATAAAATGTGTATGCGTGTATGTGTGTGTTTAATGTCAGCAAAAAAAAAGTCTCTTATTTTTCCCACACAGATCACATTTCAACAGTAGTGTAAGAGATTTCTGTGCAAGATTATAGCTGCCAATCACACCTCTAATGCAGCCTTTCTGAGCTGACACACATTCAGACAGCCTGCAGAGCTCTGCATTGTCTCACTGTCATAGGCCCATACTGAGGCCTGTTACGTGTTTACATTGAATAACGATTAATGTGGTTAGACACTCCCACTGGGAAAAAAGGGGTTGCCTCTATTCCAGTACCCAAGCATTGAGTTAAGTGCTGAAACATGACTGCCATGTTACATGATAATTTAGACCTGCCATTAGACCTTCAACATTCCTGTTCATGGTTGCTTTGATGCTAAACAGGTCACTGAGCTTTCGTGGAAAGGATTAACTCTGAACACTTGTAATAAGACAAACGTGGACGGCCAGAAAGACAAGTGTGGTTCCCAACCCCTCATGACTCACACTGCATACTGAACTTTCAAACAGTGGCACGCCCAAACATCCAGGTAAGCTTTTCTATGTGAGTTCTGTGAACAGTGAATACCTCAGAAAAGAACAAATACTTCTCTGGGTCTGTCACCTCAGTGAGTGTTTGTATGTGTCCAGTATCTTCAGCCTGGACTATAAGTTTACTGTTGGTTCTTGAGGTTTGTTTCTCATCACTCCCAGCATTCACGTCTAAGCGCCCTGAAACTGAACTTCCATAAAGCTGCATCATGACAGTGACTAAATAAAACAAGGTCAAAATCAATCAAGTTTGATTAAACTGTTTTGTGTCTGTCACAGGACTCCATATCTAAGTGAATAACCAAATGGAAACTTTAGTTACTATCACCAAATAATCTCCCATACCTACACACAAAACATATTTGTAATTTTATTTCTTAATCTGTCTGAATGATATTAATTATATTACATAAAAATACTAGAAATATTACATGTACATGCAGGTATTGCACATACTCCTGCCCTTGCTCCTAAATGGATCTACTGTTCTCAACCTCTGCACAAAAGGATGGTGACCGGCAGGAACAAGCGCTTCTGCGTGAATGCGTGTGTTTATGAGAGAGAGGTAGGGAGAGATGCAGAGGACCTATAACCCTATAACTGCCAGGACATCAGGTTGTTAAGCACACCCAAATACTAGTGCGATACATAAAGCAGTCTGTTAAACTCGTTTGGGAAGTTTACGGCAGTCGCTAAAGGTGGGCATTATCACTTTATTTGTTTTGGTTGGAGTAGCTCGTGTACGTGCGTGCGCGTGCGCTCGCCCGTGCCCGCGCGCGAGAAAAGGATCTGTGACGCTTCCTGGCTCAGAGACGATTTGAGGTCAAGCACTGCTCGAAGCCAGCAGTCCTTTACTGAGATTTACGTGGGTCGTTTGGACCTTCATCTCTCGGCATGCCTCCACTTACCAAGGGCTCCTTGGCAGATATCGGTCCTCGTAGCTCCGCCGACGATGAACTGGGGACTGGAACACAACTCCTACAAGACACACCAAACAACTCAGCCTGCACATAGGCGCGCCTTGCACACTTATGCCCGTTTATCATCACTCCATGTCGCCAGCTGAAGCTGTCCTTGTTCTGACGAGGATTTGGTACGCCATAAAAGACAGTGACATTGACTGGTAAATGCTATTAATGTTGGAACGTGTATAAAACGGCACTGTTTATGTATCCAAACAATACTACTTACAAGGTAAACAAATAGGTTCATGTCAAAATATAACCCCCCGCACTATTCAGGCCACATACCTCCAAAACGCATCACATCACAATTCATTTTCAATAGGGTCTTATCTTCTCTCCTAAAGTACGATCTTGCTTTTATCTTAAGGCCGTTACGTGTGCCTGAATGCGTTTCCTTGTATCGTCGATTAAAAAATATGACTTCTAAACAACCGAATTTAGGGAGGTTCCTCAAGGTTGGCCATTTTACACTGGGACAACTTACTCCGGGTCGCTTCCATTGCACCCCCCTGGTTTTGGATGAATTCGGTCCAAGCTCTTTGAAGCCCAAAGATTCAGGTGCGGCCGGGAAAGTCGGATCCGAGAATAACTGTCCTCGACTCAGAGCCTGGCTCCTCAGCTCCTCGAAGTCCTGGTTGAGGTATTTGATCGCGTTCGCGTTTGTGCCAAACCCCGCAGCACGGGCTCGCCTTTTCGCCAGAGTCGATGCGATTCCAGCCATTTTTCAGTTTCTACTTCTGGAGGACAAGTGTGCAAAATGTGTGAACGCTTTGGTTCCAGATGTGAGTTAAGCAACTTTGATTCTCCGCCCTAAAGTTTTGGGCGTAGCAAGTTATTACGTGTTCATTGTAGTAAGGCGGAAGAAAGACCTACTTAGGAAGTGCATAAAAGGAGTTAAAGATCTAAAGCATAGTGCCAGTCATTTTATAAGGTAACAAACGATGCGAACAGATACAGTTATTAATGCTTCGAAATGTTTTGAGTAACTTTTGTCATCTACCTGATTGCCGTATTTCCCTGGTTAGTATCGACCACGTTTCTGATCATTTCCCTTTCCATATAAGTTTAAAAACCAACCCTTTAATTTGATCAGTCACATTAGACAGCTTTTTTTTCGCGAAAGTCTTAATTGAATCTGACACGACTGTTATTGATTGTTCAGCTCTAACGAAAATAATACTTAGTTTATGTATTTGTTTATCTCTCTATGTAGCTGGATGACATCCAAACGTTTTGTCGTAGGGGAGATTCTGATTTTCTATTGCATAAAATACTTTTGTTACTACCAGAGTTATGTCGTCGTGCAATTTTGCAGAGTGCACACATCTGGACCACTCAGAAGGATGTTTTCATGACCTCGTTACGGGCACCTCTACATCAGTCTTCGCCTCTTTTCTTTATGTCGGTATGTTAAATAAGCGTTAGATTAAAAGATAGTTGCTATGGAGCTATTTTAGTGCCAGAAACTAACAAACCGAACGTGTTTTACAAGCTCCCTACTTGTCGCAAACATACATAGCCTACTTGCGAATATAATAGTAAGCTTAATAAATGGCTAGGAGGTCTTTGACATGGAGAAAATGTTAGGGGGGGAAAGCATGGAAACTGGTTTCACAATTGTTAAATACACTTAAACAAGTACAAATTGCTCACTGTTGCGTTAGTACGTCGTCCTTACAGATACGAGGCGGAAAGAGGTAACAATGTTTTGCATTCGCTTTCCAACAGAGACCCCTACTGCCCAGTAATTGTAGGCGTCCCCTTTCTCCTTACGCATGTCCTAATGCACCAAACCAACCAGGACAGAGCACCTGGGGGTGCCTCTATGGCCACCGCTGTCCAGATTGATCACAGACTCGGGGTTTGAGCTGAACTTATCTGGAGAAACTACAAACGCTCTATGTACTGTCTCATCTTCTCAGGTCTTAAAATGCATTTGTAGGTTCCAATTTTACATGACATGGGCAACATACCCCATCGTCTGATATCAATGTTCGGCGCATCTCGTCTCAGATTACAGATCTCCACCTTTGAATATAGTTGTTGAACATTTGCATCCTGAAAGAGATATCAAGCAGTAATGAGAGTCACAGGTAGAAAGATTTAGAAAGAAATCTGTTTAATGTTGAGTGTTCCTGCACTAGAAACATGTGGCAGTCTGGGAGCAAGGCGTTGTTCAGTGACAGAACTCACAAGAACTCTCCATCATCTGCGGCATGATTGAGTTTGGCCTTCTCCCGTAGAAGGACCTGGTCTCACTCCTTGGACCTGGGTAGGAGAATAAGTACATTGGTCCCAGTATCAGTGTCAAATGACAGTTCAGTGAGAGGCACATTTGAATTGACACACTCACCTATCACTCCGAGCGCTGCTCCATTCCTCATGGCCACCAGGGGTTCCAGAGGCAGACCAGTATATTTTGCTTCAGTGTATGTTTAAAGCAGCACAAATAGTTCTGTATGTGTGCTTCAGTATATGCTTACACTCACACTCATAGAGGTGCTCAGCTGCGACTCCTGTCCTGTTTCATATTTGTCAAACTTGGCAGGCTGATACAGAATTGCTTGTAGGTTTAAGTGTAATACATTTAATAAACTCTGGGTAGTCCAGGCTCAAGGACAAGCGATCGACAATGGTCGATAACAGAGCTGACAATAATCCAGGCAGACAAACCTGTAGAAGAACAGGCAAACAGACGATGTTGCGGGAAACAGGCATAGGTCAAATAACAGGAAGTATATTGAAACATAGAATTCTCAGAAATGTTGGGCAAGCAAAACAAGACTTTGTGACAATAATGGGAAAAGGTATGTATGTACAAAGGCATTGGGGAGAAAGTCGGGTTCAACTAATAATGGAGATTTGGATCAAGCAGGGGGATTCTGGGTAATGTACGCAAGAAGCTGGTTTGAAGTGGAAGGCGTGACGATATTAAAGAGGTTGGGAGGAGCACTGCTGAGCTTGTAGCATTCCTTAATGCCTCCGGTGACATCTTCAAAGCCTTCAGTCGCCGAGCCTTCAGAAATGGCCGTAGTAGCCATACAGCCTGGCAGACAGGACAGTCAGGGCCAGCCTGGCAGCTGTGTCGCTTTTCTGTCATGCCTGAATTGTGCGTGGAGTCAGAGAGACAGCAGTGAGCAATAACTCACTCACTATGTCTTGGTCCAAAATCAGACACCAGTGGCAGCCATCAACCAGAAGTCACCTGTATGGTGTTTTTACTCTGAGAGCTGAGACCTGTTCTGGCAGATGCGCGTCTCCTTCTCATGCGCGTCAGGCAAGGAACGGCTACTCACCTAACCCTCCCTGACAGAGGTCAGTCCCGCTAGCTCCATCAGTGATGAACTGAGGGTTTGAACACAGATCCTAAAAAGCAAAGATAACAGATAATACAAAACCAAACGAGAAAAACTAAAAGGGAAATAGCAAGATTTAATACTAAACTCTAATGCAGTTTTGAAGTACAGCATTAACTATTTCTTTTTTATGTAATAATTATACAAAGGTTTACAGATATTTGAATATTTGAGAATATATATATATATATATATATATATATATATATATATATATATATGAATTTCTCACACTTATTTATCCAATAATATAGTTGAATTTTGCGTTTGTAAGCAAATGTATAAGTGCTAATTACAATATTGTTTTTCATTATTTTGCCAGAATACCTTGAACATGGATAGTATTTTAATTATTTTAATTATTTCTGCAAAGCCATTGCTACAGTTCAATGTGGAAGAAGTACCTTCTCAATGCCTGTAGATGGCAGTAGATATGCTTTGTGCTTTTGAAGATGTCAATTAATTAATAACTTTATAAAAGGGCCTTCTTCTTCTTCTTCTTCTTCTTCTTCTTCTTCTTCTTCTTCTTCTTCTTCTTATTATTATTATTATTATTATTATTAATAGTAGTAGTAGTAATAGTAGTAGTAATAGAAGTAGTAGTATATACTAGCATGTTCCAGTTACAATGTATGTGACAAATAAACCGAACTTGAACTTGGGGGGGGGACAACCATTTCACTGCGTGTTATACTGTGTATGACTATGTATGTGACAAATAAACCAAACTTGAACTTGAACAATATTGGGATGTATCATGACATAAATTGTCAGTACCTTACCCTATCAGAGATGCTGGTCAGTGTTGATGAACCTTATCCTCATAAAATCTGAAATGATGAGCGTAGTAACCCCCCCCCCCCCAATCATCACATGTCTTCTGGAAGTAAATGTGTGACCAGACCCACACCTGTGGAACACTCTCCTCTTTTCCTTTATTGCAGATACACACTACATAATACGCCAAGATCTGGCCATTTTATAGTCACTAGTCAAAACATAAATTGACCCAAGATGACCTTTAACCAATGTTAAAGGCGTGGAGGCCTTTTCCTGGCTTTGCTGGAGTATGGCCGAGTTTGTTGCAGCCCAAAGACTTGGGCCTGGTGGGAAAAGATGGTCAGAGATGGTCCACCCACCTGCCACTCGTCCCTTAATGCCTTAAAGTTTTGCTTTTGATCCATAACTGAACTCTGAGCACTGCTCCTGTCCAAGGCTAAAGAAAACACCACAACAGTTTCCTGGATTTTCTGTATTGTGTAAAAAAAAAGTGTAAACTGTATAACATTACTGGTAAGTTTTTCCCTTCACTCTGCTGAGGTTATATGTTTTGGCCCAGACATATGGCTCAGTATCATCAATGTAGCAGTTTAAACTAGCACAGTGATTATGCATAATGTCACTAGAGGTATATAAAGAAAAAAGCAGATGCCCTAGAACAGATCCTTGTGGGACACCATAGCTAACCTTGATGTATGCTGAAAAGTCTCCATTTATGTTAAACTTGTAGTGACCAGCTAGATAAGAGTTAAACCAGAAAAGGGCTATTCCCCTAATCCCAACAACATTTTAGAGTCTATCTAGTAAAATGTTGTGATCTATAGTGTCAAATGCTGCATTGAGATCAAGCAATATAAGCAAAGAGACATGACCCTGGTCATAAGACAACAACGGGTCATTAACTATTTTAATCAGTGCTGTCTCTGTACTATGATGAGGCCTAAACCCTGACTGAAACATGTCATGTATCTGGTTCTGATTCAGGCATGATCTTAACTGCTGAGCTACAGCTTTTTCTAGGATATTGGAAATAAATGGAAGGTTTGAGATCGGCCTGTAGTTGGACAGCTGATATGGGTCTAGGTCAAATAATATGAAGCATATTGAAACAAAGAATGCTCAGAAATGTCTGAGGCTAAAAATGACACCACATGAGTTTCCTGGATTTTCGGAGGTCCGCATTATGAATCTGAATTGTGTAAAATTATTAGTACGGTGTTCCCTTCACTCTGCTGAGGTTCTTTGTTTCCGATGCTTTGTGCTATTCAACATGCGATATTAAATCTAGCACACAGGCACTGGCTGGCTTACTTTGCATAGATAATTGATGATGGTTTGAGAATTTAACAGCTCAGTGCAGTAACAGCTACTGTGTGTCTATACATGCACTCGCCTTGGTCGTGGTATTTTTGCATTGGTGTCTGGCTTTCACTATGGTCATATATATTTTGTAATACAGGAAATAATTTTCAGCATGCTGTCCTAGTTCATCCTATCTGGATGATCACGGGCTTCAGTGGTTTCTCCCTATTCTTACACGACTGTTTCTACTTGCAAATGTCTTCATTATTAAAACTGATTTTAATCCAGACTAAGGTGTGTAAGGGCCAGGGAAGTGAAGCTATGCTGTGGTTTACTGAAAGCTGCCAGAAAATGTGTTTTCTCCTGTCCTGGAAGGAGTATCACATACCTGTTCAAACTGGAATACAGGTGTTGCTCTTTATTTCAAAACCCTTGTGGAGTGTAGCTGAGGATATAATCAGCTGACACTCCAGCCAGGAGCACTGCTAACTGTCATATGCCCCATCAGATTTCTCGGGGCTGACCACAGGCATTTTCTAGCACACCAACATCCATCCACAAATCTCCTCCTCCCCAACCACACCCACGTCCACAAGCATATGTAAAATGACTCCTTAGATTGTCTGGGGGAGAACAAAAGAATGCTTATAAGGTACCACGAAAAGAGAAGGCAGACTATTAACTGAACTGACCACTCACAAATAGAACATACTTTTTTTCTTAAGGTTCATTCTTTGATCTTTTTTCTCAAGTGTGCGTTGTGGTAGGGATTATACTCTACACAATGGCCTTGTCTGTGCTGTGATTCTGTCTGGTCTTTAGAGGCTTTGCCTGTCAAATACTTGGAGCATTGCTGTACAAGAAAAATTACACAACTGAGTCCCACATTTTATTTACTCCCCATACCTTTATGGTCACCATGCAACAGGTCTTGTGCAAAAGGTCTTGTGATGGTTGGCTCCACCAGAGGGTGTGCTGCCTGCAGGCAGGTAGACAGGTAGGCTCCGCCTCCTTCCGCCTTTGTCAGGGTAATATCTCAGCATCACACACTGGAAGAGCACCAGACTCCAGGCAGTCAACTGTTACACACAGCCGATCATAACAGGGTCCGAGCTAGCGCCACCATGTCCTACATAACCAAAGCGCTATCTAGGAAGCAGGACAGAGAGGACGGCCTGGGCAACAACGACAACGCCGTCCTGTTCAATGCGCAGGACTTCCAGAAGCTGCGCCGCGAGTGCCTGGACCGCAGGACACTCTTCTGCGACCCCACCTTCCCGGCCACCTGGACCTCCCTCGGCTACAACCAACTGGGGCGCTACTCCTCCAAAACCATGGGGTTGGAGTGGAAGAGACCCACGGTAGGAGTGTGTTCGTGTATGCGTATGGGTGAAGTGGATATGCAGTACCTCTGTGGCCTCATCTTGGATATAAAATAGAGTATGCCTTAATATTTAGCCATAAAAGTTCTATTTATGAGGACATTCATATCATTCATTCATATTTATATTCATATGTCATATATTAAACTTTCAAAATATACATATAATCTTTGATATGGCCATGGCATGAATTTCTATTGGACAACCTCATTATAATATTCTAATATTGGACAATTTTTTTTTTTTTTTATTAAATAATGTTGCTTATTATGCCTGTGCTGTTTACAGGCTAATATTATTTGTTTGTTGTCTAATATTGTCTGTTAATTATTAATGGAGCAGAAGCACACCCTGAAGTGAATTGTTATTGTACAAATTACAGCTGTTCTATGCATGCTGCTGTTTGCCAGCTTGGCTTAATGCCAAACGTAGATTCAACTGCGATGGTTTCAGTCCTCTGCTGAACCTACCAAACCCTTTCTTGTCTCTTTGGTGTTTTGAAGGAGCTCTGCTCAAACCCGCAGTTCATTCTGGATGGCGCTACACGGACGGACATCCGCCAGGGAGAGCTGGGTGAGCCGTATCTGCCACTGCAGTTGTGCACCTTTAAAACCAAGACCCTTTAACTGATACCCTTTACAGAAGCACTGTAGCAGGTTAAAGCTGTTTGTGATCCAAATGCATACAGTAATTAATAAACATGCATCATACATTATTTATGACTTTGGGTCCGAGGTGTCAGATGGAGGGCAAATGAATGTCTAGGGTTAAGTTACTGTTGTGCCCCGATGACTTCCAGCATGAAGCAGAGACATGTGAATGTGTGCCCAGACCGGTTATGCTGGATAGAGGGTATGTGTATGTAGAAAGGTGCTAGTGCAACACACGGCTCCAATTATCTATTACCTCACCATCCACCCCAAACGTACACAAGGCAGCACAATTCAAAGTACCACGCCATGAGTCATCAAACACAGGATCTCATCAAGGGCGTTACAAGGGTGTGCAATAGCAGTTACCTCAAATCTCACATGAACTTATATTTAGTTATCTTTTATTAAAGTGAGTCATTGGGTAAATAATCAGGCAATGTGTACAAAAACACACACAAGTCTAGTTGGATTGAAATATGCCTCATTGAGACCTACAGTCACACTGAGTTTTCTATTTCAAGCACCAACGGTGTTTCTAAATAATAACTGTTATTCATAATATTAATATCATCTATCGTGTATAATGGATTTTTAAAAGATCCCTACATGGATGTGTGGTCGCTAATATTGATTCATCTGTTTCTGCCGAATGACCTTTGATCCTTTCAGGCGACTGTTGGCTGCTGGCGGCGATTGCCTCCCTGACTATGGACAAAGAAATTCTGGCCCGTGTGGTTCCTCCTGAGCAGAGCTTTACGGAGAGCTATGCCGGCATCTTTCACTTCCAGGTGGGCTTTGGGCGAGCCGGCATGCTTACGTCCGTTCTGTTTGATTTGTTGATTGTTTTGTTAATTAATATCAAAATGTGAACAAAGCACTAAATGACTAAAACGGTAAAATGAATGTTACATGCACTGAATTCTTATTATCGGGTTATGCGTTTGAGAAAGCGGGAGGCCGTAGTTTAGAAAGCAGGGGACGATGTCACACTAGTGACTTTTCTAAAACCCCTCCATTACAGCTGTGGCAGTATGGCGAGTGGGTGGATGTTGTCATTGACGACCGGCTGCCAACCAGAAACGGCGAGCTGCTGTTTGTCCACTCAGCTGAGGGAAACGAGTTCTGGAGCGCCCTGTTGGAGAAGGCCTATGCTAAGTGTGTGTGTGTGTGTGTGTGTGTGTGTGTGTGTGTGTGTGTGTGTGTGTGTGTGCGTGCGTGCGTGCGTGTGTGTGTGTGTGTGTGTGCATGCACGCATGTGCGTGCACATGATTGGGTGCTGTTTGATGAATAAAGCACTGTGGTGAGTGAACCTGAATTTGGGGTGTGTGTGTGCAGGCATGTGTCTTTAAACCTTTGTATATCTATATCTTTATCTGCATTTGTAAATACATCTAATGTTTTTCTCTACTAGATGTGCTTTAATCCTGCTGTCAGCTGAGGAAATGTTGCTTACTAACTGCAACCACTGCCCAGAAAACACACATTCTCTCCTGAGATCTGTCATAATAATATTATGACAAAATGCCTGACTGCAGGGCTTTTAACCTCAGTAGGGTAATATTTCAAGTTACAGCCTAAATAAACACAAGTAATTGCTTTTACAAGAAACACTGTTTAGTCAAACTGAAAAGCTCATGCAAAGGGCCAGCCTGCCCAGAAATGATCTGGTCCAAAATAAAGAATCCACTCCCAGAAACATACTGATAACAGTGAAGCCAGCAGCTCCTGTTTTTCCTGTTCCTCTGTGGCAGGGTGAACAGCAGCTATGAGGCTCTCTCTGGAGGCACCACCACCGAGGGCTTTGAGGACTTCACAGGCGGCATCGCCGAGAGCTATGAGCTGTCCGATGCCCCGCCCACCCTGTTCAACATCATCCGGAAGGCGCTGAGCCTTGGCTCTCTGCTGGGCTGTTCCATAGACGTGAGTGTGTCCCTCCACGCCCTGCCCCAGTCACACTGCATGCCAGAATATTCTAGATTAGTCAACACACTTGATCCAGGACAACGCACTAACACACCTGATCCACACTAACACAATCACACACCTCATCAAGGACAACGCACTAACACACCTGATCCAAGCTAACACAATCACACACCTCATCAAGGACAACACACTAATACACCTGATCCAGCCTAACATATTAATACACCTGATCCAGGACAACGCACTAACACACCTGATCCACACTAACACAATCACACACCTCATCAAGGACAACGCGCTAACACACCTGATCCACACTAACACAATCACACACCTCATCAAGGACAACGCATTAACACACCTGATCCACACTAACACAATCACACACCTCATCAAGGACAACGCACTAACACACCTGATCCACACTAACACAATCACACACCTCATCAAGGACAACGCACTAACACACCTGATCCACACTAACACAATCACACACCTCATCAAGGACAACGCACTAACACACCTGATCCAAACTAACACAATCACACACCTCATCAAGGACAACGCGCTAACACACCTGATCCACACTAACACAATCACACACCTCATCAAGGACAACACACTAATACACCTGATCCAGCCTAACATATTAATACACCTGATCCAGGCTAACACACTAACACACCTGCTCCACACTAATAGGTTAACATACCTAATCAAGGATAACACACTAACACACCTGATCTATCATATTTCTGAGCATTTTTGAGAATGCTTAGTTAGTTTAAATGTATATAGGCTACACTGTCAATGTAGTACAGACTTGAAATGTGATACAACAACCACATGTATCCAGAGCACATGAGCAAGGCAAAGCAGTTCTCATGTCCTTAACATGCACTAACTCTGATAATAGTGCTGAAATACTGAATTATTACACTAGGATAAGTTGAACAGAGATGTGTGCCATGTTGTATCTGTAAACAGATCACCAGTTCAGCTGAAACTGAAGCTGTGACCAGACAGAAGCTGGTGAAAGGACACGCCTACTCTGTCACGGGGGCGGAAGTGGTCAGGCTCAACACACACACCCACACCCAAACGCACACAAGGATGGCTAAAAAATCTCCACATAATAACCTCTGTAATGACGGCGCACTTGCTATTTTCTCCATGGTGATGCATGCCTTTTTCGGTAATACAGAAGCATGCATTTTATCAGTTTGTTTAAGGAGTCATTTTGTTTAAAAATATATGCAAACATCACCCATAAGACTCTAATTTGTGTGTGAAATGCATTACATTTGTTATGCAGTGACAGAAGCAGGATACAAGTGCAGAGAGGCATTTAATAGGGATGAAGGGAACAAATGACATAAAAAGAGAGGCTAAGTGTAAAAACGAGGGAAAACAAAGTAAAAGGCAATGTAACATAACAATGACAATGTAGCGATAATGACAGAGTAACAATAATGACATAGAAGCAACAATAACTGACAAAGGTAACTCTGAAATACAGACTATGAGTACATCAAACACCTACAGGAAACACCTGGGATAGACTACACAAGGGGGGGTAACAAAGCAGACACAGGTGAAACAAATCAAGGGCAGGGAAGACCAAAACAGGTGGTGGAACTAGGGGACAAGACAATATTACAATATTATGCAGACTACAAGGGGTGCAATGTCAGTTCTGTCTGCCCTAGGTCCACATGTATGGCAGCCCTGTCCAGCTGGTGCGGATCAGGAACCCATGGGGCCAGGTGGAGTGGACCGGCGCCTGGAGTGATAAGTGAGTCTTTTGTGCAAATTGATCGCTCGTTGTATTCGTATGCCTTGGTAATATACAAAAATGACAAAGGACATGTCTTCGTCAGCTCCAAAGAGTGGGACCGAGTTCTACCAGAGGAGAAGTCCAAACTTGATTATTCAGCTGAGGATGGAGAGTTCTGGTGAGCGCAGCGATGCATTTGACGAAATACAGTAGCAGAGGCACGTAGAAACACAGAACTCTGAGATGTTTCTCTCTCTTTCTCCCTCTCTTACTCAGGATGGCATATTCAGAATTCCTCCAGCAGTACTCAAAGCTGGAGATCTGTAACCTGACTCCAGACACTCTGAGTAGTGACAGTGTGGGACGCTGGAGTTTCCACCAGTTTGAAGGCACGTGGAGAGTGGGCTGTACAGCCGGCGGCTGCAGGAACAACCCAGGTGCCTGTGAATCGCACACCTGTAGTGAATCACACTTCTAATATTGTAATTTCATGAATCAAACATGTGGAATTGTGTGTGTTATGGAAGGTCAGCGGCCGTCTGCTTTCAAGTAAGTCCGGTTTACATAACGTCCGCCTACTAGTCCTGATTGAACTAAACTAGACTGAAACTAAACAATGAGAACAGAAGTTTAACAATGAAGTGCGTTCTTGACACGTTAATTAATTGACGGTTGACGGTTTGCTCTTATGTAGTGCTGTACTAGTCTTCACTTCAATACATGCAAGAGGCTGTAATGTAATACAATAATCAGTGCTAGAAAAACAGGCTTTGAGTTATCTGATTAAATGAACACTAGGTAGAGTGTTGGATGTGGTGTCATAGACCTGATTCTATGTGAAGAAGAGTTGGCCCCAGTCCAAACCTCTTAAGATAAAATACTGAGATAAAATCATGTCAGTCACCAATTATAACAATACTAAATACACTGAAATGCTTCAAAGAAATATTCCTTACTGAAAATGCATGGTTAAGTCAAAATGGTAACTGTTATGTAAATGAAATAAATGACTTAAATCATGTGTTTTGTCCAGCCACTTTCTGCTCAAACCCCCAGTTTGTGATAAAACTGGAGGATGTGGACGACGACCCCCATGATGGCGTAGACGGCTGCTCATTTCTGGTTGGTCTGATGCAGAAAGATGGACGCAAAGAGAGACAGTTCGGTCGCGACCTCAACACCATCGGCTTTGCGATATACAAGGTAACACGAAACCACACAGTCTTTGCACTGTAATGTCACTACAGTGGCACTGGTGGAGAGGCACCACATTGTTACTTGCTGTCATGGCATTACTTAGGAGCAGTAACACTGCAGGTACCAACTTCAGTAACATACAGTTATGTGCTAAATAATAGCAGTCTAACATCACTAATGTATTTAACTACTGATTTTGGCAGAAAAGATAATACAACATGGGAAACAATTCATGACTAGGTGTAGCGGAGTAATGGGCAACCAACAGAATCAACAGTCATGACATGCACGCTGCTAATTGGGTGTAATTGACTCATTTAATGAAAGGGGCGTGTTCAAATTAATAATATTGTGGAGTTCAAAAGGTCATTAATTCTATGACAAAACAGGTGTTAATTATTGCCCTTATTTAAAGTAGGAGGGCAGTAAATGTTGTACCTGCTGGTTTTAGCTCTTGCTCAGTGAGTAAAATGGGTTGTTCCAGACATTGTACCGAAGGAGAAAGAACTTTGATCAACAAGTTGATTGGAGAGAGGAAAATATATAAAGAAGTGCAGAAAATAATTGGCTGCTCAGCTAAAATGCTTTAAAATGACAAACAAAACCCGAAACGCATGGTAGGAAAAGAAATACAACCATCCGCGTAGATCATAGAAGCATCCAATGATCAGCTCCAAGGAAATCAAAGAAGATCTTCAGTTACCTGTGAGTACTGCAACAATCAGAAGACGCCTACGTGAAGCCAAACTATTTGCAAGAAACCCTTGTAAAGTATCATTGCTGAAAAAAGATGTGGTGAAAAGGTTACAGTTTGCCAAAGAATACAATGACTGGCCTAAAGAGAAGTGGCCAACATTCTATGCACAGATGAGAGCAAGATTGTTCTTATTGGGTCTAAAGGCCACAGACAGTTTGTGAGACGACCCATAAACACTGAATTCAAGCCACAGTACACTGTGAAGACTGTAAAACATAGAGGTTCAAGCATAATGGTTTGGGGATGTTTCTTATACTTTGGAGTTGGACTTATTTATTGCATACCAGGCACCATTGCACCATTTTGAATATATACAAATACTAGAAGAGGTCATGTTGCCTTATGCTGAAGAAGAAATGCCCTTGAAATGGGTGTTTCAGCAGGACAACGACCACAAACGCATCAGAATGCAAACAACATCCTGGTTCCAGACCAACAAGATTGATGCTATGAAGTGGCCAGCCCAATCCCCAGACCTCAATCCGATTGAGAATTTGTGGAGTGACATCAAATATGTTGTTTTTGATGCAAAACCCAAGAATGCAGAAGAACTGTGGAATGTAGTCCAGTCAGCTTGGGCTGGAATATCTGTTTGCAGGTGTCAGATGTTAATTGACTCCATGCCACACAGCTGTAAAACAGTTATCAGAAATAAAGGTTAAACAACTAAATATTAGTTCAGTGATGAACAGAAACACTAAATCTCAAACTTTCAGTTTATACTATAAATATTCGAGTTTGTAAATGAAGACGCTATTATTCTTTTTTTCTTCATTTTCAGTTTAAAAATTGATATTTCGTTCATGTTTTCATTTGCAATTGAATGTGTGGCGCTCCTAGCGCCTTTGTGTATATGGAAATAAATGCTATTATGAGGATTGAGCTTTTTCTCAGTTGTTTTAAACACACTGCTATTATTTTGCACATAACTGTAACTATTCGTGAGAAATAACACTTTGGACATTAACTCAGCTAAAAAGCATAATTGTCCTTTGCTGTTTGTTTGTGTTACAGGTTCCAGATGAGGTGTGTATACAGCATTAGGCCTCAATATGCCACTATGCTTTTTCCAGATCTTTCAGTCTGCTGGAACTTTTATTATAACTCTGCATTCCTAATTATTCTATCATTGTTGAGTAGTCTGCACTGCTGCATTTCAAACTCCGTGTGCATGTGCATGCGCTGTAGATTAAAGGACTCACCAACGTTCACCTGGGACCCAACGTGTTGCTGCGTGAAAAGTCAGTTGCCATGAGCAACACGTTCATAAACACGCGTGAGGTGTGCAGCCGTTTCAAACTCCCGCCCGGGGAATATGTCATCATCCCCTCAACCTTCGAGCCACACTGCAAGGGGAGCTTTATACTGCGCGTGTTCACGGAGAAGCAGGCTACCGCCAGGTACATTCCACGTCCCAGCAAGATTAGCATCAACTGGCAGAGTGCTAAAGCTTGGGGTGTACTCCATACAAGCAGGACTCAATGTAAACAAAGGACTGTTCAATAAGAATGCACATTGAAGGGAAACTAATACAGAAGAGACAATCACATCAGTCTGACTGAAATTTCACATTGTCACATAAATGTGGGTTCTATTTATGATGTAAGAGTGATATTTGGGGTATGATATGTTCCAGACCCAAGAAATATGTCCTGGATTTTGTGTATTGTAGTCTAACTATGCTAACAATGTAGTAATTCTTTCATTTGAGTGAATAGCGAAGGGCTCTAGCATCTGAAAGCCTTGATATTTGCTGTAAAATTGACAAATCTCTCTCCTCACTTGTAGACCAATGGGTATGGACATCAGTGCAAATATTAAAAAAGAGGTAAAACTGAACAAACATGCTGAAATATACTGGCCTGAACAACTCCTGCCTCTAGGGAATCAGTTTCAGTTTGTTTAAGTATGTCATTTCTGTCTGACAGGAGAATATCTCCAAACTTGATGTGGACCCACATTTCCAACACCTCTTTAAGCAGCTTGCTGGAAATGTATGTCATCGTGTTTAACTAATATCTAACTTGTTTGATCCATACCCTGACCTATTACACTGATAATTTTGATATTTTCTGTCTAGGATTCTGAAATTTCAGCCATTGAGCTGCAGAAGATTTTGGACAAAGTTGTGTCTCAGCGTAAGAAATTTCTTTCTTTCTTTCTTTCTTTCTTTTTCTTTCTTTCTTTCTTTCTTTCTTTCTCTCTCTCTCTCTCTCTCTCTCTCTCTCTCTCTCTCTCTCTCATGAATTTGTGGGATTGGGAAAGGTTGTGCCAGGTCAGGGTTACTCTAGCCATGCTGCTCTGAATTACATTTGACAGGAACTGACCTGAAGACGGATGGCTTCAGTATGGAGACCTGCCGCCACATCATCAGCCTGCTCGACGTATCCTTCACATGCCGGAAAAAGCTGGAACACGCCGCAACATGTCGGAACATGCTGGAACATTTTGGAACCTGCTGGAACATTCCCCAGTCAGCTACAATCCACTGCTGGGGTCACAGCATCAAAATTCCTAGTCCTACTTTGCTGTGCTTTAGATAGGAGTTACAC
The DNA here is from genome assembly GCF_041902795.1 of Electrophorus electricus. Classification (NCBI taxonomy): domain Eukaryota; kingdom Metazoa; phylum Chordata; class Actinopteri; order Gymnotiformes; family Gymnotidae; genus Electrophorus; species Electrophorus electricus. Next base: position 5,815,829 of record NC_137519.1, read on the forward strand.
AGCAAGACAATATTCTGAAACATATTGTGTTTCTCCTGTGCTGTAAATTAGTGGAGGAAATGTAGGACTGTGCAAAAATATGCGCATGGGGACAAATCTGGCTGGAGTTTCTGACTAGGCAATTTGCCAGGGAACGTTCTCGGTCAGTATTAGAGGTTTTGGCCTTGACGTCACTCAGAAAGACGGCAGTGGGACACTTGGACTCCTGGAGTTTCACACCCTCTGGATGAAGATGCAAAAATACCTGGTACATGACATGCACACACATTACAGCAGGCACTTCTTGGAGTGCTACAGCAATTCCCAGATTGGCTTTTCTGACGACTTAGGCATCAGTGCTGCAGCACTCCAGAGCTAGAATAGAAGATCAGTCAATAACTCTGGAGGTTAACTCGTATCTACCTTTAGAGTCAATTCAGTTTCATATGAATGACACGGTGGTTTTAGGCATTAATTGATTACCCAGAATTAGCTATGAGCTACAGTATACCTGCAGTACACATTCTCTCGTTTTTCTCTTATCAGGAGATCTTTAAGCATCGTGATACAGACCACTCAGGCACCTTGAGCTCCCACGAGATGCGAGAAGCACTGGCTGAAGCAGGTAAGGAGTATTTAGAACACAGTTCTCCAACGTCAACTCTGTAGGCTCACACCACTGCACAGTTCTCGGGCATCAGCTCTGAAGGGTCTCCACCCCCACCCTGCAGGGTCACACCACAGCTCTGCAGAGCATTAGCTTTCAGCCCTACTCTGAATTACCTACTCAACAACTTCAGTTACCCGATAGTGTCAGGTAATAAAACAGTTTAGAGTAATAAAACAGTGTTATATTGATAGATATAATATAATTGATAGATATAATGTAGATATAATTGATAGATATAATATAATTGATAATTGAATGCATTGATGACTGTAAATTGAGCTGATAACTTTATTATCAGGTTTTCAACTCAACACTCCAGTACTCCAGGTGATCGTTTCACGCTACGCTGACCAGCAGAGTGCCATAGACTTCGACTGTTTTGTTGGTTGCCTGATCCGGCTGGAGATGCTCTTCCGTGAGTGGAATTCAATCAAACTAACTTGGGATAAGGCAGTCGAGTGCTTTATTCCAGAAAACCTTTGTTTCCTACTGAAATGTTTCCAGATGTTTCCTACTATACTGACGTCAGGAGACATCTGTGCACTACAGTAGAGTGTACAGTCATCTCCTACTTCTGCACTGAGTGTCAGTGAGCAAGAGTTGCTGGTAACAGACCTGGCAGGGTATTTCAGATTGTTTAGGTAGCCAGATAACCTATATATGTGTTTTTCTGTTCTGCTTAGATATGTTCGAGACATTTGATAAGAAAAACACGGGGAAGATTGAGCTGGATATTATGCAGGTACATATATATTCATATGTAATTATGATGATTATTAATATACTATCAGGTACACTGAGTTTTAGTTCAACATAGTGTCTGTGTGTGCGTGTCTGTGTGTGTGTGTGTGTGTGTGTGTGTGTGTGTGTGTGTGTGTGTGTGTGTGTGTGTGTGTGTGTGTGTGTGTGTGTTTCAGTGGCTTTGCTTGGCTCTAAGCTGAATCTCCAGAGATTTCTGTGGATGAGGACATTTCTTTAAATAGTCTGCAACATTATCCTTGAAGATTGCTAATTAAAATGATGGAGACTGTACTCTGCTGTTCCAGAGTTTCCCACAACACTAATAATTTACATTAATGAAAATAATATTTGCAGTAATAAAAGCTATTATCCATTACAGAAAACGGTTGTTCTTTGGTGCTTTTATGCATAGTTTTTAAGCATAATTTCTAATGCAAAAATACATTAATGAGAATATCTGTCCAAAAATCCCCTTTCGACATCCATAATAATAGCTGAGCACACTGCGCATGCTGTAGTTCTGGGGAAAAAGTCCGGAATCGCGGCAACACTTCAGCACATTCGCGCGCGGGCCACAGGCACCGGCAGCGGCACTCAGGCGGTTAAACACCTCGATCAAGACCATGAGACACCAGCGCACCTCTCTGAAGAACGGCTGCGTGTCTGAGGACGATGCGTTTGGGGCATCCGTTTCTTCCCTAGGGTTTGGGGAACTCGGGCCAGCTACTTAGAAAGTTCGGGACGTTACATGGCATAGAGCCAAGGTAAATGCTCCCTGCCATTCTTTTTATGCTTGTTTATAGACTAAATTAGTGCATTCAGTATTCTAACTTTCAAAGTCTGCGTTTGTCGTCTCACGTGGTAACGTAAACAGTCTTATAATACCGTGTCTTACAATAATCAATATTATAATAATTTTATTGTAAAATTCTACTGTTGCAGAAGTGAACGGGAAAATATCGTTTTTTAATAAATACACGATGTAACTGTAATATAATACTTATACAGTATAATAGGCCTAATGTAAAATGAGACTTTACAAATATAAAAAATACTACTAAACATGTCTTACATGATTACATCAGCATAAATAATTATATAAATTGTATAATATATAAATATAATGTAACGTAGCTGCTGGCCCGAGTGCCGCAGGGCGCGTGGCAGGACGCACAGACTTTCTTGTTCGTGCAGAACATTTATTGACATTACACGTTTAAGACAGCGGTGACACTCACGTATAACACACACAATGAACAAAACTATACACTTAACATTAAACGATAATGGGGGGTGGGGGGGTGTTACAACAACATAAATAAACACAGTACACGTGGATCCCAGTGCACGCGGCGGGCCGTACCACGTGACTTATGGGGGCGGAGCAGTTCGTGACAGAAATTATATAATTATATAATAATTAAATAAATAACTTGCTGTCTGTTTTCTATTATAAGTCTGTATTTATCCGTGGTAATAAAATACAATTCAACATCGTCTGAAAATAACTTGGAACACATATACAAATCTAAAAACAAGCTATTGTTTTAGGCATCAGACTGTCAGAGACAAAATTCAATATTGTCAAATCAAATAATGTGTGGTTTTCTCTGCAGGGTTATGGATAGATGGGGAGGGTGTGGACGGTTAATTTATAGCTATAATTCATTTTACAATAGAAAATATAAACTTTAAGTATAACAGGATAATCCTGTTGAAAATGGCTATTTTACACCAATACAGTCTTTTCTCGTAACTCAGATACCCTTCCTGTGTTTTGTCGTCTCGGTCCACCCAAATTTGTGTCAGACAATAGACGGTTCTGAGTCATGGGATTTCTGTTTCAGTAATTGCAAATACAAGTACGTTCTTTATTTTTAGGGAAGAAAAATTGATTGTGGTATTAGACAAGGAGTATCAAACATGATGGTGCTGAATAGAGTCTTTGGGAGCTGAAACCCTATTAATGATTTAAATATGAAACATTTCATTTTGCTTTTTGTTGATAGTTTTATCTGTAGGTTTCTTAGGCCCTTATGTCATATGGCCTGTTTTAACTTTTAGGTTTATTGGTTAGGTACGTTGCAGGATAGCCTAACGGCTTAACGGCTTCACCATCTCAATTGAACCAGTGAATATTAAATATCATATACGGAGTGGTCAAATAAGATGGTGTATAGCCTTACACTAGGCTATTTGACACTTAAGCACCTAATGAATGACTAATCACCCAACTGCCTTCGAAGGCTTCAAAGGCATTCATACATGTATAGTATGATGCTAGTGGTGTCTGCTCTGGGGCGTGAGGGCGAGTTCACATCTGTTTTTATCTCGAGGACCGCTGAGACAAACAACCGCTCTCACCTGGCTATTTATGCGGGTAAACCGCGACTACGGTGGAACGTGAGATTCTACCGTAGTTATGTAGTTTTAAGGCACTGGTTTGGCACGCTTCCCTTCCAACCATGACCTCAATGATTATGCATTTCTCGGCTGGTCCATAATGAAGTGGATTAAGCAGCCATTCGAGGTTGTCCGGGACGCATTGTAACTATTACGCGCCCTGTAATCGTTCATTAATTATTGAAAGAATGTAATAGTATATTAATATATAATTAATCATATTATTATTATTATTATTATTATTATAAGATGTATAAAATTCAGAAGAATGCCACGTGGAGCGATTACGAAGCGGACGCATACGGTGAGAACAAGATTTATTAAAGGCAGATCCACAGTCAGAGTCTTCCGGGATCAATGAGCCAACACGGAGAGTCCG